>NW_028327172.1:161892401-162203764 GCF_987537825.1 Furipterus horrens | reverse complement strand
TCCTGCAAGCGAGGCGGTCGATGGCTTTGCTGAGCTCTGCCGCAGTAGGTGGGGTGTCTAGCTCCTCCATGACTGGTAGGTCTGGGATGGCGTTAAGAGCAGTGTCTGTTACGGTGTTCTTCGTTGCGTACAGCTCGAGGTAGTGCTCGGTCCACCGCCGCATTTGCTGTTCCTGGTCAGTGATGACCTCACCTGTCTTGGACTTAAGGGGGGTGATCTTGGAGGGGATTGGCCCTGTTGCCTTCTTGATACCCTCATACATTCCTCGTGCGTTGCCTATATCGGCGGCTTCCTGAATGCTTCTGCACAGGTTTAGCCAATAGGTGTTGGCACAGTGGTGGGCGGTCTTCTGGACTTTGTTCCTGGCAGCCCGTAGAGCTTGAAGTGTACTGGGAGTGGGCGTGGCCTTGTAAGCCAGTAGGGCCTTCCTCTTAGCCTCGATCACGGGTTCCATTTCTTCCCAGTGAGCCTCGTACCAGTCAGCGTTCTTCCGCTCTTTCTTCCCGTAAGCAATAATGGCGGAGTTGTATATGGCGTCGCGGAGACGTGGCCAATTGGATTCGATAATGTCATCTGCCGCCACTCCCTCGCTGAGTGCATCTTCCATCTTGTTGATGAATTGCTGGGTCTTAACTGGGTTGCTGGCACAACTGGTGTTGATGCGTGGGCGACCCTTCATCTTGGAGTGGTGCAACCTCTTCGGCATTATGCGCACCTTGCTTACCACGAGGGCATGGTCCATGTCGCAGTCTGCACTGTGGTAGCTGCGGGTGAGGAGGGTGCTGCCAATATCCGTTCTTCTGGTGATGACGAGGTCAAGCTGGTGCCAATGGCGGGAGCGGGGGTGCCTCCATGACACCTGGTGGATCTCTTTGCACTTGAAGAATGTGTTTGTCACGCACAGGCCGTGGTGACACGAAAGCTCAAGCAGTCGCTGACCATTCTCATTGATCTTTCCTCTCCCAAAGTTTCCGAGGCAGGTGGGCCAGGCCATGTGGTCGGCTCCTACTCTTGCGTTGAAGTCTCCAAGGAGATAAAGAGCATTACTTCTGGGGATCTTGGATAACGCTTCGTCCAGTGCATGGTAGAACTGTTCTTTTGTAGGGGCACCAAATAGTTCCTGTAAAAGGTTTCAATATGTAAGTACGTAAGGGCTTTAAATGTTCTTTGTAAGAAGTAGCAAGGACTTGCTAAAAGGCCTTGGAAAAAGGAATGTAAGAAGGAGTGTTATAGCAATTAGTGATTTACAAGCTAAAAGGACTTCAGCCTCTATCACCTCCCACTTGCTTGCTTGTGTCTGGTTTATAGCATTTGTGAAGGTTGTGCTTTGCAGAATGTCTAGCCCTTTGAAAATAAATTGCTTCACAGGGAGTTCGTCCCTGGCTGAAGAGCTGTGTTGCTGTCGAAGATAACCTTTAGCCTTGCGAATTTCTGTTCCTGTTACTGCCAAGACATTCCTGCAGTCCAGCCCAGCCCCCTTTTCCTAAGGCTGTTTCCCGCCAAAGAAGAAACAAAGAGACTGCACCAGTATAAAAACCCAGCGTTTAGACTCCATTGTAGGTTGGAGCATGTTAGAGACCTGCTCAGGGTCTGCCCAACTCCTGGCCATTATTAAAATCCTTTGCTTAACTTTATACACCGCTTCAGAGTGTTCAATCTCGCCTATGTAGCCGTAACACTTTCTCTTCAGTGGTGGCGCAGAGGGTTGGGGCGTACGCGCTAAAAATGCTGACTGGACCAAAAGTTGTTGACAATCGGAGGGTAAGTAATCTCTCTGTGCCTCCTGTGGGTGGCTCTATGGAGTTAACAAGCGTGTTCTTCACAGCGAACCCAACACCGTGCTGTCTTGGTTGGTCCGGAGACTTCCCTTGCCAGTAGAAGGTGTAGTTGGTTTCTCTGATAGTTCCGTTGTCGGCCAACCGGGTCTCCTGTAGAGCCGCAATGTCGATGTTTAGTCGTGCCAGTTCCCTATCGATGACAGCGGTTTTCCTGGCACCATTGATCCACGGAAGGTCTGCAGTAAGTCCAGGGCACATGGTCCTGATGTTCCAGCTAGCGAGGCGAAGAGCTGGAGGCTTCTTTCTTGTTGTTTTCTTGGAATTAACTGGTGCGGGTGTTTTGTGGCCCACTTTTCGAGAGGCGCCTCTCTGATCCCCACGCACCCAGTGGGGCAGGCGAGTCATGGCGAGACGGCACCTAATTGGCTGGGGCTGCCCAGCTTGAGGCGGGCGGTAGCTGTCCAGTGAGGTGCGATGACCTCTCCCGCCGTCAGAGGAGACCTCTGGCGCTCGTTTCCTTCGCCAATCGGATGAGCTTATAACCGGTATCTGTCTCCTCCCGTGTTGAGTCGACATCTTGCGATGACGCTGGAGTGTCCTCTCCAGTGAAACTGAAGCTACAGAGCCTGGGCAGGGTGATATGGAGGGTCTGCTGTTGCCCATGCAGCAGACACCCCCTCTCTTCGCAGCTGAAGGATCCAAGGGAAAGACGAAGTCAATACAGCTTGGCTTCAGGTGCGCCGCAGGAGTTGCCGGTGTTGACTACAATGTCAAACCGCCTTAGGGACTCCGGCTCCGGATTTTCTGTGGGGGTTTACTCCCTTAGCCTTTCCCCTAAAGAGGTATGCCGCAAGGCAGCGGATGTTTTTTTTTTGGAGTCAGAGTTTTCCTTCTCTGGTTTTAGAGATGTCCTTCCTCTTTCCTCCTTTACAGGAGTAGAGATGGTCCACTTGGTGTCTGAGCCACCTTTGCTCCTGCTTCTCCTGTGGGTGCCCCGTGCCACCTGGTACGATTCTCTCTGTGTTCTGGATCACCTCTGTGGGTTACTAGTCAATTACTGCCTTTCTGCTGGTCAGGAATTCTGCTCTGGGGTTAAGAGGATGACTGACATAGTGATGAGTGAGCACACAACTAAAATCACCAGCAGGGCAATAGCAATTCCCTTCCAGTTTCTCTGTGGAGGGCTGTTACTTCCCAGTTCCAGCAGCTGCCAATCACTCAATCCTGATTGGGAGGTCCTTTCTGTGCTGTGGCGCCCTCCAGCTCTCAATGCAGGACCGCCTGGATTCTCAGCCTCCTTGTAAACTGCCTTCTTCCTGCAAACCGCGTGGATCTCTTCTTCTCAAAACCGCATGGCGAGAGCCTCTTAAAGCAGCCTGGAGACCCCTTCTCCAAGCCACATGGAGAAGGCCCCCTGTCCTAGGGAGCCCTGTACCAGCTGGTCCCTGTTCTCCCATTCAGATCTCGTCACACACTGCCTTCCTTCGCACCCACGGTGTAGGTTTGAAGAATATGTGTAAGTTTTAAATCAATGAACTATCTCACAAACTCTAGTAGAATCTACAAGAAAGAGGCTATGATTTTTGTTGTTATTGTTGTTGCTGTTGATATATCCATTTACTACTGAGCTGTCCAGAATATTGGTTCCACATGATCAGGTCTTTTCAGTGTAGGTATGCCCTAAAACTGACACAAAAACTCTGTTTACTTTAAGTTTTGGGACGCACCGATTCTTGTCAGACACAAATTATCTAATGTACACAGAAAGCACCAGCTACAGTAACTATTTTTAGAAAGATCATCAATTTTAGCTTTCCCTAAACAATTCCCAATGCCCAATAAGAAACATGACCTTCATTGTGATAGTTAAAAATGGAAAATATATTAAAGATTTTAATTAAAAAAAGAAAACTATGTGACTCTCTTGGGCACCCTGGGAACATTAGACATAAGAGAAACACTGGGTTATTATTATAGGTGCCAAAATTTATTTCTCTTTAAAAAGTTTAGACAACTTTGTGAACATTTTATTAGAACTGTGTGTTAAATGAAAATTATGAATGCATTTTAATGTAGGAGACATTATTACTCATTACTGCAAAATTGTTGACAACTTGCCTCCCTGACTCAGACAACTATGTGTCTGAAGGACTGGCAGTAAGATCTCACTGCAATAAAAAACCTCCACCTGGAAGTGTTGTCCTTTCCTGTGGAGCCTGACATTTCCTCCCCCACCTGAGTCATCAAGCTGCCAACGGGGAGAGACAAGTAGGGGAATTCTGACACTAACAGCACTCAGCCTGGAAAGTGTCTTTGTCCCTTGGGCCTGAGGCCACCCTCCTCCACTGGGACACTGGCAGCCTGCCACAGCAGCACTTGCCTGGGTTTATATTCATTGGCTGGAGGCTCCATTTCCTCATCTAGAGGCACCAGCTTGCCCAGACTGAGGAAACTCTCTTTACCTCTCAAGCTGTACCATGAGGGCCTAAGGGAAGCCAACAATGGCATGTGATAAGCCCAGAGGACCAACAGGAGCAAAAAGGCTTTGAAATTAGATTGAAATAGGAAACATAGCCCACTAAAGTAGAGAAAGACCTAAACAGGGTGACTGACTGCTAAAATAATAACAACAAAAATGAAATAATGCTCAGAGTTTCCTAACATAGTAGCCAAAATATTTAGGACAAAAAGTTACCCATCATACCATGAACAAGTAAAATGCAACTTAAGTAAAAAATGGTAATTAATCGATAAAATGATTGGGTTGTTGGTATTATAAGAAAAATATTTTAAAGTAACTATAATCAAATATTCCAGCAAGTGATTAAAAATTTTTATTAAGAAAATGAAAAAAATTAGAATATTTCAGCATATAAATAGAAGCTACTATAAAAAACTAAATGAAAATTATAAAAGTAAAAAATATAATAACACAAATTAATAAAAATTTGCTAGATGGACTCAATAGTTGAGTGAGAGAGGATAGAATAAGTGAACTGGTAGGTAGGTCAAATGAATTCATCCAATTTGATGTAAAAAATTAATGAACAGATCCTTAGGGACCTCTGAGATAAAAGGGAATATTTTAAAAAAATTTCCATGAAATATTTACAGAAGTAGACCATATTCTTAACCACAAAACAAAGTTGGTACATTTAAAGGAATCAGTATAACTCAGAGCATATCCCCTGATCACAATTGTCCCAAAGCAGAATTTAATAATGTAAGGACAGAGGAAAATCTCTATAGATGCAGAAATTAAACATAACATTTACAAACAATCCATTCATCAAAGAGAAAGATTCTGTGAAAATAAAGAATAAACAGAATTAATAGAAAGAGGAAAACAAGGCAGAGATGGCCAAAGTGGGTTTATAGTTGTAATAAAAGTAATACAATATTTAATAAGTAATAATACAAGGATGAACTCTGTGTTTTGTGTATTGACAACTCTAAACTTACTTTTGCCCAACACTGTCTAATGAAATATGGGCTTCAACTAGAGCAGGGCTGACAGGAAAATACAGAGAATTTCCATTCATCCTTCACCCAGCTTTCCTTAATTGTTGATATCTTATATAATCACAGTTCTATTATTAAAGTCAGGAAATAAACATTATTAATATAGCTAATAAAATGTTACCAGCTAATGTGCTAGATTTCATTTTTCTGAGTTGAAGTTCTAACAAACTTTGAGGTTGAGATTTTCATGCCTAATAATTTTTATATTGACAAATTGTTTTCCCCCAAATTTAACCAATTTGAATCAATGCTGTAGGAATATTGTCATCACATCTATTTATAGAGATCATGACCATCTCTTATTTTGCTTCTGTTTCTATGTTAGTCATTGGCTACTAGTGAACATGAACCTTGCTTTATCCTCCAAAGTTGTGTGCTATCTAATTATACAGGTATATCTTTCTAATCATTTGTACACATTTGTTATTTATAAACTATTGATAGTTATATATATGCACACGTAGTTACACATGCATTTTTGTTGAAAGTATATTTTAAGTCTAGTATGTGTATTTTAAGTCTAGTATGTGTCAGGGCACATCAGAGAAGGAAAACTCTTGACTCCAAAAAACCTCCGCTGCCTTGCGGCATACCTCTTCAGGGGAAAGGCTAAGGGAGTAAACCCCCACAGAAAATCCGGAGCCGGAGTCCCTAAGGCGGTTTGACATTGTAGTCAACACCGGCAACTCCTGCGGCGCACCTGAAGCCAAGCTGTATTGACTTTGTCTTTCCCTTGGACCCTTCAGCTGCGAAGAGAGGGGGTGTCTGCTGCATGGGCAACAGCAGACCCTCCATATCACCCTGCCCAGGCTCTGTAGCTTCAGCTTCGCTGGAGAGGACACTCCAGCGTCATCGCAAGATGTCGATTCAACACGGGAGGAGACAGATACCGTGTCACTCCCGAGTCGGACTGCACAGCCATTCTCGGCGGTGCAGATAGACTCTTAAGAAGCTACACCATCGTCTCTCGAGACAGATGGCTGCCGATGTGTATTTTCATTTTTTTAATTGTCAATAATTTCAAGCACTATAATATTATAGAAACATAATTTCAGATTCAAGGTATGTTACTATAACAGATATTTCCCACTGAGTTTATTCCTTGTCAGTAGTTGTATTTGTCGGTTTGTATCAAGATTATGACCCCTTCTAGCACGACTTCTAAAATTTATTAAGCTAAAAGAACATTTCCTTCCCTGCCTATCCTGTGTTCTATTGTCTTATATTTGGGAGATGAAAGCCAGGACAATTGTTCTATTCTACTCTAGAAAATTTTCCCAAGGTTTGATCTAAAGGAAGGGGGACACATTGCCACATTTCTATTCTTTTTAGTTTGCATCTGTTCCATGGAACACAAGTTGAGTCACTTTCTCTCCAAGCTTATAATACTTCCACAATTTGAAAAGTTTTATTCTGCTACTTTGAAATAAATTATTGATCAGCAGTTTTCTAACATGTAAGGGTAATTTTCCTTTTGGAGAAATGAAACAATTTTTTGAAGTATTGGGTTGACCAAAAAGTTCATATTTTTTCCCATAAGATGGCTCTAATTGTCTTGAAATTCATTCAAAATGATTTTGTTAGATTGTATTGTGACAGCTATATCAGCGGACGTTTAAAAAACTCATCG
The DNA here is from genome assembly GCF_987537825.1 of Furipterus horrens. NCBI lineage: Eukaryota > Metazoa > Chordata > Mammalia > Chiroptera > Furipteridae > Furipterus > Furipterus horrens. Next base: position 162,196,834 of record NW_028327172.1, on the reverse strand, counting down.
AAATTGGTGAATTTTTGCATAGCCATTTTAATAGTGAAGAAAGAAGAAAATACATAACATTTTTGGCATATTATGCTTTTTTAATTCAAGAAAGGTAAAAACACAACTGAAACACACACACACACACACAAAAGGTGTGTGGAGAAGGTGCTCTAATGGATCTAATGTGTCAACAGTGGTTTGCAAAGTTTCATGCTGGAGATTTCTTGCTGGAGGATGCTCCATGGTCGGTCAGGTAGACCAACTGAAGTTGATAGCAATCAATTTGAGACATTAATGGAGAACAATCAACATTCTACCATGTGAGAGATAGCTGGCATATTTAAAATATCCAAATCAATAAAGTTATTGGTGAAAATGAAAAATGTATCTTTTATTTTATGGAAAAAACTAAACAGACTTTTTGGGCAATCCAATAGTTTCAGATGCTTTTCTCTTAGGAAAATAAAAGTCAAGGCTGATGACTAAAAGTAGTTTCCCCTGTCACATCTATCCACAGTGTGTCTTTGTGCCAACTTGGTGATCTCATTTTAGCCTTGTTTGATTGGATTCTTATTAGTCATTGGATTGATTGTTTTCAACCTAAGGACTTAGTCACATGAGTATGGATCAATATCCAACCAGTACTTCCTAGTACACTAATGTAAATGTGACTTTCCTAGCTCATTATCACCACCATTTTGAACTATCAGGACCTGTGCTATAGTTGTTGCTAAGAATTTTTTAAGGAATGTTTCCTGAGACCATCACTGATTCTCATTCTCAAATCTAGTTTTTGTATTGCCCTAGATGGAGTTTCAGAAAACAAAATTTACAACTGCTTTTATTATTTACTTATGTAGCAATTTTATATACTATATTGTGTATGTGTATATATGTCAGAAACATGAGCCATTGATAATTTCAACGATACCAACATTTTAAATAGATTCCATATACATTTTACCATTTTCCTCCAATGATATTTTGCAAAACAGCAGTAAAATAACATGACCTGTATTTTGACATTGGTATACTTGCCTGAACTTATTCAGGTTTGCGAAGTTCTACTTGTATTGTATGTGTACATGTGTATGTGTATATTTTGTTTGATATAATTTTTATCACACGTATAGGTTCATGCATCAACTACACAGTCAATACACTGATAGTGCTATCACCACAAGGACCCCTTGTGTTGCCCTTTTATAACAACACCCACCTCCCTTCTGCCTATCCTTCTCATTCTCCTTCCTAATACTTGGGAACAACTATATTTCCAATTGTAAAATTTTGTCATTTCAAAAATGTAATATAAATGTAGCCTCACAGTATGTAACCTTTTGAGATTGGATATTTTCATTTAGGACAATCTCTGGAGATGCATTCAAATTGTTGTACATATCAATAATTCAGTACTTTTTATAGATGTGTAGTATTCTGTGGTTTATATGTACCATATTTTATTTAACCATTCCTCTTTTGGTGGACATCTGGCTCTTTTCAGCTTTTTGACTATAACAGATAAAATTGTGATGAAAATTTATGTACAGATTTCTGTGTGCACATAAGGTTTTATTTCTCTGGAAAAACACCATGGGTGTGATTTTTAGTTTGTATGGCAGTTATATGCTTAATTTTATAGGAGTACAGGGATTTCCAAAGTGGCTGTATCATTTAAAATTTCCAACAGTAACAAAATGATAGACCCACATTAATTTTTTAGTTGAACTCAAATTTATATTGTGGTTTAGAAAATATCCATTTTTTTGTATTGTTCTCACTACTTTCATTAGTATTATCAGTTTGTGTTTTATTTAGACTTCAATTATAAAAAATAGAAATTTTTTTTCTGAAGGTAGTTGAATGAAAAATGATTAGTAGGAAAGGTTAAAAACTAGAGGGGCAGGTACTGTTCTATCAGGTGTCCTCTTCATTGGATGGTGACTTCCTCATGCACAACAACCTTACCACATGGACAACTCAAATCCTGCCTCAAAACACAAAACCAAAAAGCAAAACTACAGATTATTGGATATTATTGCTGCTTTCAAAGAATGAAGGGGGCTAATATTAAATGTGTGGAGGCCTACTACAAAAACATTATACGGAAGGAATACAGAGCTGTGAGCAGTAGTTAAGTCAACAGGACTAAATCATGGCACTCTGAGTTCTAGTTTCACCTTTGCCAACTTTGCCACTGATTTCTGTGTGAGCTTGTGTTGTTCACTCACTCTGATTTGTCTCTCAGGTGACTCTATAGTCTGTATATAAGATCATGTATTTTTTCTTGGAAATTAAAGTGGGTTGAATGATTTTTGTCCTTTACATTTACATTATAGAAAATGTATCCATTAGCAAATTAAAATAATTTGCCATCTTTCTTTGGGGTTATAGACTAAGTCCTCTTTCTGTGAGAACTTAAAACATATGGCAGAGTCCACAAGTAGGAGCAGTTTGCATATCACTATTCAAATTCCAGTAGACCAAAGATTTTAATATCTCACCTCCAGTACAAACATTGGGGTGGGAGTTGGGAAAAGCACAGATTATCACCAGATCATTATTGGTTCTCTGGTAAGCTATGGAAATCTAGTCTTATACACATCCTAAAAAAATAACCATTTAGTAAATACCAAGGACACATGTTGTAATGATGACTCTTGTAGTTCTGATATCTAAACTTAATGAAAATGAATTAGCAGAAATGAGTAGAAATAAAGTATTGTGTAGCTTATTTAAAAAGAACACAAAGACATTCAGTGAAATTCAAATGTTTTTTCATGTGTTAAACATGACAGTGTTGTAAACTGCGTGGTAGTTTAATTTAAGCAACTTTATTAAATTGCCTCATCAAACATTCAAAAGAGAATAACAGTAGATGGTGATTCACTATGTGAAAATGGATGTGGGTTGTCTTGTCTAAATAAATGGAGCTATTTCATCATTTCAAACACTTGTTCTGAATGTGCCACTTGGATTTTTATTTACAATGTGAAAGAAAATACAGCATACAAAAGCTTTCTGGGTGTTCTAACCTTAGATACTCACTAACATTTCAAGGTTATCCTATCGCTTGTCAACAAATGGTTATTGATCCCTAATACATACACAAGGAAAGGTCTGAAATCACATCTGGGTCAACAAATCTTTTTTTTTTGAACCGCAAAATCAAGGGCCTTAATCGCATTAGTGATGCCTGACCACTCTGTTTCAATTCCAGGGCTGTCTAGTGAAACTAATGAACTGTGTTGGTGGCTCCAAAGCAGATCCAGGGTCTCACAGGCAAGTTGTGAATTACGAGCACATTTCCTTTTATTGCCAATAAATCTTTTCCAGTTTTATATTCACAGTAGCTTAAAACACCTAAATTCACATCAGTGACTGTGCAGCAGTGCTCTGGATGTTTGGGATTAATAGTGGAGTTAAGTATAGCCCCTATATTTAAAAAATGCATTTTCAGTACAGTCCAAACTTAATTACAGTAAATCAGACCTTATCTGGTGACAGGGTTGAAAAATGTCAGCAGCTCTTTTTTTTCCAGTATGTGTCATAAAAGCTCCCACACTGCGTCATGAAATAGTGTTCTGGAGAAAAATGGACCTAGAGTTAAATACTATAACATCAAATTTGAAAGGTAATATTGGTTTTGACATGAAACCAATACATGACCAAAGCTGAATAACTAAAGTCAGTGCAAAAGAATAGGTGTGGGAAGTTGATTTGTCCATCTGTGTGTGGCAATTATCGTAAGACTTTGGTTACAGTTGGAATTTCTCAGGAATGTAGTACAAAATAAAAGAAGTTGGTTTTAATATAGAGATTGGGGAAATGTCTATAAGAGAAAAGAGGAAGGAAAACAAGTTGAAGGTCTGCAGTGCTCATATTTAACTGAGAATAAAGAAATGGACACAGGTGCAAATGGAAAGAAAAGGGACAGAAGAAGCATCTCTCACGAGGCAGTCATTTAAATGAGACAGAAGTAAGATCCGTGGCTAAAAGGAGGCAAGTATTGGATTAAATAAATTTGGTGAAAAAAGCAAAGTGGCTGGAAGTCAGTTCTAGACTTCCAGGGGAAGTCAGAGAAGGGTGCTGCAGAGAGTGATAATGAGCTGTTGCTTAATCCTGCTGACTGAGTGAAGAAGAGGCAGATGGAATGAAAGGAAGCTATATGGGTACATGTGCAGCACCAACGTGACTACGCTATGGAATTTGCTGTCTTTTATATTCCTCTAAGGTGCCATTGACTGCTGAGAAATCTTTGCTTTAATGTTTTTTCTCCAACCTTCTACTCCCACACACACACTCTGGTTTTTGGCTGGAAGAGTCATTCAAATACCAATCAACTTTTTATTAAATCAATTTTCCTCTAGCTCTAGCATTTTTTAGATGTCTTTTCCACCTCTGAGTTGATTGCCTTTATAAAGATTTAAGCGTGAATTACAGATGTCATAAGGAGGCCTGGTATGACTCATAACTACTCTGGTATGATCTTCACCAGTGCTGATCCCAGTAAGAGAGGGCCAGGCCAGCATACAATGGTGAAAACCTGTAGCTCTACTAGAGCTCTGTCCTAAGAGTTCCCCCAAATAGTAATACTTGTAATAATGATTATAAATTTAACATAATAATAATAATAATAATAAAAACAGTAATCTCCTTTTGGGTGTTGAACATTTATTATATGCCAAGGATTCTAATATGTGCTTTACTTATTTTATCCATTTTAATCCTCTCAAAAACTGTATGATATAGGCATTATTTCTCCAATTCACAGATGAATTCTCTGGAGTTCAGAGAGATGAAGAAACTTGCCCAAGGTCATTCTCAATAATCAGAGTTATGGCTTTAATCAGATATGCCCTAGTGCCAAAGCCCATGTTCATAATATGACAATGTGGATTTATTTCACTGGATTGAAAATTGCCATTAACTTTTGTTTTTTTGTTGTTTTTTGTTGTTGTCATTGTGAAAATACTCTAAGACATGGGATAATATTAAAGTTCCATAAATTTGTAGTTTTAGTGAATGCCTCATTTATTTTCAATTTAGAAGTCAGGGGCCCAATACAGTGTTGAAACCACAGGGCATTTGTGAAGAAACAATATGCTTAAATGTTTGCTGAGAGAGAAAAAAAGAATCAGGAGCATAAAGCAAATTTTCTTCTACATTACAATTTTTAACCTTGTTCTTGACTGGAAGTTTTTAAGATTAGTTCATTTCAACAAGATGATAATAAATATGCAGTTTCATAAGGGGATAAAAGATCTTCACTAGAGCCCCAGTCCTGGTGTTTCCCTAAAAATATAATAGTTGTACTAATTATCATTTATTTTTATACATCCTTATAAAAAAATCTCATTTAATACTGGGAATTTATTATTTGCAGTGGATATAAGATTTTCTTATTTTATTCATTCTAATCCTCTCAACAGTCTTATCATAAAAACAGGCAGATATTTCCAGGAAGCATGAGTTCCCAGACACCAATAGATGAGTGCTGCAAGTGACAATAGTAGTGCTTCTTCCAGATGAAGGTCAGGACAAGAGAATGAAAATAATAAGAAGTAATGAATGGAAATAAGGACCTTGAATAAATATAATATTTTTACATGTGAGAAGTCAATTGCCTTCTACACTTCAAAGTAGGCTCTTATAATTTCAAGTCGAGATAACCTCACAAATATTTCAGGTTAGAAGCTAAAGGCACTGATTTACTTCCCCAGGGACAGTGTAAAAGGGTTCCATTTTCTTTATACCCTCACCAACACTAATTCTCTCTTGTATTTTTGATAATAGCCATACTAACATGTGTAATGTGATACTTCATGGCTTTAATTTACATTTCACTTGTAATTAGTGATGTTGAGCCCCTTTTTGTATACCCATTTGACATTTATATGTCTTCTTTGGAAAAGTATTTATTCAGGTCTGTGAGGACAATAGAAATGTTTATTCAGGTCTGTGAGGACAATAGAATCTAGTCAGGCTTCCTTACCCTGGATGCCCAGGCATGGGGTGCTTGAGATAACAATTAGATTCCCATGTGCAGCACACTCAATTATGTAAGCATTGGTGTCATATTGTGGCTAGTAGACAGCTTTGTCTATACATAATATAAAAGAGGTGGAACCCCCATGGGAGTGTTTGTGTTCAGGTGGGTGCAGTGAATGGGGGCATAGGATGCTGTAATGTCTGCAATAAAGGAAGTGTCAGAGCTTCCAACCTTGCCTCGCATATTCTTCTGATTGCCAGACAAAAGGAATCTGCATTTGGTTCAATGACAAAGTCTTTTGCCCATAGTGTAAACTGACATATTTGTTTTTTGTTATTGTTGTTTTATTTTTGCTGTTATTCTCTATGAGTTCCTTATACTTTTTTGGATGTTAACCCCATATCAAATAACAGAGTATGGTTTACAAATATTTTCTCCCATTCTGTGTGGGTGGGTATGGTTGGTACAGCCATTATGGAAAACAGTATGAAGTTATCTTGAAAAATTGAAAATAGAACTACCATCTAATTCAGCAATATCATTTCTGGGTATATATTTAAAGGAAATAATCAGTGTCTTGAAGAGATATCTGCACTCCTGTATTCACTGCAACACTATTCACCATAGCTAAGATACAAAAACAACCTAAGTCTCTTTCAGTGGACAAATGGATAAAAAATATGGTGCATGGGATACTATTTAGCAATAAAAATCTTCTAATTGTGACAAGATGAATTAACCTGTAGGAAATTATGCTAAGTGAAATATGCCAGACACAGAAAGATAAATACCATGTTATCTCAATAATATGTGTAGTCTTAAAAATGTCTAACTCACAGACCCAGAGAGTAGAACTGTGGTTTCCAGGGGCTGGGATTTGAGGGAGAAATAGGGAGATGTTGGTCACAGGATACAAATTTTCAGTTATAAGATCACTAAAATCTTGGATCTAATATACAACATAGTGATTATAGTTAAAAATACTTATTATGTACTTAAAATTTGATATGAGAATATATCATAAGTGCTCTCATCTGTCTCTCACACATACACACACTCACACAAATGGTAACATGAAGTGAAAACCTGGGGGAAAAAAATCTAAAAGCACTAGAACCTGGGATTGAAATGGAAACCAGGGAGACAGAAAGGAGTAAGAACTCTGTTGATATGTAATTGAGGGAGCTGCTCAAGTAGTTCATTTAACAACAGTAATGAGGCCCTTCCATGACCTGTGATGTCCTTGAAGAAACATATATATCACGTTATTTTTCCCAAGGAAGTCAGTAGTCTAATGGAGGTAGAGGTCACTTAGAGAGATCATTTAAATAAAAAGTGGCAAGGTTTAAGGAATTTTGGAGCACAGGAATTATTCTTAATCTAGGCTGAAAAGAAAGATTTCCTGGAGGAGGCATTATAGCAGAACCAGGTCTTGAAATATGAGAAAGTTAGTTTGTAAAAAACTAAGGTCTCTCATCTCTAGCAATATGGTAGACTAGCTACTGCCCTTACGAACAAAACAAGTAAAGTATTTGACAAGATAATCAAAATATCTTTTTCAATGAACTTCTGATATTGAAAGGAGAATTTTGTGGGGTTTATAAAGTGAAAGCAAAAATACTGTTTATAGAGCACACCAAAACCAGTGTTTCCAATGAGGGTTTCTGCCACACTATGGAGACCTTGAGCTTCAGAGAAAGTAGGTAAAGCTTACTGTCTGCTAAAGATGGAGAGTCTTATAAAAAACCTTATAAAAATCTTCAGACGTAAGGCCCCTGCTCAGAGGGAATAGTTAACAAAACTGATCTGAGCTTGATGTTAGGCATGTTGGGGGAAAAATTCATCCTGAGAAATTTTTACAATCAAATCAACTCCTATTTATGTCTGAATTCATAGTACATGTTTGGTGTGAAAAATGTCATGGAGATAATGTAATTTACAATGGTCCCTAGATAATAAGCTTTCAAATCAACTAATAATATCAACTAAAGAACTGAAATCTAAAAATGTCCCATAGACAAATTCCAAAGAGAATATGCAATGTGTAATAAATGTCACATAGAAAATATTGAAATGAGACACATAATAAATACTAGAAAATATAATGAGATACACATATATTTCAGATTGCCAGGAATTATCAGGCAAAGACAATAATATAGTTATGTTAAATGCATTTAAGGAAATAAAGGGCATATTAAAAATAAAAGCAAGAAACAAAAAACTGCAAAGAATTATTAATTAAATATAGCAAACATGACCTGTAGGAATGTTGCATATGTGCGTACAATATGTTACACATCTAATTGAATTTTAAAAGTCAAAGAATGGATTAAATAGGAGAGTTTAATACAGAACTTGAAGACAGCAGAATAGATTTTTAAAATTAGTGAGAATGCAGAGATGAAGACATGAAAGAGTTTAAATTCAGGCAAGATAGAATGAGAAGTTGCAACACATGTCTTTTCAGAGTCCCAGAACTAGATAAGAATGAGAATGGGGAAAAGCGACACTTGAAGCTCCCTAAATCTCAGTAGATTAATAAAGGGAAATCCAGCCTAGATCTGTAATAGTGAAACTGTAGAGCCTGAAGTAAAAAGGCAGATAGCTTAAAAGTAACCTGAGAGAAAATAGAAATCACCTCCAAGTTCACCCCAATCAGTTTGATGGCTGCTTCTTTTTTTTTAAGTATATTTCATTGATTATATTGTTACAATAGTTCCAATTTTTTCCCCTTTGCTCCCCTCCACCCAGCACCACCCCCTCCCTCAGCAATACCCCCCCAAGTCCATGCCCATGGGTCATACGTACAAGCTCTCCTTCTTCACCCTTTCATATATTTTTCTTCTTATTATTTTTTTATTAAACAAGTAAATAATTATTTTAACAATAAAAATAACAATCCCTCCCTCTCAGACTTAAGACCCTTTATAATCTTATAAAGAACAATGAACGAAGGTCTTGAGCTCCTCTAGCTGCTTCAAGCTGGACATGGTCATCGTCCTACCTACCCTTGGTCCAGAAATCCCTAATAAGAGTGGGGGTGTGGAGGGGAGGGTGGCCTTCCCACACGGGGAAGGATCGTGCAGACTCCAGGTCAGTTGGCTGTCCCCAGACAACAGTGTGCTTGGTTTAACAGGCTGGCATCCTTGTTGTATTCTGGGTGCAGCAGATTTGGCAACAGGGTTAAAAGACATCATTCAATCCATAACACTAGATAACAGAAGACAGGTATTAATTTTTCAATGTCCCACATTAGGGAGAAAAAGGGCTTCTTTGGAGGAAGGTGTGCCAGGCACATCTCACCTGTCCAAAACCCTTTTGCCCATTATACTTAGTTTGGGCTGAGGGAAATATTTTAGGTTTGCCCCCTCTCAGACCTCTGGACCCTTTCTGTCCAAGCCATTAGGATAGAAAAGAGAAACCAGTTTTAAAGTGAAGCCCACAACCACCCCATACTTCACCAACCCAGCCACTTAGTTTGATGGCTGCTTCTTAATAGCACTAGTGGAAGATAGAAGACAGTGAAATATCTTCCAAATCCTGAGATAAAATAACAGTAAAAACTTTAATTTTGAGAGAAGCTATCTTTCAAGAATAAAGGTAAAATACACAAAATCTGAGAGATTTTACCAACAGTGGACACTCATAGAATAACATACTAAGGTACAGGAATGAGGAAAAAAAATGAAATAATCCCACAGAGAAGATACGTGGTTGCTGTGAGAATGAATATTGAATGAAGATATCGATTGGCAAACGTATAAGTTTAAACAAATTTTGTGTAAAACAATAATAATGCCTGTATTTGTAAGGTAAAAAAGAATAAAATACTAAACTACAAAGCATAAAAATTGAAAGATGGATGAGCATAAATAAAAACTATGGAAAACTGTTATCACTTTGTAAAGTATATGATTGTCTAATCATTATGCTGTATACCTGAAACTAATACAAAATAACGTTAAACATAAAGTGTAATTAAAGAAATAAAATAAAAAAGCTGTTGCCAGTTTCTTAAAAAATTAAATGCACTTCCACCCTATAATCTAGTAATTCTATAACTAGTTCTTTATCTAAGGAGGAGGGCAAAGGGGGGGGGAATTAGGACAACTGTAATAGAATAACAATAATAATAAAAAATAAATTAAAAAAGGAAATGGAAACCTCTACACCCTTCCCCACCACCACCACAAGTGACCATGAACAAGAATATTTAGGGCAGTTTTCTTCACTAGCCCCAAACTGAAAATAACTCAGACTGCCATGAATAGTAGTAAGTACTGTATTTTAATCAAACAAACAAAAAACAAAAATGCAAACTTATAATACACTCATACAATGTAATACAATGCATCAATTTAAAGTAACAACTGATACACACAAGATGGATGGATTTTAAAAATATTATGCCGAGTGAAAAAAAGCTGGACACAAAAGATAATGCCATATGATTCGATTTATATGAAGTTCTATAGTAGATAAAACTAATCTATGCTATCTATAATAGAACTCAGATCGTGGTTGTTTCTATCTATAATAGAAATCAATGGGGGTGGGGACTGACTGAGGAGGGGAAAAATAGATCTTTCAGGGTGATGAAAATGTTTTATATGTTTCTGGAGTAGAGATTTTACAGATGTAATTTGTAAATTATCACATTGTACTCAGAAAACCTGAGCTGTTTAGTGTATGTAAATCATACATCAAGAAAAAGAGACATAGATAATGTAACTTCCCACCAAGTCTTGGAAAAGACAGAATGAAGAAATAAAACTACAAACTGAGTACTTGCCAAAGAAGGCAAGAAAAACAGAAAAAAAAAAAAACAAAACTAAGTAAGACTGAAAAAGAGGGACAAAAGGACATATTAAGAAGATAAGAATAAATTCAAATATATCAGCAATCATAATTAATGCCTATAAAGTCTCAAGACACGAAACCATATTATCACATTACATACTTAGAAAATGCAGCTATATGGTGTTAACTGCTATATAATGAAGGTATATGGAAAGAGAAAAATTAAAAGTGATGGGTTGCCCTGGCTGGTGTGGCTCAGTGGATTGAGTGCCAGCCTTTGAACCAAAGGGTCGCTGGTCCAATTCTCAGTGAGGGTACATGCCTGGGTTGTGGGCTAGGTCCCCAGTGGGGGTGTATGAGAGGCAACCACACATCAATGTTTCTGTCCCTCTCTCCCTCCCTTCCCTTCTATCTAAAAATAAATAAATATAATCTTAAAAAAATAGTGAAGGGTAGAAATATATAGTAGGGAAAAATGAAAGTATGAATGCATAAATATTAGACGAAATGGACAAGACAAAAGGGAATATCAGAAATAAAGTAGGGCCCTATAAAATTAAAATCTAAATTGAATAGGTATTATAAAATTTTTAAATGATACCTTATTAATTAGAATTACATAGCATATATATAATGAAATTTGACAGAGCCACTAGAAAACAAAGCATCATTAAGTTGACGAATAAATTACACAATGCATTAATAAAGATAGATAAATTGTAAAGAAGTTATGAATCTGCATACCCTGAACATGTCTAGACTATTAACCCTAGCAACTGGAAAATACATATTCTCTTCAGACTAACCTAGATTTAAAAAGTGTTCCTATTCTGGCCTTTAAACTAGCCTCAAATATTTTAAAAGATTGAAATCATACAAACTGCATTTTCTGACTAAAATGTCATTAAGTTAAAACCCACACATATAACTTAAAAGGTACTAAATGTCTAGAGGTAACAAATCACACTTTTAAATAACTCATGGGGTTTGAAAAAATGTATACTGAAAATTAGATAACATTTGTAATTGAGCTATAGTACACATACTATGTACCTTGGAGGTCCATGTATATGTCTGCAAGGAATAGCCACCTCATCTAGACTAAGGAGAGGGTTTCTGCATATACCAATTATGTAGGTCAGTCTAACAGCAGAGTGAAGAATGTACTTAAGGTTGTTTAGGGGGAACACAATTAAAATTGGGAATATGAACACCCAAATAGAGGTAAAAGGGAGAAGAAATAAAAAGAGGAGAAATTCAGAAATGAAAAGAGGAGGATCAAATAAGCAGGATTTGGTCCTCAGTTTGCAAGTTGGAGGTGATTTCTTTATTGATATGGGAATATAGGAAGCAGGTCATGTTTGAGAGTAGAGGAAAGATGATGTATTCAGATTTGAAAATGTTGATTTTGAGGTGATTGTGAGTCTGTCCACATTATTAAATGTCTTGGGAACTCAAATGTCAGGATAGATGTGCAGATTTGTGAGTCCTCAGCATGTAGGATGTGATAAGATCAAGAGATGATACAGGGGGAGGAGGGAGGGAGAGAAGGGAGATAAGAAAGGGAAGGGTTTAGTCAAGGAATGTGTATAAATGACTCATGGACATGGACAACGGGGAGGGATATGATTGTGGGAGAAGGGGTGGGCCAGGTGGGAGAGAGCAATGGGGGAAAAATGAGACAACTGTAATTGAAAAACCAAAAAAAAAAAAAGAACTATGTGAGATAATTAAAACAAACAAACAAACAAAAAGAGACGATAGAATGGCAACCATGTTAAGACGCAGCAGAGAGAACAGTGATGTGGATTCTCTCCACTGCCAACACATTGGGTTTGGCTACACGAGACCATCAATGACCCCATTGGAAGCAAGTTGAATGAGGATGGTGATTTGCAGAATCTGACTGCTTTACTCTGAGGTATAAAAGGGAAATGAGAAACTGGATAATATGATTATAGGCCTTTCCTAAAAAGTTTTGTTAGATGGCAAGGAAAGAAAGCAGACAACTGGAACTTTAATTACTGATGAGATTTTTTTTTCTTTTAAGAATGAATCAGATCTGCTCATATATATAGTCGTGGCGAAAAGAATCAATACAGAGGAAAATGCTAACAATGAAAGAAGAGAGCTGATTCTTACTGGAAAAGAAGATGCTGGAAGAGGATAGATGAAATCAAAGACATAGGTGAAGGGGTTGACCTTAAAGAGGATGGATCATCTCAACTTCTGTTAGAAGCAGGTTGTGATTATGGATACAGATATAAAGAATTTTCTTTGCAGAGAGCTAAAAGTTTAATGTACTTCATACATAAATCCTATTTTTAAATGTGAGTGGGGACCTTACAATTTTCTATTCTATTAGGTAGTCTGCTGCCACAATGTAAGATTTAAGATTTAATAAGGGATCAAGGAAAGGGAGAAACATTGACCTCACTCAAAGTTTCTATTTGCCTTGTAGCCTTCAAAATAATTTCACCCATATATTTGAATACATTGCTGCTAATGACTGCAATCATCATACTCTAGGAAATTTTTGTTAATTTTCTATAAGCACATATGTAATATTTTTATTAAAAGAAGTTTTTGTTGGAAAAGAACCTTTCTCTTTAACAGTAGTATGGAGGGAGAGGCAAGATACATTGTTTATGAATACAATAGATGAAATCCAAAAGAGAAAATGATCATCATTCTTTGTTCTGGTAGCAGAAACATCTCTTAACTTGTACCCATATTGCTAGTTTGGGGTGTTTTTCTTTTTAAATTTAAGGAATCAGAAAAACATGAGTTTTTTTGCCATTTCAAGCTATAGTTGAATCCAGAATTCCTGTAAAAGCCTTTAAAAATTGGTCACAGCCAGTCCTTAATATGCAGAAGTACAGAAGTATGTACACTTTTGTCAGGGAAATGGGGGGTGGTTTGCAAGTAATTGTGTCAATATTTCAAAATGATGAATTGTCAACAAAAGTTCAATATTCTCCTTTATCTGTCTGTTACCACAAAATGATAAACAACTTCTCCAAGTTCAGTTTTAAAATGAATACATTCAACTACCTCCTGCTATGCCAAGATAAGTGTTGGAATTATTTTTAATCAATTAGGCTATTATATTTAGGTAAATTTCATCATGCTCTCATATTTAAAAAATGAACAGAGACTTGGTGTACAACTATAATTTCTATCAACACAGAACTGTGAACATCAATTTAAAGAGGCATAAGAATACTTCCTTAGCTAGAAGTCTGAAGGAGCAGAAGGCAAGCACAGGAGGTTAGATGTCAAGGATGGATTATAGAGGAGTCATTGTCTGTTTCCGAAGTGTGTTGAGCAAATCATTTCATGAGCACCAATGGTGTGCAGGCCACCTTATATCCTTGATCTCATTTCATATTTGGAATAATTTGAAGTAGTAAGAACTATTTTGATCCTGCACATAAAAGTATTGAAACCTAGAATTTAAACAACTTGCCTAAATATCTATGTCAGAGCACAGATTTTAAACTGGAATTACATGCATTACATGCTTACTGCAATCCTCCACTCACACCTGCCCCGGAATCTTGGCCATAATGAGAATTGTACATTTTTCAGAGTGATGTAAATTGTAAGAAATATAGAGGAAATGGATAGAGTGGAACTTTTACCCACACAGAGGAAAGGGTGGGTCCTGGAAAGGATGTTGGCAGGATAACCAGAATTAGCCTTTGGCAACTATGTTGTCAGCAACTTTAGATAGTACCCTCTTGACAAAGGCCACACTTGTCCACAGAGATAATCTCAAAAGTTTAGGATGATGACTCTTGGCCAAAGTTTAGTGGTCAAAATTTATGTCATCCAATGTAAATGTAATAAGTAGTACTCAGAGATTATTAGGAGAACCACACAAATATATACTTTCTGCTTGGAACTGGATAAGGTGGAAAGAAGACCTAATTTCTATCAATAGAACCAACCCATGGAAGTGCTGATCATTTTTAAGGATAATATCAGAATATGTGGCAAATAACATGATTTTTAGTTTGTTCTTGGATTTTTACTTTTTATGATAAATAATTAACAAAGAAAGTAAATGTCCATTGAAATACTATGTGGTTCAAAAATTTTAATTCCTTTGTTATCTCCCCTCATGGATCCCAAATAGCTCAAGTGTCTATCATATAAGCACAAGGGAGAATATAAGTACAAGATTATTATGATTTATTTTTAACTGCTTAGCAGTTCCTAATACCCAAGTCTCAAAGTCCTCCTGTTATCTCAGATGTATGTGCTGTTATTTTAACAGCTTTAATGACATAAGCATCATATAGTTCAGAGCTAAACTGTATTTTTTAAGACTTACATTCCCACCAAATTTATCACTTGTCACATTAACTTCATACTATATCACTGGCTCTAGCAAAATAACATTCTAATAAAAATATTGACTCAGAAAACTGCTTTCTATGCAATATGTCATTTGAACATATGTCAGTGGAGGAATGCTGCTTTTAAAAATGTGTTTGATAGAAAATAGTATCAAGTCATGAATATATATGTCATGGAAGTGATTAACTACATGAGTTAAGGTTCATATAAGAGACATTAATAGACATTTAGCTTTAGTATGTTCAGTATGTCTTCAATATATATTATGTTCTTCAGACTCATGCACAAGTAACCATATAGCAACCAGTTAATGAACACTTACTAAATGACTAAGGATGGACAAAGAGTTTCAAAGCATTATCTCATTGTATCATTGTAACAGCCCTTGAGGTTGGGCTATATCACCCTCACTTAAAAGATGAGGCGAAAATTTCTTACATAAACACAAAAAACATGCTTCATAAGAGAAATAAATAAATTTTATTAAAAATAAAAGTTCTACTCCTTGAAAAATAATGGTAAGAAAATAATGACAAGCCACACACTTGAAGGAAATATTTGAAAAACATATATCTCATAAAGGACTTGTGCACAGGATACATGAATAGCATTCACAACTTACATTAGGCAAAGTTTTTATAAGAATTCAGCAACACTCTTGTATATATGACTAACTTGTCAAATTCAGTTTTATATCTAAATGTCACAAACCAATATTTAGAAAGTTAACTTTATGGCATATAACTTAGTAATATAAATGACAAAATTATCAATAAGATTACCCCAGTACCTAGTTCTAAATGTAACAAAACACGTATGTGATCATCATGGATAAATGTGTATAAAAGATAGTGAAAATCATCCAACAAGAGCTAAATAAATAGAGAGCTATATTGTATTCCTTAATAGGAAGAGTTTATATTTTTAAGATTTTAATTCTAATATTTTTTACTCAGTAATGTAATTACAAACAGATCTCAGTAGAAATTTTATGTTTGTATGTGGAATTTGACCAGCTAGATCAAAGCTTTATATGGAAGAGAAAAGGGTTAAGATGAGCTAAGAAAATTTTGAAGAAAAATAATAAAGTCAAGAGATTCTCCTACCAACTATAGACTCCTTGTAAAGGTACAGTGATTCAGCACAGAAATAGATGAAGAAGAATGAAGCATAAGAAAAAGCCCATACATGTATCAAACTTGATATATGATAATGGCATCATTAATATCATTAGAAAAATATTTAAAAATTCCTGTTGATAGAATTGGCTATCCATGTGGAAAATATTATTTTGAGCCCTTTCTTAGGGCAAATATTAAGTGCAGGTGAATTTTGAAAGGATGGCCATGTGTTTCACTTTGCTCTGATCAGTCTCATTTTTATACCTGCTACTCTAGTAAAATTATTATAGCACCTCCTTTCACTATCAAAGATGTCCAAGTTTGGATGATAATTTATGTGATAAAACTGAAATGTGTCAAGTATACCATTAAAGATTTAAAAACTCTAAATATATATTTATATTATTAGGGCTGACAAAAGATTTCTCAAATAAGAACCAAAAAGGCCACACCATCTACACCACAAAATGGTTAGCATATTATAATTTAGCTTACTGGACAAGTACAGGCTTAGATTCTGTCTGGTTGTCGGGTCTGAGACCCCCGTGTAATGAAGAGGGCTCTGGAACAGTGGTGGGTACGGTAGCAAAGAAGAATTTCTGCGGAGCTTTGGAGAGCTTCTGCATGCTTTATTGCAGCGGTGTGACTAAGAGGGCTGGTGGAACACTCTCGCACCTACTCTACAGTGACATGGGCTTATATACACTTGTTACACACAGGTGGCTGCTAGCCCAGAATTATACAACAGCTGGTTATACAACAGCTATTGCATCACTACCAGAACTCATCTGCTGACTCCATTATCTGAAGGCCACCAGAAGTAGTTGGCTCAACACCAGGACTCTGAAACCTTGGCCGCGTATCGCCAGGGCCTATTCCTTGACAGTGGTTTAGGATTTAGGAATAAAATAATACTCAGAGAAGTTGAAATAAGACTAGGTTGGTTTCAGAATAGGATAAATAGGGAAGTGGATATTGTGAGAGCCCAATTCAATACCTAAAACAGTCCAATTCTTTGGAATGTTTAAGTGTCGGTAAGGTGAATAAAGGATGTGGAATACTGAGAAATGGAGACTTCCTGAAGATGGCATTTATCCCCAATCTCCAGAGTCCCTAAAAGTTCATTTTTATTTGCAGTTCCTCTTGTATCTTTAGTGACAACCCAGATAATATACCAAACAGTCATGTCTTTGGTAATTTATCTGTAGTTTTAAGAGGACCCCTTGGTATATTTCCCAAGACCTTCATGCTAGTTCTTTATACGACTTTTACTGAGTAAAATTTTAAATGAGATATTTGATCAGAATGCTCTTCTATGGGATATAATGTCATGTTGCCGTGCATTAGTTCTTCTCCAGGTCAAACTCATACCTTTAGTACTCAGTGGTAAAATGTTCATTCTTTTGCATCTGTAAAATATAATATGAGACTCAGGAGTAAAATTATTTTCTAGCATTAACTATAAGGAAATGGTCATGCTTCGTTTCATTTTTCTCTCTATAAACTTAATCCTTTTGAAAAATTTGTTCATTCACTCTTTCATTCAATGAAAATTTTGAACAGCTTCAATGAAACAAAACATTGACCAGGTACTATAGATACAAAGATAAATAAGATACAGCCATTGGTTGCTTCAAGTTCATGTTCTGGGGAGAGTGAAAGAGCAGGCAAAGAAGTAACTTCTAATGGTGTAAGTCATAAAAGTTCTCATGTAAACAACTGCTAATTCCAGGGACACATCTAGCTCCATGAATATATCAAGATCCTGGTGGCAAAATGTGTTGTTAGCATGCCATGCCCTCTTTATGTGTCTCATGACTCCAATTCCTTTGGTCAGTCACTCCAGCCTTATGTGGTCATTTTCCAAAGAGAAGAGTTCTGTTTTCCAAACATTTCAGGAAAATACCAAGGATGTTTCCGATTTCCAGCCTATCCCCCCCTTTCCCATCCCCATATTTATACATACTTGCAGTGAGGGAATTCAGTTTTTAGGTCAAGCCAGGGTAATGTACCCACTCCCCTGTATTGACTTGGAATGTTGTGATTGAAGAGAGGAATAACAGCTACTTATGGAGTTGGAGCAGATGGATCAGCTGGAGTTGATTTTCTTTCCCAGAAAAGGGAAAGATTTATCTCATGTTATCTGATGGGTACTAGTAGCCTTCAATAATGTAAATTTTATAGGTGAAAGAAAAATAGTAAATTTATTGATATTTCTGCACATTTTAATTTATTGTGAGAATTCTAGATAAATGTCTACAAAAGTATCTGGTTATATGAGTCTGGAGTTAAGTATAGAGGATGACATTACTAGCCATTGGCATAGCAATGGTACTTGGAGTTGTGAGGTGAGGTGAATTAAGAGAAAGTCATCATCTAAACAATTAATAGCATCACCAAAATCCAATAAAATAAAAGCAGTATTATGCTCTATTATGAGAGGTAACAGGAAGATTTTCAGTGGTAGAAAAAAAAAGTGCATTTACAGTGGCAGACTCTGAAGTATATTTGAAATTGACTTGCAAAAATAAAATGAGTTACAAACAACTTTTAGTTACATCCTTTTTCTTTTGCTAGAGCTTGTGGTTTGCAACATGCCTTAGGAAAATTTATTTTTATTTTTTACATTCATACCACAAATCTATCTAATTGTTCAACAAGGGTTTGAGCTAAGTCAATGCTCAATCTTATACAAAGATAGAGAAAAAAAGTTGAGAAACTTACACTCAACTCAGCTAAGTAAACAGATTTTATGTTGACTATTTCAAATTTGCAAATAAAATGTAATTTCTTTTTTTTCTTTTTTTAAAATATGCTTTATTGATTATACTGTTACAGTTGTCCCAATTTCCCTTCCCTCTGCTCCCTTCCGCCCAGTGGTCCCCCTCCCTCCAGTTGTTCCCCCCTTTTAGTCCATGTCCATTGGTTGTGCATATAGTTCTTCTCAACCTCTTCCTGTCTACTCCATTCCCTCCTACTATGCTTCTTAATTCCTGTATGATCTCTCTCCCTTACCCCCTTACCCCTCTCTGCTGACCTCCCCCTAATATGTTCCCCATACCTATGGTTCTTTTTCCACTCTCGTTGCCTATTTAGTTTGCCTTTGTTTCAATTCCCTAACTTCTGCCGTTGGTTCTTGTGTTGCAGTTTTCATTTTAGTGTTCATAGTTTTGATCCTCCTTTTTCTAAACCAGTCCCTTTAACATTTCATATAATAGTGGTTTGAATCTAATGAACTAGTTCATTAGATCCAAAATGTAATTTCTTAAGTAGCAAAAATAGGGGCCCAGTGTTGCTTCTTATATTTTATTTTAAAATGAGAGCAAAACTATTTTATTGTAATGCAAACTTTGATTAGATGGTATAATTGACTTTGTAAACTGTCTTATTATTTCTAGCTTCCTTCATTTCTAGCATCCTCAGAATTACAGTTTTAGCCTTGGGCTGTGCTTTATACATGGTCCAAATCTGTCATTGCCATTTAATTCAACACTATGCAAATCCTCAACCAGAGGACTTTTCAAATAATCAGTGGGTAAAGTATTCATTCTATTTTTTTTTTAGTTAAAAAAGAAACATGGACCATAGAAAATATTGAGTTTTTTAAGAGAAAAATCAGCTTTTACTTCCTCTACTATATTATAATTTAAACTTATCATAAAAAAATAAGATTATCTAGACTCAATCTTTTAACGTTAGTAGAAGATAATATTGGTCTTCACTTTATTTAACTTTCCAATTTCCTCTCAAAATAAATTCTTCTTTAAAATAAATCACAAAACCTAGTTAGACTGTCACAGTGCATAGAAGTAATAATTAATTTTAGAAACAATAAAAGTGGAAATACTGCCTTTCCAAATCTTTTAGTACAAAGGACCATGTAATAGCCAAGACTTTACTATAGGAAAACTGCATTTGCTTGCTCTTTCTCATTTAGGACTCATCTAGTGGTAAAAATAAAAAATTAGTACTAAATAGATACCAACCAGAACTTTCAAATTTGCATTTTCAGACTCTTAGAAAATGCTGTGTAGTATAAAGTGTTAGACTGAGTTTCAATGCTTTCTAAAGAACATCCTAATTACAATACACTAGCAATGGAAAAATCCTCAAATTTACTAATACATAAATTCAGGTTTACAAATAAATAACAGATATTTTTAAGCTTAGAATAATATTTTTAAATTTTTATTTATTGGTTTGAGGGAGCAAGGGAGAGAGAGAGAAATACACACACACACACACACACAGAGAGAGAGAGAGAGAGAGAGAGAGAGAGAGAGAGAGAGAGATTTGTTTTTCCACCTATTTATGCATTTACTGGTTGACTCTTTACCCTGGCTGGTTTGGCTCAGTGGATTGAGCGTCGGCCTGCGAGCTAAGTGTCGCTGGTTCGATCTTCCAGTCAGGGCACATCAGAGAAGGAAAACTCTGACTCCAAAAAACCTCCGCTGCCTTGCGGCATACCTCTTCAGGGGAAAGGCTAAGGGAGTAAACCCCGACAGAAAATCCGGAGCTGGAGTCCCTAAGGCGGTTTGACGTAGTCAACACTGGCAACTCCTGCGGCGCACCTGAAGCCAAGCTGTATTGACTCCGTCTTTCCCTTGGATCCTTCAGCTGCGAAGAGAGGGGGGGTCTGCTGCATGGGCAACAGCAGACCCTCCATATCACCCTGCCCAGGCTCTGTAGCTTCAGCTTCACTGGAGAGGACACTCCAGCGTCATCGCAAGATGTCGATTCAACACGGGAGGAGACAGATACCGTGTCACTCCCGAGTTGGACTGCACAGCCATTCTCGGCGGTGCAGATAGACTCTTAAGAAGCTACACCATCGTCTCTCGAGACGGACGGCTGCCAAGAGAGAAGAGAAGAGAAGAGGTTGACTCTTATATATGCCCTGACTGAGATCAAACCTGTAACCTTGACATATGGGGATGACATTTTAACCAGTAAGTCTATCTTCTCATAAGTAATTTAAAAACATCAATTCATATTTTAAATTTCTCTCATACTTGCTTTTTTTTTTTTTAAAAGAAAATCTCGTATGCTATAAAGGACTAAAATAACATTTAACAATATGCTTCTATAAATGTTTGATTATATATATCATACTGGAGTTTTTATGATGTAGGTACAATGCCATTTCTGGTAATGTATGGTAGTCATTGACATAGAATGATTATTATCCTTGTCTGCATCTTATATAGATAAGATGTACAAGCGCAGCTTTTAATTGAATGGGATACTCTTTCCTTTCATTGTAGAGTGAGACAGATTTTATTTCATCTTCATTTGCAGTTATGATTTTTCTACTGAAGAGCCTATCATCTATGTATTACACTGTCACCTGTAGGTCTGATGTTTTACAAGACCAAAGGGGCTAATGCGTATCTCATGGTCAATAGTCCGTGCAGTGACAAGGTGACAGCTGAACTCTTGAGCATTTCCTACTACCTCTCCAGTAAGCCTCTCCTATACTTTTATTCTGAGATTGCTTTAGTGCATGTTTCTTCTCCCTCCTTAATTGGAATAACATGCATTTGGATTACAGACTTAAATTATGCCAGGTATTATGTAAAATAATTTTCATGCATTTTTCTCAATTAATCCTCATAATTAATTTTCACATTGTGTGGTAGGTTTTATTACTAAGAAAGTGAGACTCAAAGAGATTAAAACACTTGCTCAAATGAAGGTAGAAAATGAAAAAAAAAGGATTTTGAAAAACATTAATTCTACAGTTTATTGTCTAAAGTACCTTATTCTTTGCTGCAAAATAATCTTGTAGAGATTTTGCTGGTAACTTCGGTTTAGGCCTATAAACTGGCATCAGGTGATTGTTGTATCCTTTGGCTCACACACAGAGCTCTTATAAGAATGTAGTCTAATTTATAACACACTAAGTTTGAGGAAATTTGATCAAATCTTCTCTCATTTCAAGATATCTTTATCTTGAAAATTTTCCTTAACTTTCTCCAGCCCTATCTAGAATTTGCCTCAATGCATAAGGAGAGAGCATTTTTCCCCCTTGCAAGTAAGAATGGATTTTTTAAATAGAGTAATCTCTTCATCATAAAAATAATATCTCTTTGTACTAAACTTCTAGCCTGCCTAAATGACCTTTCAAATATAGGCCCAAGTTTAAAATGTATACACAATATATTCCCTAGCTCTCTCTCTCTCTCTCTCTCTCTCTCTCTCTCTCTCTCTCTCTCTCTATATATATATATATATATACAAAGATAGAGAAAAAAAGTTGATATCTATCTATCTATCTATCATCTATCTATCTACACAGTCAATAAATATAGGTCAAGAGCAAATTTAAATGCATGAAACACTTGTTATATATTGAACATGTGTTTGGCCATGGGGTTGAATTCAATAAAGGTCTGATTTCTAATATCCCTGTTATTTGAGTTTCCTTTTCACTTGCAGGATTTGGTCAAATGTAAAAGATCTGCAAGTCAAGCATTTGTCTACTTCAGTGTAAAGCAGCAATCATTGTTTACTGAGATTTTTAGTTCCTTGAAAAATTAACACTATAAATATCAATTTTATTCTATAAAAATTGAGAGAAAGTAAATGCATAGATATGTTAAATTTCAGAAAAGTGAATATTTTGCAAAAATTATTTAATAATTGGCATCATTATACTCCCATACACACACTTACACTTTGACCCTGTGTACATACTATATTTTACTTTTTTATTATTATTCATTTCATATAACTTACCCATTTCAAAAACTTGCATGGGTCATAACAATTAACTCATTTTTTTCCAACTGCCTTACACATTTTCTTCTGAGAAACATCTTACTGTGATGTTGTTTATTTAATAAATTGAAATCCAGTGTCAACAAAGTCAAAGATTTATTCTGATAAACCAGTTTTTCTGAAGAGCATGGAGTTGGGCTTTTGCTTTCTGTTCTTGGAAGGAAACATTTAAATATGAGCAGTAACAATTTAAAATCACATTGGTGTTATAGGGGTTTGAGACTAACATCTTTAAATGCATACAGCTTTTCAGAGAATTCAGCCTAAGCATTCAAAAGAAAAGCAAAACTGACTCAACCTTGATCCATTCTCATTCAGGTGACTGAGAGGAGAATGTGAAAGTAAAAATACATTTAGTCTTAAGTGTGTATTTTATTTCACATAAAGTTGAGGGTGCAACAGTCCATAGTTCTTACGCAAAAATTATTATCAAAATAAATAACATGTTGAGTTGTGAAGAGGAAAGCATTGTATACACTAAAACAAAATCTTATATTTTATATTCAGAAAGTAAACTTGACATATCCTATAATACATTGTCTTACAGATTTTAAAGTGTTTAAATGTTGCACCAATATTAAGTAGGTTATGTGAAAAACTCAACCATATATTGACAATAACACAAATCTGTGTTTGGCATGTCCTATTAATGGTTTATAGCATGATGAATTGATCAAAATCCAATTAATTCATTCTTTCAGGATTTAAAATATATTTTTTGCTGAAAAGTGGCCAAGTTGCTGTATCATTAATCTAAGTGATTATAATTATCATATTAATTGTTTTTATACTACCAACACCTGGTTATATTGATCACTTTAGTACTATGATCTGCAACATTATTTCTGAATAATAAACACATAGTTGCTTTGTCTTTGATATCTGTTACACATTTATATATTTGGGAGTAATAATAACAGATTACGCTTTGCCTTTGAATCTGAACCCCAAAGCACAAATTTTATGACTGTTCCTGTATGCCATATAATCAAGAATAAATTGCTTTGACAACAGTGCTTTTAAAAATGTGTACACATCAAACTAAAGAGTTTCTGCTCAGCAAAAGAAAACATCAGCAAGATGAAAAAGAAACCAACCATATGGGAAAACATATTTGCCAATGACATCACAGACAGGGGACTGATTTCCAAAATATATAAAGAGCTGATACGACTCAACATCAAGAAAACAAACAACCCAATTAAAAAATGGGCAAAGGACCTGAACAAACACTTCTCCGAAGAGGACATACAGAAGGTCCATAGACACATGAAAAAATGCTCAACATCATTAGCCATCAGGGAGATGCAAATAAAAACCACAATGAGATACCATTTTACACCAGTCAGAATGGCCATCATCAACAAATCAACAAACAACAAGTGCTGGCGAGGATGTAGCGAAACGGGAACCCTACTGCACTGTTGGTGGGAATGCAGATTGGTGCAGCCACTGTGGACAACAGTATGGAATTACCTCAAAAGATTAAAAATGGAACTGCCTTTTGAACCAGCGACTCCACTACTAGGATTATACCCGAAGAATCTTGAAACACCAATTCAAAAGAACTTATGCACCCCTATGTTCATTGCAGCACTGTTTACAACAGCCAAGTGCTAGAAACAGCCTAAGTGCCCACCTGTAGATGAGTGGATCAAAAAACAGTGGTACATTTACACAATGGAATACTATGTAGCAGAAAGAAAGAAGGAACTCCCGCCATTTGCGACAACATGGATGGAACTAGAGAGAATTATGCTTAGTGAAATAAACCAGGCAAAGAAAGAAAAATACCATATGATATCACCTAATACAGGAAACTAAAGAACAACACAAACAAAGGAACTAAATAGAACAAAGAGCAGAATAGCAGTCAATAGGGGCGAGGGGGGAGGGAGAGAAGGGGGATAAGTAAGGGAAGGGTTTAGTCAAAGAACCCGTATAAATGACTCATGGACATGGACAACGGGGAGGGATATGATTGCGGGAGAGGGGGTGGGTTGGGTGGGGGAGAGAAATTGAGGGAAAAGGGGACAACTGTAATTGAAAAAACAAAAAAAATAAAAAATAAAAAAAATAATAAAAACAATGTGTACAGAAAAATATAATTTCTAGATTTTGCAAAAATACTTCCCCTTATTACTATTATTATTATGTTATTTAGGACTCGCTTTTCTCACCTGTTTAGTAGAGTTCACAAACGAGGGAGGTTTCCTGATAAATAATGACCAACCAATTATCTCTTTGCATTTAAACATTCAGTAATTGCACCATGATGTGTAGGTGCTGATGTCATCAAGCATCGCCTCCTGGTGGATGATGTGAGCTCTCAAGTTGTGGACAAAGTCCTTATACTTGTGACAATCAAGTCCAAAAAATAGTCACATAATCTATAAAGAGAAAAATGTATAAAAATAATGGAAGGTGAATTGACTTAACGCGTTCACTTAGCATTTTAGGAGTATACGCTATGTTAGGCATATAATAATAAGTGTGCCACAAGACAGTCAATATCTCAATTTCCCACAGTCTAGTGCCTATTTACAATTGAACAGGAAAACAAATTAATATTACCAAACAGCAAATAAGGGTCCCTCTGCCCACTGCCACACTCTAGGCAAAATTCCAGAAGCAAAGGTTTGGTGATAAAGGAAAGGAGTCTTTATTCAAAAGCAATCACTTAAGCCTATCGAGTCACAGCTTTAATATCCTAAGCTTATCAATTAAGGTTAAACTCTAACACCTGAGTTCTCCTATCATTTCCCTGTTTCTGTAGGGTTGGTTTACACACTAAAACAACACAATACACAAAAACTACACAATTTTGGAAGAATGGCAGGCTTCTGCCTCAGAACCTGTTCCCTCTAAAAGATCCAAAGAATAAACCTGCCACCACCTGCCAGGCCAGCCTGATCCTAGACTGTGCCCAGATTCCTTCCCATACAAAATACTGTCCATTGGAAAATGCACGCAGCTGCAGCACAATCATCCAGGCATCCTCAAGGAAGAAGAGCTTGAGAGCTAGAGAGAGCAAGCCTGAGAGCTCCAGTCAAATCCAGAGCCAGAACCAGAGCCTGAGGGAGAGCCAGCTCAGGAGCCAGAAAAGCTGGGGAGCCAAAGAGCAAGCCCTCTTTTTAATTCCATTTGCTGTGGAGGCATTCAGCTTCTCAGCCAGTCCCATCCTAAACTGCTTTCCATTGCTTCAGCAAACTCCTCCTACAGCCTCTCCTACTTCTCCCCAGTGACCTTAATCAGATCTCTCTGTATCACCATAACAACACAATTTTATAAAAATAAAAAATGAAGTTTTATAAAAGGACTGGAGGATAATACAGAGAGTTTTATTAAGGAAGTAAAGGAATGATTAATTATAAGACCATCTGGTGTCAATATGAATGAATTGAAATGAACGAATAGATAACATTTCAACTTAATATCCCAAGTGTTATTCTAGTTTTTCTTATGTCTCCCAAAAACTCATGCAATGAGTGGCTGCTGATGTTTCTGTGACATCTGTCCATTTCATAAGAGCTAGAAGTTTCTGTCAATCTGTGCTGCTGATTTGATTGCATCCCCTTTACCCCATGGAGAGGGGAAACATTTTATTAATGGCGTTATGTTGTGTTACTTATAGAAAACCACCTTGAGAGAGTTGTTTATAGTCCATTTTCTTTCCTCTCATTTACTCTTGAATCCACTTGAATCAGGCTTTCATCCCCATCCTTCTACAGAAACTGCTATTGTCAAGGTAACAAATAACCTGCACATTGCTAAATACAATAGTCAATTCCCAGTCCTCAGTGTATTTACTCAATACACTGTTGACCAATCTTTCATTCTTGAAGCATTTATTTTACCTTTCATCTAGGATACCAATCTCTGTTCTCCTCCTACATTACTGACAATTTCATTGCAGACTATTTTCTTGATTTATCCAGACCACTAACATCTGGAATGTCTCAAGCATCAGACCTCTATGCTTTTCTATGTTCTTAGTGATCTCATCCAGACTATGATTTTAACTAGTGTCTTTATGCTAATGATACCCACGTTTATATCCTTTATAGATGTAGTTGATTAAATTGTTATTCCCCTCTTCTCTAAATAAGAATTTTATTTCTCCACTCTAAAAATGTCAGACTTTACCATGTGATTTGTTTTGGCCAATAAAATAAGAATTGAAATTATATCGGTCACCTCTTCAAACTTTATGAGCCAGTGTGTGATTTATCATGTGTTTCCCTCTGCTATGATACAGACAAAGTGTTAACAGATCTGCTCTGACAGCCTGCGTCTCAGGCTCAATGCACTTGGAGCAGAGTCTCACCAGCCCCAAGGTAGCCATGCAGTATGAGTGACAAAATTGTGTTTACTATAGGTCACTGAGATTTGGGAGTCACCTGTTAACTGCTGCATAATGAAGTATTTTGACTGGTACAAACCCTTCTATTTCCCCAGATCTCAGGTACTTACTCTTTACTATACTCCTGCATTTTGATATTTTACATGTCCCAAATAAAATCTTACTTTTCCACTAACACTTTTCCTTCTGTAGTCCTCTTTGTCTCATTAAATGGTGATTCTATTCCTTCTGTTGATCAGGCCTTGACTTCTCTCTTATTTCACAGTCCCTGTGAACTTCAAAATATACTATAGTTATATCTATAAATATATGACTTGTTTTAACCACTTTCCTTCTAATAAAGTTAACCATCATCTCCCATTTGAACAAACTGCAATAAACTCCTAACTAATCTCTATTTACTTTGGTCTTTTATATTTTGTTTGTTTTGTTTTAAATACTGAAACATTCCTTAACTCAAAAGTCCCCACTGGTTCTCCATTTCATTCAGATGAAGTTATTTTTACCACTGCCTAGAGAACCCTAACAATCTACTATTCTGAGTTTATATCCCCACACTCCCTTAGCTCCTCACTTGACTACAGACGTGTGGTTCTTCCTCAAGGTCTGTGCATTTCTATTTCCTATGTCTGGCATGTTTTTTTCCTGATACCATGAGGGTTAGCCTTTTGGTCTTTTTTCTGAAATACCACCAAATTCTTAGGGCCATTCTCAATGTTTTTATATAAATTTAAACTCTGAGTCCTCAAGCTGCTTCTTAATTCTCCCAATTACTGTTACCTTAGTTAAGTTTTCCCCAAAGTACTTAACACCATATGCATTTGCTTATTGTATCTTCTCTCTTGACTAAGTGCTCTATGACAGCCAGAATTTTATCTGTTTTGTTCACAACTGTATCTGTTGTGTCTATATCAGAGTCTGGCATAAAGTATATAATTAGTAATATGTGTCAATAAAAGTTGCGTAAGGTATACAAAGAGAGTTACAAGGTCTTGGCTCTCCCACTTACTACCTTTGAGACCTTGAACAAGTTAATGACCTCTGTGCCTTTTTTTAAATTCTGAGGCCCATTGGACCTATCTCACATGGTTTGTATAAGAATTTTAAAAGAAAAAAAATTAGATATAACACTGTCTCGCACATAGTAAGTGATCAATAGATAATAGTAAAATATAGAAGACGTATAATTTATTGAAAAATGGAGGTGTATTGTTCAACAGAAATACATAGTTTTGAATCTTTACTGAGTCATCTCAATCAAACTGCATCACTTAGCATAAGCCTCAGGCTCTATGCCTCAATATTCTTATCTGTAAGTTTATAATAATAAAACTTATAAAATTGGAGATGAGTATATATAATGTCCAGATGGTGTCACTTGTAAATACTTACTACTAATGTAATGGCAAGCATTTATTGAATGATTCGTTTACACCAAAAACCTAGTACTTTGACAGTCCTGTGAGGTAGCTACTTTTATTGTTCCCACTTTTCCAAATAAGAAAATTAAATTATAGAGAAGCTTGGGAACTTTCACTAGAGCATCTGGCTGATAAATGGTGGAGTCAGAATTTGAAGACAATATGTGTTATTAAACATGGTTGTGCCCTTCTCTATTTATTTATTGACTTATTAATTAATAAATATGAGTGTTCATCCTTAAAAAATTTAAAACTTGTCTGTCAGAAAGATGGTACATCTGTAAACATAGTTGAGTAAATGGTGATACAGGATTGAGAAAACTATTGGAGCCAATATTAAAAGACTCCTTATGGAAGACTTACTCTAGCAACAAGAAAAATTAAGTACCTAGGAATATACTTAACCAAAGAGGTAAAAGACCTGTACTCAGAAAACTACAGAACACTGAAGAAAGAAATTGAGAAAGCTACAAATAATTGAAAGCCTATACTGTGCTCATGGATTGGAAGAATTAACATCATTAAAATGTCCATACTACCCAAAGCAATCTATAGATTCAATGCAATCCCTATTAAAATACCAATGATGTATTTCACAGAAGGAGAAAAAATATTTCAAAAATGTATATGGAGCCAAAAATTATCCTGAATAGCCTCAGCAATCTTGAGAAAGAATAACAAAGTAGGAGGGACCACAATACTTGATATCAAACTATATTACAAGGCCGCTGTAATCAAAACAGTCTGGTACTGGCATAAGAATAGACCCATAGATCAGTGGAACAGAATAGAGCTGAGAAATAAACCCAAGTCTCTATGGTCAATTAATATTTGAGAAAGAGAGCAGAAGCATAAAATAGAGCAAAAATAGCCTCTTCAACAAATGGTGTTGGGAGAACTGGAATGGTAAATGCAAAAAAATGAAACTAGACCACCAACTTACACCATACAACGGAATAAACTCAAAATAGATAAAAGACTTAAATATAAGCCATGACACCATAAAAGTCCTAGAGGAAAACACAGGCAACAAAATTTCAGATATTCCACACAACAATATTTTTGCTGATAGATCCTCTAGGGCAAGGAAAATAAAGGAAAGAATAAACAAATGGGACTACATCAAATTAAAAAGCCTCTGCACAGCTAAAGAAAACATCAGCAAAATGAAAAAGGAACCAAAAGTATGGGAAAACAGATTTGCCAATGATACCTCAGACAAGGGTTTGATATCCAAAACATACAAAGAACCCCTACAATTCAACATCGGGAAACAAAAAATCCAATTAAAAAATGGGTAAAGGGCCTGAACAGATACTTCTCCAAGTAGAACATACAGATGGCCTATGTGCATATGAAAAAAAAAAAAAAAATTCAACATCGCTAACCATCAGAGAGATGCAAATTAAAACCACAATGAGATACCACCTCAAACCTGTCAGAATGGCCATCATTAATAAATCAACAAACAACAACTACTGATGAGGATGAGGAAAAAGGGGAACCCTGGTGCACTGTTGGTGGGAATGCTGACTGGTGCAGCCACTGTGGAAAATAGTATGGAATCTCCTCAAAAAACTAAAATTTAAACTGCCTTTTGATCCAGCAATTCCACTGCTGAGATTAGACCCTAAAAATCCTGAAACACCAATTCAGAAGAACCTATGCACCCCTATGTTAATAGCAGCATTATTTATGATAGCCAAGTGCTGGAAACAGCCTAAGTGCCCATTTATAGATGAGTGGATCAAAAAATTGTGGTACATTCACACAATGGAATGCTACACAGCAGAAAGAAAGAAGGAACTCTTACCTTTCATGACAGTATGGATGGAACTGAAGAGTATTATGCTAAGTGAAACAAGCCCGGTGACAAAAGACAAATACCATATAATCTCACCTATAAGAGGAACCTAATGAACAAAACAAACAAGTGGAATAGAACCAGAGACATGGAAATAAGAAACAAACCATAGTGACCAGAGGAGAGAGGGGAGGAGAATAAGGGGGGAAATTAGGAAAAGGGTCAAAGAGCATGTATAAATGGCCCATAGATATGGACAACAGGGTGGGAGTTGACTGTGAGAGAGGGGAAGGAGGGTCAGGGAAGAACAATGGGGGAAAAATTGGGACAACTGTAAAAGAACAACAATAAAAAAGGCAAAAATAAAAAATAAAAACAAATAAAAGATTCTTTGTGGCACTTACGGAATTACTGCTTCATGAATAGTATCAACAGTGATAATTCAGATTAAAGATGGTGCAATAGCAGATGTTTTCAAGAAGAAAAATAATTTGCTTGTGTGTTGACATGGTAAGTAAAGCTTAGAAGGACCCAACTTTGAGTTGGCCAATCATATCTGTGTTACTATCTGAATCATCACCTTCTCTCCCTTTGTGGAGAGATGGTCTTCTAAGACTACTTTACCTTCCGGAGAAAAATAACTGTGTTTTAGGTTTGATCCTGTTATACATCTGTTCCAGGATAGAGGCTAGTAATGCCTTTCTGAGCAGATGCAATAAATATGCAAAGGAGAGCAGTTTGTTTCATTCCTTGTGTTTATAAAAGTGTCTAATAACCCATCTCAAAGTTCTGTTTCTAATTAACAAGGGAGGAAAGGAAATAATAATTTGGGGTTATCTATTATGTTTTACATAAGGTAAGTAATGCCATCTCTATTTTATATATGAAAGAATTGATGTTTAGAGAGATAAATAACTTGTTCAAAATCATGTAGCCTACTTGAATACAGGATCAAAACAGGCACTCTTATCCCTCCTTAGACTCTTCAATCTACTAAACCAGTCTGGAGAAGGTTAAAGAGGGCAAATGAAAAGTACAGCAAACATTTCCAATTATTTTTTCTCTGAAATATTGGCTGCCATTTAATTCATTTGTTTAAAACCTAGGTTAACTATAAACTCTGATCTCTGTTGAAAAAGGAAAAAAATCTATCATATAGGTTTAAATGCTTTAGAAAATTTATGGGGTAATATTTCAACAACTTAAAAAAAGTGGATTTTAAGACCAACGAGATCCATCTCTATCTCTAGGTCTCTCTCTCATATATATATATTTCACATCCAAATCTATCCATTGATCAAGGAATCTATTGACTATTTCTATTAGATAAAAAAGGTTCTTCCAATGTATTATGTTTTTTTGTTTCCCTGTTTTGAAACAAATTACCAACATACCTTTAAAGAGTAGAATCTATGATCCAAATCTTGTGCGTGTGGTTTTCTCTGCCACTGCTGTTTCCTAGCCTGACTCAAACACTATGCTAAATACTGCTTGCAGTCTGTCTAAATGTACCTTTTCAGTTTTAGGGGCAACCCTTACAGTTCTGTTCATAAAATTTTCCATTATGTGTTAAAATATTAAGTTAAGTGCTTTAGTCTACACCAGAGCACACATTTTTTTTTTTTTTTTTAAAGATCCATTTGGGAAACTTGTGCTTGTTAATCTTATGTAACATGCTGAGAATTTTTCCAGAGAAACAAATTGAGTGAAATCTTGGCTTGATACAGTTTAAGACAGGTCCAAAAGCTGGAGGGAACCACACCATATTACACACACACACACACACACACACACACACATACACATATACCTTTTTTCTCTTTGCTCTGTTTTATGATGCTACATAGAATGTGACTGCATGGTTATTTTGTTAGGCACAGCTCTGGCCAACTCACTGTTGCACTCAGTCACCTCAGGTCGCCCACGGAATAAAGGAGAAATATGTCCTGTGAGCTGCAGACATGATGAGAACTTCAGAGGACTTATTTAATCCTCACACTCCTGTTACTCTATTTTACCAGTGAGATGGTTATTGTATCTGAATCCACTTAGCAATAAGTAGATGGATTATAAGCTTGTCTTTCCACTGCGTCATGGGCTCTCCATTCTAGCCCAAGCAATCCACCATTGTGCCTATATTTTTCACATCACCAAGCTTTTACTTATGTGATTCTTCCCCACTCCCAGTCCTGAACAATGCCCTTTTCCTATTATTTCACATTCAAATCCTATCATCCCTGCACCCATTTTGTCCCCAATCTTTCTCTTATTTGTCTGCCACTCTCTAAACTCCTCTCCCAAGCATGACGTGGTATTTTCCCCCTCTGACTAGCCAAAATAATCTCTGTGAAATTGTTAAACACACATTTTATCTGTACAATCATTCACCATGTGCATATTCTATTTCTTTTTGCAAGATCTTAAGACCCATAGGACCTTTGATCATTTCCTATACCATGACACTATTAAAGGCTTATTAAGTGAAGGATCTAACATCCAATTTTAGATGTCTCATTTAAGGTGTAGGCAGAATTACTGATAGACACCCAAGATCATGTAGAATATGTGAAGTTATAACACAAAGGACAGGTCAGGTCTTACACTTTAGGAACCATGAGAGCAGAACCATAATGTCTTTTCTTCCTCTTTGTGCCCCCACCCCAAGTAAAGAGTAAAATGCTCAGTTTACCTCAAACTGTGGCTACATATGTACCTGCCATTTGGGGTCACCTATTGTCTGTATTTTCCTCAGAGCTGTTTTTATATGTCGTACCTCAAGTTTGTGTATATATACTCAATTACCATATTTTTTTGGAAGATGAACCATAATAGATTCAACTTCAAGATTTTTATAATTTAATGCAGAAAGCATAGACACATTACATAATACTATGCCAGAAAAATGCAATCATTGAAATATAAAATTTATAACAAATTATTGTTAGGGTTCAGAGACTGAGAAATTCCTCTGGTAAAAAGATCATTTACCTATCACAGGAACTCTTTAAGAGTAAAAGAATTTGAGTTCTACAGTGAATGATGATTAAGTTGTTTCAAAAATAATTTTTGTTGATGCTTGTTTGCCTCACTTTAAAATGTTGGAACTATAAAAAATGTTTAAAAAGAATGAAAATAGTTCATTCTCACAACAATGAGAATGTTTACCATGGTAAAAATTATTCCTTTCTTTTCATTCTTATTGCTTTTTTATATATAGATTATATTGTATATATGTTACACAAGTTGATTTTACTACTTAATATTAAGTCCCAAGAATTTCAGCAAGTGTCAGATAGCAATATTTTTTAGTTACATAATACTTTATCATATGGGCATATTATGTTTTACCTAACCCCTGATTTTGATGTTCCCAAATTTTTAAGTTATAAATAATTCCCCAACTGCTTGTCAGATTTCTTTTAGGATAGACAGTTATCAGTCATACTACTATGTGAAAGGCATGAATAATTTGAAAGCTTCTGATAAACATCACCAAATAGCTTTCTGTAAAAATTGTGAAAATCTATAATGCTATCTGAGTGTGAGAGTGCCTATTAAAATGTACTCTTACCTTTGTTTGATATTTTCACTTTTATTATGAATATTTCATGATTTAAATGAGAAAGACATATCTCTAAAAACTATGCATTTGTTGGTTTAAAATTTTATTTAGTTTCCCAATAACTTATTAGATGTTTAATATATTTGTATTGAGGTTTATAACTCTGCATGGAAGTTTAATTATTATTGTATGATTTCATTATAGATTAAAACAGTAATCCTTTGTCATATTTCTTGGAAATATATTGTTATGGCTATCATATTATTTAAAATGAAGAAAATCAGCTCTACAAACCATTTAATTTTTGTTCTCTTCCATTGTTTTTAAGATGGTAAAATTTAAATGTTAAATTATTTTAATATACAAAAGTCAAATACTTAGTATATAATTTATTTTATTTTTGAAATCATTTATTAAATTTTGTTTTATTCTTTGATGCTTCTGAGACTAGCTTTACTGAAATATAATGCATATATTATCAAGCACCATTTATGAATAACCCCTTGTTCATTTTTCTTTGTGATTTGTCCTTTAGGACATACTTTAACTGATTTCATATATACTAATGTCTACTCCTGGTCTGCCTAGTCAACTCTATTGATGTTGTCTACTACATGCTGAAACCAAACTAATTTTCCTGTTTGGGCTTTATAATTTCTTTATTCTCTCCATCCAAGTTTTATCAGTCTTTTAAAAGGACTAGAATAAATTAGCCAAAGAATGTATATACATAGCCCATGGACACAGACAACAATGTGGTGAAGGCTGGGGGCAGAGGCGGGGGTTGAGTTGGGTGGGGATGGTTTAGGGTATGGATGGAGGGGAACAGAGTGGGGGAAATGGGAGAAATCTGTAATAGGGTCAACAAATATAAAATGAATCAGTAGGATTTTTGTTTCTTTAGACCATAGTCAGCTTATTCTAGGGTATTTCACATATTTTGATGCAACTATAATTGAAATATTAGTTTAGTTAATTTCATCTAAGTTATTACTGATGGTATAGAACAAAGTTGTTGCATGTTATACATTTATTTTTAGGCTCAAAAACATATTCCCTACTTAGTTTAATTAATGATCTTAGCTTTCTAAATGCATAATTTTTTCCAAAAATAATTCTTTTTTTCATTTCTTGTCCTTTTTTTACTGTATTGACCAATAATTCCTGAATAACATGACACATTGTGATAGCCATAAATTTTGCTTTGTTTCTGATTTTAATGAGACAGCTGTTTATGTTTTCCTGTTAAGAATGCTGTTGGCTATTGTTTAAAAATAGTACTTATTACTTTAATATGAGTATTTAATGCTTTTCTAACATCAGTTTAATGTATTTTCATTGGTGACTTCATTGATGTAATATTCTACATTAATAATTTATAATACTAGAATATGTATTCATTTCTAAGATAAATCCTAATTATAGTACTGTTATTCTATTAATTTGATCCACTTCTATTTATGACCTTTTAATCTATGTTCATAAGTGAAAGTATTTATTTCATGATTATCTTTTTAGAATTAACATCAAGATTATACTATACTCAAAATAAAAATTATTTAGCTTTTTGTTTATTCCTTTTCTTTGGAAGCATTTTTTCCCTTTTTTATGTCAGGAGAGTCAGAAATGTTTAAGTTTGAAATAATCGTCTATAAAATACTTAGGTCCAAATCCAATTGTTGAGAAAAATTATTTTATGGATTTTATTTTATCATATTACAATTACTTCAGAAACATTTTCTGGCTATCAGATTACTAAAGCACAATGAATAAACCTTAGAAAATTAAAAGTAATGAAATAAAATCACCTAAATTGTTTTGTCTATCCATCCAACTTTCTATTTATCTATCTATATTCTGTCTTTCTTATCTATACATATATTTACATAAATTGGCACTGTACTTTATATACAATTTTGCAATTTATTATTATTTTTATTTTATATCCTTTCAGCAATATTGTTACTGGAATTGGAGTTTAGAAGGAATTTATAGCAATTATTTAAACTTAGCTTTATATTTGAGGTATTTTAGAGCTCTTCAAATCTTAACTTTTCAATATCATTAAAACCTTAATTACATATTTTCAAATTTTGGTCTAAAAGTGATCTAAAGTTACCTCTTATTAATATGTTGATATTATGATTCCATAGCTCTTACATGAATTAAAATATATATGAATTTGAGTACAGCATAATTTTTGTGCTTTTCTGTATTTATTTGCTTTGGTTTGTTTGTTTTTATAGTGTATCAGATTGCCTTGATGTGCCTATGTAGATATTTATTTCCATTTATATGATCTGATAAAGATATTAAAACCAGACAGACACGCTGCATCTGCCCCCACAACTAAGAAGGAATACAACTACCTCAAAACTAGAAACAACCAGAAGTTCCAGAAAATCAATCTGCATGAAAGTTTCATAAACAAAGAAATAAAGAAGAAATACTCATCCAGACAGGTAGGAAGGGCAGAGCCTGGGCAGAGAGGATGCGGTGTGGTGGCGGCAACAGTGGTGACAGCAGCAGGCCTGTGGAGAGTCTGGTCTTATGTTTTAAAAAGTCCAGAGGGAAACCTGGGGAGTGCTCCCAGCACCAGACCAGACCACACAGCTCACGGTCCCAGCACCAGGGAAAATGGAGTCTCATTGCTTCTGATTGTGCAAACCAGTGCAGGTTGGGGCGGAGGAAGAAACTGTCAGTCTCTCAGTAGAGTCCGCTTGTTTAAAGGGCACCCATGGTCCTAGAACAATTGCAGATCCACCCACTCTGGGAACAACAGCAGGGAAACAGAGAAGCACCAGTCCCATATGGAAGTGAGAGAAGTTCCTGGAAAAGGGGCGAGTGCTGAGCATACAGCGCCACAATGTGGTCACCCTATACTGATGAATACCTCAAGGCTCTGCCCCTTAAACATAACAAGTGTAATAGTTCTACCTAAGACACAGAGGAAAACAAACACAGGAGCCTGGCAAGATGAGGAGACGGACAAATGTGGCCCCAAAGAGGGAACGGATCAAGGTTCAAGTGGGAGAACTAAGCGACAAGGAGATAGCCAACCAAACAGATGAAGAGTTCAAAACACTGGTGATAAAGATGCTCACAGGCTTGACAGATATTCTTAAGTATGGCAAATGCATAAGGGAAGAAGTGAAGGCTATGCTAAATGAAACAAAGGAAAATACACAAAAAACCAGTGCTGAAGGGAAGGAAACCAGGGTTCAAATCAATGATTTGGAACAGAAGGAAGGAAAAAAACAGTCAACCAGTACAGAATGAGGAAACAAGAATTTTAAAAAATGAGGAGAGGCTTAGGAACATCTGGGACAACTTTAAGCATGCCAACATCTGAATTATAGGGGTGCCAGAGGTTAAGAAGAAGAGCAAGAAATCAAAGGCTTATGTGAAAAAATAGTGAAGAAAAACTTCCCAACTATGGCAAAGGAAGTAGACATACAAGTCCAGAAAGCACAGAGAGTCCCAAACGATCTAGACCCAAGGAGTACCACACCAAGACACATCATAATTAAAACACCAAAGGTGAAAGATAAAGAGAGGATCTTAAAAGCAGCAAGAGAAAAGCAGAGAGTTACCTACAAAGGGGTGCCTATAAGACTATCAGCTGGTTTCTCAAAAGACACTTTGCAGGGAAGAAGGGACTGGCAAGAGGTATTCAAAGTGATGAAAAGCAAGGAATCAAGCCAATATTACTCTATCCAGCAAAGCTATCATTTAGAATGGAAGGGCAGTGAAGTGCTTCCCAGACAAGGCAAAGTTAAAAGAGTTCATCATCACCAAGCCCTTATTATATGAAATGTCAAAAGGATGTACTTAAGAAAAATAAGATCAAAATCATGAACATTGAAATGACAACAAACTCACATCTATCAACAACTGAATCTAAACAATAAAAACAAAATCCAACTAAGCAAACCAGAATAGGAACAGAATCATAGGTAGGAGGATCATTTAGAGGGCTATCAGCTGAGAGGTAGAAGGGGAGAAATGGAGAAATGGTGCAGGGATTTAGAAGCATAATTGATTGGTACAAATAGACAGAAGAAAGTTAAGAATAATACAAGAAAGGGAGAAGCCAAAGAACTTTTATGCATGACCCATGGACATGAACTAAGATGGGTGGGGTTGCTGAAGGAAAGGGGTGTACTGGGTGGAGGGGAGCAAAGGAAAAAAAACTGGACTACTGTAACAACATAATCAATTAAATATACTTAAAAATTATTAAAACTACTTGTTCAATTTTTTTTGGCTTTAATACATTGATTCATTATGTACTAGATACTGAATAATTTTTAGAAAATCAGACTGCCTGTTTACTTAATATTAATTCAGTTATAACCATTAATAACCACATGGTCTTTGTCAGGCCTAGAAACCCAAATTCAGCAGCTCATGCACAAACTAACAAATTAAGTAAAAAACACATAATAAAATAACACTTAATACAGCTGTTTTCTTTTTTGGTGAAATCAATAATTTGTGTAGAATTATAGGTGTCATGGATTGCCCAAGTGTTATACTCCCTACCTCCTCTTTTAATTGAATTATTTTCAATAGCTGATGTTTCAGAAGACAGAGCTTTTTGGAGCATCTCTACTTGTAACAAATGCAACTCTCCACTGAGTTATAATGGATCACTTAAAAATTACAATCAGAAATCTCTATAAATTGATTTTTATTTAAAATGCCTCTCCAGTTTTAAATCTAAAGAGATTTAATTTGGGGACTTGAAAACTATTATCAAAAGACCTAAAATTCACAACAGTAATAAAATAGATTTGAGAACTTGGGCTACTTATTTGGGTAAGTTGAGCCAAAAAGGTAAGTCTTGATATAAATTAGGAAAGTAAAAACAAAATTCAAAATTTTGTGGGTTTTGCTTTGTTTTGTTTTGTTAACGAGAGAAAATGAGCTTGCCTGGACCAAGGCCCCTGCAAAGAAAAGCCCAGTTTATGGTTCTAGCAGATTTTAGAGCAAAGATAAAATGTTATTGTATCATCATTAAAAGCTGTTATCTGATTAGACTGAATACGAGATGATGGTTTCACAATCAAGAAATAGCTATCTCCTAAGACTTTTTTTTTCATTTAAATTTTTTCTGTAAGATTGTTCTTATCTTCTGTGGGCCTATTATCTACATCATTTTCATTTCAAAGAAATTTAATATTGAAATGCTGGAGATGAAAACATGTCAAGTCCTGACTGAACTTCCCAATCTAAATCTGTCTGGGTTTTTGGTTCTACCTGAGTAAGGCAACATATAATACCTATCCAGGTAAACCAGACACAGCAGCCCTTACCATGTAAAAAGTGACTCAAGTGTTTGGATTTCTCTCTCTGTCTCTCTCTCTCCTCCTGCCTTCCCCTACATTCTTGGTTATTTGTGTATTTTTCTTATATTAAATATTACATTATTAACTTCTTCCATTTAAGTAAAAATTCTTATGTATCCCTTAAATGAATGGATGAATATCAATCAAGTGCAGCATGATGATTTAGTGCCCAATCCTGGAAGTAGACACTTCACAGCTTTACCATTTACTAGCTGTGCGACATTGGAAAAGTTTTTTATGAACCAACACCAGTCCCCATTTCTGGCTCTGTAAAATGAAGTAAATAATAGAACCAGTTCATGTGTGTGTGTACGTGTGTGTGTACAAATGAATAAACACTTGTAAAGTGCATCAAGGGAATTTCCTGCACTAGCAATGTAAATGACCCATCCCTGACTATTGGAATGTTATTATTATTTTTGCACTGATTTTTTAAGTTATAGTATAGAGTAAGGCATCGTTAAATACATCAGACCTTACGTAAATATTTAGTAAAGGAATGGACACACATCTTTTTAAAACTCTACCTATTATTTATCTGGGAAAGCTACAAAAACTAAGTAAGATCTCTTTGACTCTAGAATTATTCATTCACAACATTTCACATCAGTTTTACATGATTTCACAATAAAAGCAATCAGAATTCCTTGACTGTTATTGATTGGGAAGAAAATAATTAGCAGTTGGTCTGTAACCCATTCTTTCCCTTTCCATGGGAAAGAGTATGGTAGTACTCAAAGAGAAGGAAAGAAGGGTGGGGGACAGGAATGGAGGGGAAGGCAAAGATCACTTCCCTGTACCTTGTCAAGCTGCCTTTCATGTCCTGGTATCCTCACCTCATACATCTTATACTTACCCTTAAACAGTACTCAGTCAATTTGAAGAGGCCAGTTTATTGACCTTTACTTTACCAATAGGTCTGGCCCAGTGTCCCTGAGGGAATGCTTGACACTCTGTTAACTCTGCTCACCCAGGTCACACCTTAAAGCAAATTCCTCATTCATCTGTTGAGGTAGTGTTACAGGTTATTTTTGCTTGCTCACCCCAGCAGCCCTGTAGCCCCCTCTTCACTTGCTTACCCCAGCTGCTATCTTAACCCCCAGTAGCCCAAACGCGCTGAGTGTTCATCAGCTAAAATCCCTCTAAAAAATAATAAAGAAAAAAAAATGTGTGTGTGTGTGCAGTTTTTCCCACCTGTCGCTGTCATCTGGCAGCTGCAGGAGCATGAGTACAATTTTTACCTTTGTAGTTTTTTGCCTTTAAAAACGCTTTAGTTTGTAAGGCGGGGCGGTTCTCCCATCTTATGTTTTTTTGAGTGGGAAAGAACCGTCCCTGGCCAGGTAAATAAACGCCGCAATTTGCTTCTAAATTGCCTCGTTTCCTCTTTGCTCACGAATGCACCATAACAGTAGTAGTTTTCAAAGGACCAAAACCGTTGGAGTTGAAGTAGGAAGTGATTTACCAAATGGGAAACAAATGGAAGACTTCAGAGCTCTATTCAAATAAAAATCACTATCTCTTATTGCAACAGTTGGATAGGTAAGAATGTGCCAAAAGAGTAAAGAACCAGCCATCTATCCTCCTTGGAATTTCCTTCTGCCTTTCACATAATGCCTACACCCAGGATTATAGTTCTAGTCTCAGAAGGCTGAAAGTTCGTGGCTTGGGCATTTTTACAACAGACATTAAGAAAGACATTCCATTTCTTTCTTTCTTTCTTGAGCATGCATGCGTGTGTGCATGTGCATGTGCATGAGTGCTATGGGGATGCTTGCACACATGGTATGTGTACACTGACTGCTGTGTTTTGGATTAACTCTTTCATTTACTGGAATGGTGGGATGAGAGATTTCAACCTGGAAATTAGGAAAACGTGAAGCAGATGTTTTTGCTGACTTTGGAAGCGGGGTTTATATAGAAAAAGAATGCTGAGCTTTGTGGTCAAATCATCAGTTAGTGTAAAGGTTTACTTTACCTTTTTTACACTATTTTCTACACATAGGTATTTTTTTCTGGAAACCTGACAAATAGGAGAGCTGGGTGGGTCAGGGCAGAGTTTAAATATTCTTATTTCTCTGTATAAAAACCACTGTTATGTAACATTTTAATGGCATTTAAATTTAACTCTAACTTCTAGCAATATAACTTCTTAGAATTCCTTGAACTTGACTTTAGGGGTGTCTTCTTATTTCTTTTTTTTATCTTAAGGTAACCAAGAAGTTGAATTCATATTATGAATGTTCCCTTAACCTCCCAGTCTTGCCAAAATCAGTCATTACTCAAGGTAACAGCAATGAATTCGAGAACAACATGCAGATTGGTGTAGCCACTGTGGAAAGCTGTATGGTGATATCTCAAAAGATTAAAAATGGATCTGCTTTTTGACCAAGTGATACCACTTCTGGGATATATCTGAAGGAACCCAAAACAATAATTTGAAAGAACACAAACACCCCCATGTTCATTGCAGTGTTATTTACAGTCGCCAAGATATGGAAGCAGCCCAAATGTCCATCAATAGGTTAGTTGATAAAATAACTATGGGATATTCATTACTCAGCTGTAAAAAAGAAATTTTTACCTTTTGTGGCAGTATGAATGGACCTGGAGAACGTTATGCTAAGTGAAAAAAGCCAGTCAGAGAAAGACAAATACCATATGATTTCACTCATATGTGGAAACTAATGAACAAACTGAACAAACAAGCAAAATAGAGACAGACTCATAGATAGAGAGCACGATGACAACTAATGGGGGTGAGGACAGCGCGTGGAGGGACTGGGCAAAAAAAAAGCACTCATGGACATGGACAACAGTTTGGTCCTTGGGGGGCGGTAGAGGGGAATATTTGGGATGATTAAAAACCAGATCAAGAAGGGAGTTCACAATGTATTTCACTAGTATTAATACAACAGATTTCTTCATAAATCTCCTCTGCTTCAATTTGGCTTCTGGGGACAAGCTAAGTCTCCAAGATTTCATCTCAATGAAAGTTTAATTTGTCTCATTTTCTTCTCTGTGGGAGAATTTCTGATGGTTGTCTAGATTTTCTAAAACATCTATTTCAGAATAATAGCCCATATTTTCATTTGACACTTAAAATGCTTACTGCTAGAAGAAACAGTGGGAAGTTTTTAGTTGACTGTAATGTAAATTTAACTTTAGAGAACTCTGAGGGTTTAATGTCAATTACTGAAGGAGGATATATCAAAAACTGAGGTGTTAATTAAAGGAAATCCTCAAAATTAAATGAGCATGCATACATAAGATAATAGACAAAGAATTTGAACATAAAAATGGAAAGAAATCTGTTTAATCTGGTCCATCTAAGAATGTTTCCACTGTGCAGAAGAAGCAGGATAATCCTCACTGCTCTGCAGCCTGTGGGGTGCTGGCAGTTAATGAGAACTGTGAATAACAAAAGAATACCACTTCATAGACTGGAGTAGAACTGATTCTCATTTATGAGTTCTTCCGTAGAAACCCTGGGATTTAGAAGTGAATTCCCACATGGTATTAAGAAAACAATTTGCATAGGAATTGAAGAACTCCCTCAAGAGGCAAGTAAAACAAAACAAACTTACTTCATGTAAAATCATATAGGAGGATAACTACATATAATGTTATGCATAGTGCCTATTAAATTATGTACACATAATTTAATTACAATTTTTTCTGAGGTGAAATTCAAACATATTTTAAAACATATCTAAAATAATTTAAAAGTGATATATTATTTTTTGTTATTAGTGAATCTATTTTACTTTCACTATAATTTTCTATTACCCTCTTTAGGGATCAAATGTTTACAAGTGT
The DNA here is from genome assembly GCF_987537825.1 of Furipterus horrens. Classification (NCBI taxonomy): domain Eukaryota; kingdom Metazoa; phylum Chordata; class Mammalia; order Chiroptera; family Furipteridae; genus Furipterus; species Furipterus horrens. The sequence continues at coordinate 162,153,474 of NW_028327172.1, read as the reverse complement.
GTCATCAACACACAGTACCTTTGTGCTCAGTCTCACTTCATCTCCATGAATAAAATGTGGTAGGCTATGTGGTGTCTGTCTTACAGCTATGATTGAAAACATTCATGTAAGAATCAAAATGACAATGATCAACAGTAATCTGATTTTGCAAAAAATATTGATAATTGACTTAGTTGGTTAGAATAAATGCCCAGTGACCAGAATCAGTTTGAGATGACTTAAATTTGGATATGTTTTAATTAATGATTGATTTCACAGTATACGAAAATGCATGATTTTATAAATTCTTCATGTCTCATCATAATAATTGCCTAAAAACAGAACAAACAAACAAAAAAACACCTGGAGCTTAGTCAAAATCTCATTATAGGCATCTTTTCTAAGACCTCGTTGACTTCTTCCTTGTCTTTTGGTATATTTGAGAGATATCTAGTCTGGAATTCAGGCCAATATCAACCACATTAGTTTCTTTGGACTTTGTTTTTTCAAAATTAGCACCTACAATGGGGAACTGAAAAGAGATGATATTAAAAGATTCATGTTTAATTTCATCTATTCTCCGTGTTTCTTTACATGAAAATACTTATTAGCTTCATTGATGCTATTATGAGTATACCAAATGCAATCCTAATGGTACCTAAAGGTATATTTAGATTAGGAAAAAGATGTTGATAGGTTAGAAGTTTAACTCTTAATAGTTAATATATTTCTGTGCATATAACCATGTGATTGAGCTTATTGTGGTAGTATGATAAGTTTGACTTTGAAATTATTTTATGCTTGGTAGGTAATGTACAGTGACTTGAGTTTTTTGTTTCATGAATTTGAAGATAAAATTATAATTTTTTCTTATCTAATGGATTTGAAGATCAGGTCATTTTTTCAGTCTTCTGCAATAGTTTTAAACACCTGGCCTCATGTGAAGCTACTGAAGACTCACTTTAAAGTGATCTGTTTTTCTAGTCCTTACCTTGTCCACCTCTCAACCACAAATAACTATTAACATAATGATGTGATTCATATGTTTTTTTCTTTGATACAGCAAGTTCTAAAGGGAAAAAAATCTTAAATTTTGCATATTGATACCCCTAAACTGACTTCTTCTAATCAGTTTTGTTTTTAGAAAGCATATACAAAGTCCTTGTCTAGAAGGTAATGGTTGAAAAAATAAAGTTATTAAATAAAATGTAGTTGTTATGTTCAATTTTTAGGTCAAATGTAAATGAGAGTAATACCCCCTCCCCAAATTTGATGGAACTCAATCTGTAGGAAAGTCACCAAAAAAGACCATGTGGATGATATGAATGACAGTAAACCTAGATTCTTGTTAGTAGATTTTAGTTTGCAGAAACAAAATGAGTTTTGCAAATGAACGTTATCTGTATCACTATTACCAGCCGCTATTCAAATGTTCTCTTTTTAACATGTTTGTAATTATATCAAGTTTGAGTGAAAATTATCTCTGAATGTAGTTACTGGAGATTATTTATGATGCCAAACCTTTGTAAATAACTCTAAGTTAACTTCTTCAATGCAGTTTTATTTTTGAGAACATACACAAGGCACAGTCCTGATTTACTTTTCTGTTTTGTTAAACCTTAAATCTGCATGAAGTGCATGATCAGGTTCTGAATGTCTGTTGACAGGTATCTTAAAGAAAAAAATGTCACTCAGCACACTGTCTGAACTCTCACACTGTTAGCATTGTCATGTCATATTTGCTTCCAGCATATCAGGGTGACATTTAGATCTTGTCTTTTCTGCATTCCTATATTCACATGCCTTATCTGAAAGTTCCCTTTAGCATAGAAAGTTGTAATTGCCTACAAAAATATGAGGAATCTGTGCATACAATCTAAATACGTATGGCCTTAGGAATTATGTCCAATCCTGTTAAATTTTATTCTATGTGTATCAGTTCTGAACTGTACATAAATTGTTTATGTACTAGAAAATCTTTTATATGATAGATAATCATTCTGGCTTCTTTTGCTCAACATAACATTTTTGAGATTAAATCACGTTTTTACCTGTTTCTGTGGTTAGTTCATGTTAAATGTTTATTTATTAATGCAGTATTATTCATTAATTAATTTATGCATCTTTATTGATTTTGTTGTATAAATTTACTGAAACTTGTTTATTTTTTAACTCTTGATGAAAAGTTTGGTTGTTTCTAAATCTTACTGTTTAGAAATAAAGCTTCTATGAGCATTCTTGCTTAAATCTCTTTGTGGACATATATTTTCATCTCTCTTGAGTAAATGCCCAGGATTGACATTGATGGGAAGTAGATATTTAACTCTGAAGGGGCTGTACACCCTTTCATTCCCACTAGTGATGTATTAGGGATTAAGTTGCTTCGTATCCTCACCAGCTCTCAGAACTGTTATTCTTTTTAAATTTAAAAATTCGATTAGGAGTGCAGGATTATCTAGTTTGGCTTTTATTTTGATTACCCTGATAACTAATGATATTGAATAGCTGTGCTTTTTGGCCATTAATTATTCTTTTGTAGAGTTTGAGCTTTTTTATACTGGGTTGTGTTTTACTATTAATTTGTTTCTCAATTCTAGTTTGGTAGAGATGTGTATGGGAATGTTTTTACGAGTCTATGGCATGCCTCTTTACATCCTTTAATGATATTTTTTGAGAAGTAACTTCCTAACTTTCCTAAAGACCCACGTTACCTTTACATTTCTCTCTTCCTCTTAAAAAACATAACCCGACAACAGCTTTTTTTTTGTATATTTTATTGATCATATTGGTACAATAGTACCAATTTTTTCCCCTTTGCTTCCCTCTGCCCAGCACCACCCCTCCCCCAGCGATCACCCCCCAAAGTCCATGCCCATGGGTCATACATACAAGTTCTATGGCTTCACCCTTTCATATATTCTTCTTCTTTTTTTAAATTAATTAATTAATTAAATAATTTAACAATAAAAAATAACAATCCCTCCCTCTCAGACTTAAGACCCTTTATAATCTTATAAAAGACAATGAACGAAGGTCTCGAGCTCCTCTAGCTCCTTCAAGATGGACATGGTCATTGTCCTATCTACCCTTGGGTCCAGAAATCCCTAAGAAGAGTGGGGGTGTGGAGGGGAGGGTGGCTTTCCCACATGGGGAAGGATTGTGCAGACTGTAGGTCAGTTGGCTGTCCCCGGACAATGGCATGCTTGGTTTAACAGGCTGGCATCCTTGTTGTATTCCAGCCACTTAGTTCAGCCATACCATTGAGTCTCAGGAGGCAGCAATGCAGACAGGATTAAGTGAGGCCTATATGTACAGACAATCACTCAGGTAATGCGATTATAGGCTTATGACCTCTGGCTCAATTTTGCTCATTTGTTTGTGTTGTTCATTAGTTTCCTGTAATAGGTGATAGCATAAGGTATTTTTCTTTCATTGCCTGGCTTATTTTGCTAAGCATAATTCTATCTAGTTCTATCCATGTTGTTGCAAATGGTAGAAGTTCCTTCTTTCTTTCTGCTACATAGAACTCCATTGTGTAAATGTACCACAGTTTTGGGATCCACTCATCTACAGATGGGCACTTAGGTTGTTTCCAGCACTTGGCTATTGTAAATAGTGCTGCTATGAACATAGTGGTGCATAGGTCCTTTTGAATTGGTGTTTCAGGATTTTCAGATATAATCCTAGCAATGGAATTGCTGGTTTAAAAGGCAGTTCCATTTTTAGTTTTTTGAGGAGATTCCAAACTGTTTTCCATAGTGGTTGCACCAGTCTGCATTCCCACCAGCAATGCACCAGGGTTCCCATTTCTCTGCATCCTCTCCAGCACAAGTTGTTTGTTGATTTATTGATGATGGCAATTCTGACTGATGTGAGGGGTATCTCATTGTGGTTTTTATTTGCATCTCCCTGATGGCTAATGATGTTGAGCATTTTTTCATGTGTCTATGGACCTTCTGTATGTCCTCTTCAGAGAAGTGTTTGTTCAGGTCCCTTGCCCATTTTTTAATTGGGTTGTTTGTTTTCTTGATGTTGAGTCATATCAGCTCTTTATATATTTTGGAAATCAATCCCCTGTCTGTGATGTCATTGGCAAATATGTTTTCCCATATGATTGGTTTCCTTTTCATCTTGCTGATGTTTTCTTTTGCTGAGCAGAAACTCTTTAGTTTGATGTAGTCCCATTTGTTTATTCTTTCCTTTATTTACCTTGCCTTAGGAGATATATCAGTGAAAATGTTGCTATGTGGGATATCTGAAATTTTTCTGCCTATGTTTTTCCCTAGGACTTTTATGGTGCCATGGCTTACATTTAAGTTTTTGATCCATTTTGAGTTTATTCCAGTGTATGGAGTAAGTTGGTGGTCTAGTTTCATTTTTTTTGCATGTCCCTGTCCAGTTCTCCCAAAACCATTTGGTCAAGAGGCTTTTTTCACTTCATTTGATGTTCCTTCTCCCTTTGTCAAATATTAGTTGACCATACAGACATGGGTTCATGTCTGGGCTCTCTATTCTGTTCCATTGATCTATATGTCTATTCTTATGCCAGTACCAGACTGTTTTGATTATTGTAGCCTTGTAGTATAGTTTGATATCAAGTATTGTGATTCCTCCTGCTGTGTTCTTCTTCCTCAAGATTGCTGTGGGTATTTGGGCTCTGTTTTGGTTCCACATAAATTTTTGAAATATTTGTTCTAGGTCTGTGAAATATGTCATTGGTATTTTAATAGGGATTGCATTGAATCTATAAATTCCTTTGGGTAGTATGGACATTTTAATGATTCTTCCCATCCATGAACATGGTATATGCTTCCATTTATTTATATCTTCCTTGATTTCTTTCTTCAATGTTATGTAGTTATCTGAGTACAGGTCTTTTACCTCCTTGGTTAAGTTTATTCTTAGGTACCTTATTTTTCTTGTTGCTATGGTAAATGGGATTTTTCTTTTAGTTTCTATCTCTGAAATTTTATTGTTTATGTACAGAAATGCCTTCGATTTCTGAATATTGACTTTGTACCCTGCTATTTTGCTGAATTCACTCATTAGGTTGAGTAGTTTTTTTGTGGAGTCTATAGGATTTTCTATGTATACTATCATGTCATCTGCAAATAATGACAGTTTTACTTCCTCTTCCAATTTGGATGACTTTTATTTCTCTTTATTGTCTTATTGCTGTGGCTAGAACTTCCAACACTATGTTGAATAGGAGTGGAGAGGGTGGACATCCTTGCCTTGTTCCTGACCTCAGGGGGCATGCTCTCAGTTTTTGCCCATTGAGTATGATGTTGGCTCCAGGTTTCTCATATATGGCCTTTATTATGTTGAGGTATGCTCTCTCTATTCCCATTTTTCTGAGTATTTTCATCATAAATGGGTGTTGTACTTTATCAAATGCTTTTTCTGCATCTATTGATATGATCATGTGGTTTTTATCTTTCATTTTGTTTATATGTTGTATTACGTTTATTGATTTGCGAATATTAAACCATCCTTGCATCCCTGGGATGAATCCCACGTGATTGTGATGTATGATCTTTCTAATGTGTTGCTGGATCCTGTTTGCCAATATTTTGTTGAGGATTTTAGCATTCATGCTCATCAGCAATATTGGCCTGTAGTTTTCTTTATTTGTTGTGTCTTGACTTGGTTTTGGAATTAGGGTAATACTGGCTTCATAAAATGAGTTTGGGATTTTTCCCTCTTTTTGGATTTTTTGGAATAATCTGAGGGGAATAGGAGTTAGTTTTTTCCTAAATGTTTTGTAAAATTCACCTGTGAAGCCATAAAGTCCAGGGCTTTTGTGTGCCGGGAGTTTTTTGATTACTGCTTCAATTTCACTGTTGTTATTCGTCTGTTCAGGCTTTCTGCTTCTTCTTGATTCAATTTTTGAAGATTATATGTTTCCAGGAATTTGTCCATTTCCTCTAGGTTGTCAAATTTCTTGCTATACAGTTGTTCGTAATAATTTCTTACAATCCTTTGTATTTCTGTGGTATCGGTTGTGATTTCTCCTCTTTTGTTTCTGATTTTATTTATTTGGGTCCTTTCTCCTTTTTTCTTGATGAGTCTGGTTAAAAGCTTGTCAATTTTGTTTATCTTTTCAAAGAACCAGCTCCTACTTTTGTTGATCTTTTGAATTGCTAGTTTAGTCTCTATGTCATTTAATTCTGCTCTGATCTTGATGATTTCCTTCTTTTCCTCGCTCTGGGATTTGCTTGTTGTTCTTCCTCTAGTTCTTGCAGCTGTAAGGTTAAACTTTTTATTAGAGATTCTTCTAGCTTTTTTAAGTAGGCCTGTATTGCTATGAACTTTCCTCTCAAGACTGCTTTTGCTGTATCTCATAGGTTTTGGGTTGTTGTGTGTTCATTATCATTCATTTCCAGAAACTTTTTGATTTCTTCCTTGATGTTATTGTTAACCCATTCATTATTTAATAGCATGTTATTCATTCTCCACGAGTTTAAGTGTTTTTGAGCTTTTTCCTTGAAGTTGATATCCAATTTTAAGCCATTGTGATCTGAGAAGATGCTTGATATAATTTCAATTTTCTTGAATTTGTTGAGACTTGTTTTGTGTCCTACCATGTGGTCTATCTTTGAAAATGTTCACTGTGCACTTGAGAGGAATGTATATTTTGTTTCTTTGGGGTGAAAAGTTCTATATGTATCGACTAAGTCCATTTGATCTAGAGTGTTGTTCAATGCCTCAATATATTTGGTGTTTCTTTGCTTCGAAGATCTGTCCATTGTTGACAATGGGGTGTTAAAGTCCCCTACTATGAGCGTGTTGCTGGCTATATCTTTCCTGGAATCTTTCAAATTTTTCCTTATATATTTGGGTGCTCCTAAGTTGGGTGTATATATATTTACTAGGGTTATATCTTCTTGATGGATTTTTCCCTGAAGTATTATGAAATGTTCTTCTTTTTCTCTTTTTATGGCCTTTGCTGTGAAGTCTGTTTTGTCTGATATAAATATTGCTACTCCGGCTTTTTTTTCATGTCCATTTGCTTGAAATACTTTTTTCCATCCCTTCACTTTCAGTCTGTGTAGATCTCTTGTTCTAAGGTGGGTCTCTTTTAGACAGCATATATGTGGGTCATGCTTTCTAATCCATTCAGCGACCCTATGTCTTTTGATTGGAGCATTTCATCCATTTACATTTAAGGTTGTTAGCAATAGGTACTTATTCATTATCATTTTTCCCTTTTGTATTTGTGTTCCTCTCTGTCTCTCTCTGTTTCTTCATCTTAAAGCAGACCCTTTAGCATCTCTTGCAATGCTGGTTTGGTGGAGATATATTCTTTTAACATTCTTTTGTCTTGGAAACTCCTTATTTCACCTTCCATTTTGAATGAGATCCTTGCCGGGTAGAGTATTCTTAGCTGTAGGCCTTTATTTTTCATTGCTTGGAATATTTTTTGCCATTCCCTTTTGGTTTGTAGTGTTTCTGCTGAGAAATCTGATGATAGCCTTATCGGAGCTCCTTTGTATGGTAGTAACTGTTTCTCTCTTGCTGCTTTTAGGATTCTCTCTTTGTCTTTGAATGTTGTCATTTTAATTTTGATGTGTCTTGAAGTGAGCCTGTTGGGATTCATCTTCATTGGGACCCTGTGTGCTTCCTGGACTTGCGCGACTCTTTCTCTCCTCATGTAGGGAAGTTTTCTGTCATTAGTTTTTCAAAGAGGTTTTCTATCCCTTGCTCTTCTTCTCCTTCTGGAATTCCTATGATACAAATATTATTATGTTTCATGTTGTCCTGCATCTGTCTTAGAATCTCTTCATTCTTGTTCAGTCTTTTTTTCATTTTGTTGCACCATCTGGTAGTTTTTGTCTATGTTGTCCTCCAGCTCACTGATCCGATCTTCTGTTTCCTCTAGCCTGCTTTTAATTCCTTCTACTATGTTCTTCAATTCAGAAATTGTATTCTTCATTTCCTCCTGGCTCTTATTGATAGTTTCTATGTCCTTTTTCATGCTGGTATAATTCTCAATAAGTTCTTTGTAGTTTCCCTGGAGTTCCTTGTGATTTCCCTGGAGTTCTTTGTAGTTTTCCTTGAGCTCATTGAGCTCCTTGATCTTTCCCATAATTCATGTTTTGAATTACATATCTGATAGTTTGCTCCCCTCTATTTAACTTAGCACTCTTTCTGGGGATTCTACCTTTCCTTTCAATGGGGGGTTGTTTCTCTGTCTCCCCATTTTTGTGACTCCTATTGTTTGTTGCTGCTTCTTAGAATGATCTGCACTTCCTGGATCTGTCCCTGGTGGCATCAGATCATGTACTAGTTTGGCCCTAGGCAGCCTGTTGGAGACTTCCAGGGATCTATTGCCTTTGTTTGTCTCCTCTAGTTGTTAATTTATTCAATCTGTGATTAGCTGTCAGGCTTAAGGACCGAGGGTGTGGCAGCTTAATTCCTGCAGGAAGGGCTTTTGCTTCCCCTCAGGCTGATGCCACTCGGAGGGAAGTGGTCTCCCTGCAGTACTGGGGATGAGTCAGCACTGGGACCTGGTCGGCTGCTTCCACAGTTCTCCCCTCAAAGCCACCGCACCAGATTCTCTCCAAGTATCTCTGGTTCTCTCTGCCTTCCATCCGCTTGAGCCCAGGGTAAGTCGGGGCCAAAATATTTTTATATGTGACCCACTTAAGAGCTCTTTTTCTCCAACTGTTTCTCTCCAGCTAACAAGAAACCCTGTGGCTTTTCACTGTTCACAGCTGGATACTATTTTACTTTCCCCTCTGTTGCCATAGGCTGGGAAGCCCAGCTGGGGGTTTAGACACTGCCCTTTTCAGGGGGAACTCCTGGCTGCTGAGCTGTTTCTCAGTCCCTTCAGCTGCCACCCATTGGAGCCCAGCCAGTCCTTCTGCATCTCCGCACTCCCTACCGGTCATGTTGTGATGTAGCGGCCTTTTTTGTCTCTCCATGGTTATAAGACATCTCTCAAGCTAGTGTTCAGTTGGTTATTCCTGATGATTTCTTCAAAATTAAGTTGTAAATCCAGAATGGTCCTGGGAGGTGGTTAGTGTAGCTTCCACTTACTCCTCCTCCATCTTGGATCCTTTATCCCAACAACAGCTTAATTCCATTTATACAACCTTCTTTTTTGCACATTTTTCCCCCTATATTCCATCTGCATATGTCGTGATCACCATCTAGCACTGCTTTAATTTTTTCTCAACTATTTATTAATTCTAAAGACATTACAGGAAGAAACCATGATGTTTAATTGTCTCTGATGCTCTTTATTTCCTCTTCTATATCAAAGGTCCTAATTTGGTACCATTTTCCTTCATCTGAAGAATATCTTTTAGCATTTTTTGTGATGTAGCTTTCCTGGTGACAGATTCTCTCAGCTCTCATGTATCTGAAAATTGTCTATGTTTCAACTCTTTTTTGTTTGTTTATTTTATTTTATTTTTTTGAGAGTGATGTTATCATCACAAATAATATTTTAGCGTTTTCATTATTTTCTTTAAAAATTTCAGAAGTTTTACAGTTATGTGTCTACATAAGAGGTTTTGTTTGTATTCATTCTACTTTGACTTTATGAGTTTATTGAATCAATAAAGTGACTTTTTAAAATCATATTTAAGACAATCAGGCTTTCTTTCTTTCTTTTTAAAATTATATTCTTTCTACTATATAATTACATTTATATTCAATTCATTTCATAGTTTCCTAAGTTTCTGAGAACCCCTTATTCTTTAATCTCATGATATCTGCTCCTCAGATTAGATCATTTCTATTTTTCTGGATAATTTTTATTCACTGACACTTATTTTGTTCCAAGTTCAAATTACTATTAAGTTAATTTAGAGACCTTTTCTATTATTTTGGACACTCCTTATAGTGTTTTTAAACTGATACTCCTTATTTAGTGATTATAACATTATTTTATTTTAATATTTTTGAACATATTTTCCCTTAGTTATTTGAACTAGTTGCTTTCAAAGCTTTCTCTGCTAGATGCAACATCTATATGATCTTACGCAAAGATAGAAACAATAAATTGGACCTGTTCTCTAGGTTGCTAAAGTTTAAGTTAAACTAATGCATGTGCGAGACTTTGTAGAAAAAAACAATTACAAATTTCTGTGTAACAAAGATAAATTTAATGCATGGAATTTGTGTGTGTGTGTGTGTGTGTGTGGAAAATCTCTTCAAAACCTGTGCCAGATATACTTTAAAACACATTTTTAAAATGAGATGAATTAATAAATAGCAGGAAAGCTAGATGTGACAAAGCAAGGATAGTCAGAAAAAATTAATGGTGGAATCTAGGTATAATCTAAGTGTTAAGTATGTGGGTGTTATTGTAAAATTCTTTCAACATTGCTCTTTATTTGAAACTTCTTATAATAAAATGTTGGGGGGGAACACACCAGCCTGTTTTGTAACAACAAAAGAGAGAAAGACACACATCCATTACATTGACCATGAAAACATGGCAGGTAGCCACCATCAACCACTTATTCCCCAAGAAAAGGGAGGAAGGATTTCGAAGGAAACAGATGCAAAACACCTAATGACCTTAGGTAGATGCGCAGCTGTGGGCAAAAACTCTTTGAATGCACACCTCCCCCCAAATAAGACGATATGACACCAAATTCAATAACCTAGAAGAAATGGAAAAGTTCCTGGAAATATGTAACCTTTCTAGACTGAATCACAAAGAACTGAAAAATCTAAATAGACAAATCAGCAATGAGGAGATTGAAACAACCATCAAAAACTTCCCAAAGACTTAAAATGTCTAGAACCAGATAGCTTCACTAGTGAATTCTACCAAACATTCAAAGACTGGATACTTACCCTTCTCAAATTCTTTGAAAAATGTGAAAAAGAAGCAAGACTTCCTAACACATTTTGAGAGGCCGACATAAACCTAAACTAAAACCTGGCAAAGATAACACAAAAAATAAAACTATAGACCAGTATCTCTGATGAATACAGATGCAAAAATCCTAAACTAAATACCAGCAGATCAAATACAACAATATATTAAAAATATCATACATCATGATTAAGTGGGGTTCATTCCAGGGGCACAGGGACAGTTCAACATATGCAACTAAATCAATGTGATATACCACATTAACAAAATAAAGGATAAAATTATATGACTACATCATTAAATGCAGAAAAAGCACCTGACAGGATACAACATTCATTTATTATTAAAACACTCCAGAAAATGGGTTTAGAAGGAAAGTACCTCAACATAGTAAAAGCCATATATGACAAACCCTCAGCTACTATCATACTCAATGGTGAAAAAGTGAAAGCTTTTCCTCTAAGATCAGAACCAAGACAAGCATGCCCATCCTCACAATGTTATTTAATACAGTAATTAGGCAAGAGAAAGAAAGAAAAGGCACCCCAATTGGGAATGCAAAAGTAAAACCGTCACTTTTTGCAGATGACATGAATCTTGATATAGAAATCCCTAAAAACTCCACCAAAAACACTGTTAGGAATACTAAACCAATAAAGTTGGAAGATACAAAATAAATTACAAAAATCCATTGTATTCCTCGGATTGGGTGACTGGCAACCCGCAGCATGCCTTCCAGTTATGGGCGGCAACAAGAAGTGAGAGGAGACAATCACATGGGCTCGTGCTCACCTCCCATGAGAAATAGCAGTCCGAGCACTTGACAGGCATCCATGTCGCAAAATGGAGCGAAATAAGGAAGCCTGGAGGAGATCAAGCAGCTGCTCAAGAAGGAGCGGAAGAATCTGTGGGAGGAGAGCTACCAGGAGTACTTGTGGAGGCTAGCAGAGAGAGAGGGCGCTGGAGGAGGCCAGGAACTGGACCATGGGTGACTACAAAGTCAGAATCTAGCAGTGCAGCCACCCAACCACACGGTCACTGTGACCACCGTCAGCAGCACGGACCTCTCCTACCCAGCTACTAAGAGTGCCCCGCTTGAGTAAGGGGCTGGGCCCGGGTCTGAGGAGTAGGTGGCACCCATGGAGAAGCCTGCTGATGCCTTCCCCAGGAAGTCCAGAGACAGCCTGCTATCGCCACGGATCTCCTCTCTCAGGCCATCTGCATCCGTGCTGCACAAAGTCTCAAAAGAATCAAGAGGAAACATCTCTGATAGGCCCATGACTCTACCAGGAGGCCCCTGAGTGCCACTTATACCAGCAAAACCCCAACCTGTAAAGCCCTCCACAGAGGAGAGTGAACCCAGAGCCAGGCCAGGCCCCAACTTGGCTGCAAGGGTCTGTCCTGTCTCCACTTGGCTATCCCCTTAAACCCAGTCAGCACAGAGGCCTGGGGCTTTTCCTCAGAAGTAGTGTGCAGCTGAGAACTACCATCCCTAGGGAGAGACCTTCAGGGCCACATTTGGAGCATATACCCCTCTGGCCCTTTCACAGACTTGGGGGTAAAAATAAAATCATTGCATTCCTATGTATAAACAGTGAAATTTCAGAATAGGAAATGAAAATGCAATTGCAACAAAAAGAATAAAATACCTAGAAATAAACTTAACTAAGGATACGAAGGACCTATACACTAAAAGCTACAAGACAATGAGATTGAAGAAGACACAAAGAAATGGAAAGCTATTTTATGTTCATAGATTAGAAGATCCAACATAGTTAAAATGGTCCTATTACCCAAAGCAATATACAGATTTATGCAATCCCCATCACAATCCCGACAGCATTTTTTAAAGAAATAGGACAAAAAAAAAAAAAAAAAAAAACATCAGATTTGTATGGAACCACAGAAGACCCTAAATAGCCAATGAAATCCTGAAGAAAAAGAACAAAGCTGAAGAAAACACACTCTTGACCTCAAATGATACTACAAAGCAAAAATAACTGAAACAGCATGGTATTTGCAGTAAATCAGACACACAGGCTGATGGAACAGAATTGGGAAGCCAGAAATATACTTGCATGTGAATGCCAGACAATTTTTGACAAAGGAGCCAAAAATATACAGTGGAGAAAAAAAAGCCTCCTCAATAACGGTGTTGGGAAAATAGAAAACCATATACTAGACTGTTTCCCCCCATGTACAAAAATAAACTCAAAATAAATCAAAGACCTAAATATAAGACCTAAAACAAGAAATTACACACACACACACACAAAGAAAACTTAGGTACTAGAATCATGGACCTTGGTCTTAGGAGGATTTTAAGAATTTTACCCCAAAGGCAAGGGAAATGAAGAAGAAAAAAATGAGTGCATGGGATCACATCAAACTAAAAAGCTCCTGAACAACAAAGAAACCACAGCAATACAAAATGGCACCAACTGACAGAGAAAACATGTTTGCAAACAACAGCTCTGACAAGAGGTTACTATCAAAAATATATAAAGAACTCATACAATTCAACAACAAAAAAATCCAATTAAGAAACAGGCGGAGGACCTGAACAGGTACTTCTAAACAAGAAGACATACAAATACTAACAGATACACAGAGAAAGATGCTCAACTTCATTTGATATTAGAGAAAGGCAAACAAAACTACAATGAGATACCACCTCACACCTGCTAGAATGGTCATTATCAACAAGACAAGTAATATCATGTGTTGGAGAGGCTGTGGAGAAAAAGGAACCATTGTTCCCTGCCGGTTGGAATGTAAACTGGTACAGCCACTGTGGAAGACAGTGTGGAGGTTCTATTACTTGAGAAACCCTGGTTTTTCTTGTCAATGCAGTAAAGAATTACAGATCAGCAAGCCTATTAATGTGCACGCAAAGTTTATTAGTGAATGGGAAAGCAAAAGCAAGGGTGGAAAAAACAGGGTGGCCAGAGCCCAGGTGGTCAGAGCTCCCCCCCACCCCCCAGTCAGAGGCTGAGTGGCCAGGGTGCCTGTATGGCAGAAAAGGCCCAAGAGAAGAGAGCCTGGCCAGAGGTCCCCTGGCCAAAGGCTGGGAGGCCAGGGGCCCCCAGTGTGACAAAAGGGCCAAGAGAGGAGTCCTTTGTTCTGAGGACTTATGTAGTTGGTGGGATAGGGATGAAGGAGTTACACATTGATTGACTGACTGGTAAAGATGGTGCCTGCTTTCCTAGGAAGATGTGACTACTCAAATGTAGGTATGGGTGGGGGTATGTTAGCCCAAATTCTTATCTTTCTCTAGATTCTATTTGTTCATTTTGCATACATAACAGAAGGCAGGCAGTTAACAGAAGTTATTTTAGGGGATTTTCATTGGGCACTTTAGTTGCCCTCCCTTTCCAGGCCTTGGGATGAATATACAGTCTGAAGGTTCTCCTTTTCCCAGTTAGTGGAGATGATACACACAGGCTTTAAAGGGCTTTCTCCCTCCTGCACTATCATAGTTTTCTTGTTTGGAATGCCTGGCAATTTTATTTCTGGATATGCCCCTGTTCTGGATTGTCACACAGCCCATATTGCTTGCAAATTTGTTGAGTTGAAGGAGATTGATTGTTGTTCTGGGAAAAAGCTGGAAGATGGCCCACAGTTTTTGAAATCTGGTGATGCTGCCATTGTTGATATGGTTCCTGGCAAGCCCGTGTGTGTTGAGAGCTTCTCTAACTATCCTCCTCTGGGCTGCTTTGCTGGTCATGATATGAGACTGACAGTTGCTGTGGGTATCATCAAAGCAGTGGGCAAGAGACTGCTAGAACTGGTGGAGTCACCAAGTCTGCCTGAAATCTCAGAAGACTAAATGAATATTATCCCAAACACCTGCCAACCCAGTGGTGGAAGAATGGCCTCAGAACTGTTTGTCTCAATTGACTATTTAAATTTCATAGTAAAGAACTGGTGAATGATTATGATGCATCATATAACCTTCAGAAGGAAAGGGTAATTTTATGGACCATTTGTTTTTTTCTGTGTGTGTGGCAGTTAAGAGTTTTTAAAATCAGTACTTTTTGGGGGGAGGTGGGATTAGGCAATGGGTTTATTGGGGGGGGAAAGGGGAGAGGGGGAAGGGGAGAGGCAGCTCCCGGACCAACTCAAGGACTGTGGGAGCAAGGGGAATGGAGAACAGGGAATGGGGATTCCCGGTCCTCCTCGTGGGCCTGTAGGAGTCCCCTAAAATCAGTACTTTTTAATGGAAACAACTCGATGAAAATCTGTCACATATTTTGAGATCCATTAAAACAAAGTTTAATGAGAAAAAAATAAAACAAAACAAAATAAAATGTTAACCCTGAGATGCTCTCATAAGCTCCATCATCTGATCCTTATGTTCTTGTCATCTTCAAAGAGCCTTCAATCCTTCAAGCCTTGTCAATGGAAGTGAATCATAAACACCAACTGAGAGAAAATGGTTAATTTCCTAAAAGAGAAATTAGTTAAAAATGAAATTGCTTTTGATATGTATTGTTTAAATCTGTGAAATAAAAATTTTAAAAATTACTAAGTGCCTTTTACAGACACTGACTCATCTCATTATTACTACCAAATTAGAAGTAAATTATTTTTTCCATTTCTAATCCTGCAATGTTTTCTTTCAAATTCTAATAGGCTCCGTCATGATACCATAGTTAGATTTTAAGGATGTTATAGCATAGTCAATTAGAGAGAAAAGCTTAAATTTCTATTTATTTAGTACTGTAACCCTAGCTTTATATTTTAAATACTTATCTATGTTTTCATATTGACACATCAAAATATAGAGAATCGTTTTTAAATTATTATATTTATAAGGAAAAATATACCTGAATATAATTTTGAAGTTTATAAAGGTTAAAATAGCCCTAAAACTTGAAAAACTCTTTAAAAAGTTAAATATTTCTGATTCAAAAATTAAATTGTCCCTCAAAGAATAGATGGTAATTCTGAGATATTAATGGATTTTATACATATGAAAATCAATCACATATCATATCACATCTCTTTTATATTTAAATTTAAATATATACCAAGCAACTATGATATGTGTACTTTACTGCAATGCAAGAGGATATATTAAGATTCAGTTTTTTTACTTAAGAGGTTTGATCTCATGTTATCTTTTCATCCTTTTAAAAAGGATTCAGTTTTTCACATTTAGAGCATTAGAGGTTTTCTAAAAGTACTACTGTCTATCCTTTCTAATATAAAATAATAAGAGGATGGTATAATTATTGCCTCCAATAGTGAAAATCATTCTCTAATGTCTGAGAGCTTGAAACCATTCAGCTGTCCAAACACCCCACAGCTGGAATATTGTAGGGGCATACAATAGATTGTCTAATTCCTAGGAGGATAAGTTGAAGAGAGAGCTTCCTTAGGAAACTGAAGCACTCAAAATCACCCATATATTTGGGGAATTTAGAAAGCCACACATATGCCCAGGAGAAGATGCTTGCTCAAAAATTACCTTTAAAGACATAAGCTTTCACTTTGGGCTGGTCACTAGGCTCAGTGCAAGCTTGCCTAGGTGTTGAGGGAGAGTCCTAACACGAAAAATCTGAAAAGACTGTGAAAGCTTTATTCTCTCTTTTTCTGACTCCTGATATTCAGTGAAATCCATGTCAAAAACTACCTGAATAAGTTAAGGAACAGTCTTCAGTAACCATTCATAGCAAGAAATACATTCTCTGTAAAAATACTTGAGCAAACACATGAAAGAAATGGGCTGCTGCTAAAGCCTTCAACAAGAACAAAAACAGCAAAATAAATCAAACCCTGGACAAAGGAAAAATCTGATTTCCAGTTACACTATAATAGTAAAACATCTCATTTTCAAGAAGAAAATCACAAGGCATTAGCAAATTAGAAAAGAAATTAGGCAAGAATAGCCCAATCATAAGAATAAATGTGCTGACTGAAATGATCCCTAAGAAACTTCAGATAACAGGAGTCCAAGACTTCAAAAAACTGTCTTAAAAATGCTAGAAGAACTTAGAGACCAAGGAAAATGAAGACATGGTGTACCAAAACTTATGGGATGCAGAAAGAGCAGTGCTGAGAAAAAAATATGTAGCAGTAAACACTTACTTTAAAAACAAGGACTTGAGTTCTGGCTGGTGTGAGTTAGTTGTTTGGAGCATCATTTGATTCCCAGTCAGGGTACATACCCAGGCTGCGGGTTTCTTCCCAGGTCAGGGCACGTACGAGAGGCAGCCAATTGATGCTTCTTTCTTGCATTGATGTTTCTCTCTCTACCTCTCTCTTTAGAAAGCAATGAAAAAATGTCATTAAGTTAAGACAAAAAAAAAAAAAAAAAAAAAAAAAAAGACAAAGAACACTACCAAACAGAATAGAAGGAAACTCTTCCTAATTCATTTGATAAGGTGAGCATTATTCTGATACCAAGGCTAAATAAAGATACCACAGGAAAACTGTAATATCTAATACCCTTTATAAATATAGATGAAAATTTTCTCAACAAAATACTGACAAACAATATGAAACATATAAAAAGATTATATATCATGAACAAGTAGTATTTATCCCAGAAATGAAAGAAGAGATCAATATAAAAATATCAATCCGTATAATACACATCAATAAAATGAAATTATTGATGACCTCAATAAGCATAGAAAAGGCATTTAACAAAATCTAACACTCATTCGTGATTTTAAAAAAAACACTGATTACACAGGAGACTTCTGGCCAAGATGGAGGCTTAGACTGACATGCTCTGTCTCCCTTCACAACTAAGAAGGAATACAACTATCACAAAACCAGAAATAATCAGAAGTTTTAGAAAATAAATGAAAGTCCAATGTATGAAGTTATGAAGAAGTGGTACCTGTCCAGACGGGTAGGAGGGGCAAACTCGGGGCAGAGAGGTCAAGCTGTGCTGTTGGTGGCAGCAGTGGTTACAGTGGCAGGACAGTAGTAAGCAGAGACACCGTATTTAAGGGGAAGTGAGAAGCACCTGGGATCACCCCATGGCTGCAGACCAGACCCGTCATCTTGCAATTCCAAAGCCAGGGAAGGCAGACCTCCATTGCCTTGGACTGTGAGGCCCAAAGGGGGTGGGGATGGAAGAGGAAGCTCCCGGCCTATCAGCGGAGAGTGAACAGCAGGAACCCATCTTGGACCCCCACCCCTGCAGAAAATGCCACAGCATGGTGACAAGGTTCACCCAGTTGTGATGAGTGCACAAGGTTCTGCCCCTTATAGTGTAGGACATGTGACAGCCCTGCCCAGGAAGCAAAGGAAAACACAAAACTGTCAGGATGGCACAGATCATGATAGAGATACCAGTGACACAGATGACCAGCCAGCAAATATCTAACCTAACGAAGCAGCAGATAGGGAATCTTTCTGAGGCACAGTTCAGAACTTTGGTTATAAAAATGCTTACAGACCTAACAGCAGATCTTAAACAAGACAGAGAAGGAATGAAGGCTAGTCCTGCTGAAATAAACAAAAACACATATGAAACTAGTAGTGAGGGCAAGAAAACTAGGGATCAAATCAACAAATCGAAACATAGGGAAGGAACAAACAGTCAACCAGGGCAGAAAGAGGAACCGAAAAGTGAGGAAAATGAGGAGAGGTTCAGAAACTTATTGGACAGCTATAAGCGGGCCAACATCCAAATCATAGAGTTGCCAGAAGGTGAAGAAGAACTAGAAATGGAAAATTTATGTGAAGAAATAATGAAGCAGAACTCCCCTAACTTGGGGAAGAGAATAGACTTACAGGTCCAGGAAACACAGAGAGTTCCAAAAAAACAGGACCCAGGGAGAACCACACCAAGACACACTATAATCAAAATGTTAAAAATTAAGGACAGAGAGAGAATCTTAAAAGCAGCAAGAGAGAAGAGAATTACATACAAAGTGGTCCCAATAAGACTATCAGCTGATCTCTCAAAAGAAACTCTGCAGGCAAGAAGGGACTGGCAAGAAATACTCAAAGGAATGAAAATCAAAAACCTACAACCATGATTACTCTATCCAGCGAAGCTGTCATTCAGAATAGAAGAGCAGAGAAAGTGCTTCCAGGACAAAGCAAAACTGAAGGAGTGAGTTCATCAGATCCAAACCACTGTTATATGAAATGTTAAAGGAACTTGTTTAGGAGAAAGAGGATCAAAACTATGAACAATAAAATGAAAACTGTATCAGAACAACCAACAACAGAAGCTAGGGAATTGAAACAAAGGCAAACTAAGTAGGCAACCAGAGTGGGAAAAGAATGATAGGTATGAGGAACATATTGCGGGGAGGTCAGTAGGGAGGGGGAAGGGTGCAAAGGGAGGGAGATGGTACAGGAATTAAGAAGCATAGTAGGAGGGAGTGCAAGATGTTGAGAAGAACTATATGCACAACCAATGGGCATGGACTAAGGCGGGGGAACAACTGGAGGGAGGGGTGTCACTAGGTGGAGGGGAACAAAGGGAAAATAAATTAGGACAACTGTAACAGCATAATCAATAAAGCATATTAAAAACAACAACAACAACAACAAAACACTTAGAAAAACATGGACAGGAACTTTCTCAACATAATAAAGGGAACCTATGAAAACCTCACATATTAACAACATAATCAATGTTGAAAGACTGAAAATTTTCCCAGTAAGACAAGGAACAAAATAAGGTTGCCTATTTTCATTACTGATGTTCAATATACTAAACTTCTGGCCAGAGCAATTACACAAGAAAAAGATATAAAAGCCATCCATATCTGAAAACAATCACCACAAATCTACTAGTGGTAACAAAAAAATTGAACAAATTTTTAGGTCATAAGATCAACATAAAAATATCATTTGTTTCTATATACTGGCAATCCATAAAGAAAATTAAAAGGCAATTTTATTTTCGATAGCATGTCAAAGAACTAAATAGGTAGAAATAAACTTAACCAAGGTTATGAAAACTTGTACACTGAAAACTATAAAGAATGGGTGAAATAAACTTAAAATATATGCAAATAAAAGGGAGTGACATCTTGTGTTTGTGGATTGGAAGACAAATTGTTGAGATGTCAATACTATGTAAATGAGCACATATTCAATGTGATTTCAATCAAAATTTCATCACCCTTTTTTACATAAATAGAAAAGCTGGTCATCAAATTCACATAGAATTGCAAAGAACCCAAAAGTTAAGCCAATATTGGAAAAGAACAAAATTGGAGGACTTACACTTCTGATAAAAGTACTCAGAATATGTTAAATACTCTTAAATTAAACAAAGCAAAACAAAACAAAACAAAACAAAACACACAGAAAACTGCATTCTTTTAAGTGAGCAAGAGATCTGAAGATTCTGTCCTGAAGAAAATATATGGGTGGTAATAAGCATATGAAAAAATGCTTCATCTCATTAGTCATTAGGTAACTACAAATTAATACCCCAAGGAGATACCAATATTTACATATTGGAAAGACTAACATAAGAAACAATTCTAAAAACTGTCAGATCCTTCATGGCATGTGAATAAACAAACTGTGGAATATTCATACAATGGAGTACTGCTAAACAATAAAAAGTAACACACTGTTGCTTCAAACACCATGAGAGAATCTTAAATAAATTTTTCTGAATTCTTCTAAATTATCAAAGCTAAACAAGTAGCTGTGCCCATGTTTCCCTGGTGGGCCCTGCAGCCCTAGCAGAGGTAACTGTGCAGCACTGAAAAAACAGGAGCGGTCCGTCAAACTGTCAAGCTGAGGGGCCTCCGGGTACCAGGTGTCCTGACCCAGCTGCCAAACACAGAAGGCAGCTTTGGCATCAGCACCTGTGAGACTGTGCTATACTTATTTTGTCCCTTAAAGTCATACATATATTACACAATGTAAAAGGAGAAAGTAGGCCATCACATTGAACCAGACCCTTACCATTTTTGTTTCTCTTCGTTTGTTTCTGCTGTTACCAGCTTTCTCCTTTCCCAGAAAGATCAGGAAGATTCCTCCTTATTAGCCTGGATCACAGCTTCATTCCTAACCTCCCATTATATATACAACCTCTCAGGCCCCAAGGGAAACAAGAAGTAGACTTGAGTTTCATCTTCCTCTCCTCCAGCCTCTGACCACTGAACAAAGCCTGTGCTGTGACGCTCTCTTGGGTTTCATGATTGCTTTTGAGATACTTTGCAGACAAAAGACCCTGCGTTGAGGCTCAAACAAAGTGTTTAGCGCTTCAGTGAGGTCTCTGTTGACTGTTGACGGCCCTGTAGATTTTTGGCAAAGCAATGGTGGGGCCCCAACAGTAAGGTTCTTCCTATTAGAGCCAGAGAGGAGACCCCTAAGAGGGAGGTAGGTTGGTGTCCATGGGGGTGACCCCACTGTCATAGGCTGGCCTGGCTGCCAAGCCTGAGGATGTGCTTACTGATGGGCCCGCACTAACTGCCTCAGTGATTGATAGACTCATGGTCCTAACAGTCCTTGCTGTGCCCACAGAGGAGGCAGGGCAGCAGGGGTGGAGGCCAGGACTGACATCTCAGTAAAGCCAGTCTTGCTGGCAGTGATGCTGAGCCCTTGGCTCTGCTTCAGTGCACCTCTGAGGATGGGATTTAGGGTGGGCACAGTAGTGCCTCCAAACACAGGGCTGTTCTGAGCCTTGGGGTCTGTGGTCATTTTGAGGGTGCCCTTGTGAGAGCGCTTCTGGGTTTTCTGGCCCACACTTCCCCACAGCGCTCAGTGGCTGTGCCAGAGGGGCCAGGAGGTGAGGTGGGAGCCAAGGCAGGCCTGGAGCCGGCATGCGTGCCCGAGGGGGGCAGTGTGCTGCTAGCTGACCAGGACTGGCTGGCCTAGAGTAGAGGTTGGGGCCTGGACTGGGGCTGAAGCTCCTGTTTCCCATCTCTAGAGTCAGGGGGAGCCCCAAACTGAAGTGCATAGGCAGGTGGAGTAGTGTCCATTAGGGTGACCACAGTGTCACAAGCAGATTTGGGAGACAAACCTGTGGATATGCCAGCTGAGGGGCTGGCACTCACTGCAGAGGGGACTGGGCAGACTGGTGGACAAAGGGGCAGCAGGAATAGGAACAAGCTGCAGGGAAGAAGGCAAAGGCTCTAGAGCCCTGCAGCCCGAGATGGCCTCCACCTCACCGCATGGAGCTGCTGATGCTCTGCTACCATGTTTTTTCTCTGTATCAATGTCTTCTGATGTGACTCTGTAACCCAGCTCAACTGATGGTGGCAACCTCAGAGATGCCCTCTCCTGCATAGCAGTAGACAAACCTTACATTTTGGGGGCCTGTCACAGGCAGGTGAGCGGTTCCTTGGGATGGTGTCTGCCCACTGGTGACACCTTGGCCATTCTCAGGCTGGCTGTCTCTTTGCGGCAACACAGCAGCTGAGGTTCACTGGCTTTGAGGACCTCTGGGGCAGTATGACGTGGCAAAGGGCGGGATGCCTTCTCCTCTCTACTGGTGAGAAACCTCGAGTGGAGCTATAAGAGCTGCTGATGGCATTTCTTTGGGGGCAGGAGCTCCCCACAGGGATTTGCTGTGGCATTTGTCTTCCAGGCTCTGCAGCTGGAGGATGCCCCGCAGAGGCCCAGGCCTGAGCACTGAGGAACTGAGGCCTCCCTGGACCCCGGGAGCCTGAAGGTAGATGGTGCTTCCTCAGAGCCATCAGCCTGACTCTCTGGGACGGTGGAGTTTTCCTCCTGCCCACCCACGTCTTCCCAGTTCTCCCCACAGGCCCACTGGTGGCTATGCCTGCAAAGGGAAGGGAGGGTCCCCAGGAAAAACCACAGGGTCTGAAGGATCCTGAAACACAGTCTCAGGAATGTGGAAACACAGCATGTAAACAGATACTTGCAGGCTGGCCCTGCAGGAGATGGAAGTGCCTGGACAACTGGGTGCCACTGGTGGACCAACGGAAACTGGTGGGCGAGGTGAGCTCTGAGCTGGCCCCCTGGTACCCAGGGTGGGAAGTGGGGGCAGTCCACCCAGGTAACAGCTCGTTTGGCAGTTGGGTGAATTCTGTTCTCGAACAGAAAGAACAAGTTCTTTCAGCAGCCAACAACACTGTTGAAAGGTAAGAGCTAACAGTTGGGCCTATGGCTAGGATACACTTTGAACTGCCAGTTGGGTGGGGGGTGTGCCCTCCAGAGGAGCTGGTAACTGTCAAAGATTCTGGGGTGAGGGGCACACAAAGAGGATCCTGCACAGAGGATGCCTCAGGGCCCAGGGCCAGCAAAGGTGCAGATCCACCCTGGACCCTCACATACTTCTCAATCTGCTAAGGGTTGGTGAAGTTCGCCTGAGGGCCATGTCAAGTTTATTTAACATATTTATTTCCTAGTTAAGATGTGTCCTTAAATTATAATGGACATAAATTGATTTAAAAGAGTATTTCAAGAACTGGTACTTTTTAAGTTTTCGTCGATGACTTTTTCTTGGTTGGAATCTCTAGAATGGGGATACCACATGTATTATATAGTTGTCCTTAGTGTACACAGATACATTGCTAGTGCAGTATGCTTACCGAGGTATAGTTTCCTGGAATTTTTTTTCAATTAAGTCATTTTTATTTTAGAGCCAAGTCATAATTGTAGTGTTGGGTTGGTCATTTTTTCATTATCTTTAGAAGACTTTTCTACTATAAAAAATCCTGGCAAAGATGCTACATACATTTCTAAAATTCTTAGGCACCATGCTCTCAGTTGAATTATGCAGCTGTACAAACAAGCCATTTTGTAGTGGGACTTGTGCCTTCTCTCAGTATGGTGATATTGAGGATATAGAACAGTGCTGACTGGCCAGAACCACTACTTTAAATTGTGGATTAAAATTGGACTACCACTAATGTTTGAATCTTTAAAAATATGCTTACTGATTTTGAAGAGAGAAGGATGGGAGGGTGGTGGAGAGAAAATGAGAGACATCAATGTGAGATTGGCTGGGGATTGAACCTATAATCTAGGAATGAGCCCTGACCAGGAATCGAACCCACTAAACACAAGGTACAAAAGAAAATCAGTAGGCTTTAAAAGCTGTTCTAAAGAGGAAGTATATTACTAGTATATTGAAGTGAAAAAACATATCAGTGACCACTTGAATCATTATCCAGCAGACAGATATATGTATTTCATATGCACAGATTAGAAACTAGCTTTCTTTCTATCAGTAGTATATATCAGATTACATTAACACACTCTGAAATAATACCTCTTTTTCAGACCTTGTTCACAATAAAAAGTATTTTAAAAATCTTATGGCATTTTGCCCCAACATTCTATTTGACTGCTCAAATTTTCATAACTCCATGAAGATGCAGTCCCTTTTTAGGCAATAATGGACCTTTTGGCTAAGAGAAAGCTTAATTATGTATCAATTCTTTTGGTCTACAGACAAAGGTTTCTATTTGGATAAAAATATTGGCATTACAAAAAGATGACATAGTGATGAAAAATTAATTACAAAATGGGATGCTTTCAGAAAATTGAAATAATCCTCAATTGTGTTACCCACCATACACATAATCTCTTTCTCTTTGTCTCTCTCTCTCTTTCTCTCTCTCTCGTCTCACACACACACACACACACACACACACACACACACACACAAATACAGACAGCACATTATATTTCTTAGTATCATGAACCAAAATTATGTTATTATTTTTAAGATTACCTATTTCTGTCTCTCCAAATACAATATAAAGGAAAAAATTTTATTTATTTAATTGCTAAAACCACAGTGTCCAGTAGAGTATCCAGGTCATAGTAGGAACTCTGTTATTTTTTGTTAAATAAACTAATTAATGATTTATACTATAGAATATGTGTTTAATTATTAAATGAATAAGTTTTAAAACATAAATAATTAACTGAATTAACAACTATGATATTATTACTTGTCTTCATTTAACACACAAGAAGAAATAATACAGTTTACAGAAAAAAGCAAATAAGAATATATAGAGAAAACATTGATTCATTGCCTCCAAATTTTCTCATATTTTTGTATTAATGATTAAAGTGGGAACTTTAAAAATGCAATTGGTTTGTTGGCATTGACTTCTTAGCAGTGAATATAAAACAGCAGTAGGAAATCAAAAGGGAAATATCTTATAAATTCAGAAATATAATTTTAATGAAAATTAATATGTAAAAATGGTCACTATTTATATAGAAGAACTGTTAGAAGTTATTTGAATGCTTATACTCACTGGGTCAGTATGTGTTGAATTTTTAGAGTTTAATGTGGGTATATTTAATAGGATATACTCTGTTATACTGGAAGTTTTCAACAGTTTTCCTGGTGTCATCCCTAGTTATAGGCTCCTGAACTTAATCTCAAGTAACACTGGTCTTCTTCTACTTCACTCAAAGTCTTCAATCTGGTTTTTCTTTTAGACTACCATTTAAGCGTCAGTTTGAAGTTAGTGTTATACCCATAGGAATGCATATCTTTTTCCTCTGAAACTATTTCTGCATACTCATCCTTTGTTCCCACTGAACCCATGTTGTCCTGAATAAAATTTGATTTTGCTAGATCAAAACTAATATTCTCATGAGCTATTTTAATTTTCATCACGTCCTTTTCTGAGATGATTCAATGATAAATGTACTCAACACATACATATTGATCACTTCCTGTGTGGCAGGTTCTCTGTATCCTTCAAATATGTCACTTTAGGACTTCCGGCCAAGATGGAGGCTTAGGCGGACACGCTAGGTCTCCCTCTACAACTAGAGAGGAATACAACTACTTCAAAACAAAGGATAACTAGAAATTCCAGAAAATAAAACTACACGGAAGTCCAACATATGAAGTTATAAACCAGCGGTGCCATTTGGGCAGGTAAGAGTTAAAGAGGGCAGTGCTATTTGCGGTCGCACCTGAGACAGTGGCGGGGCGGCGAGGAATCCCGCCTGCAGTCAAGCCCCTGGCGGTGCGCGACCCCGGCGAGGAATCCCGGCTGCGGGCAAGCCCCTGGCGGTGCGCGACTCCGGCGCTGGGGAGAGCGGCCGGCCGCCGCATCCCCTTGAACAGTGAGGCCCAGGGGGGCGGGAGGACGGATCCCGGTCTCCTAGCTGAATAACTGTGTGAATCCATCTTGGACCCCCGCCCCCAAAGAAAGCACCACAGGGCTGCGAAATAGGTCGCGGACAGGCAGGCGCCGGTTGCTGATTTGTGACGCGTACACAGGCACTGCCCCCGACAGCCGGCCCAAGAAAACAAAACGCATTTGTCAAAATGAGGCAGACAACTATAGAAATCCCGGTGACACAACTCACCAGGCAGCAGATAGAGAACCTGACAGATGAACAGATAAGAAACCTGTCAGAGGCTCAGTTCTGGGCCATTGTAATCAGGTGGCTTACAGAATTCACAAAAGAGCAGGAAAAAGATAAGAAAGAAGCGAAAAACTTTCATAACGAAAGGAACAAAACCGCATACGAGATAGATGGTGAGAAAAAAAAATCCAGAGTTCATTTCAACAAACTGGAATATGGAGAAGGAACAAACAGTCAACCAATGCAGCGAGAGGAAATGGGAAGCAACAATGAGAGGATCAGAAACCTCTGGGACAGCTATAAAAGGCCCAACATAAGAATCATTGGTTTGCCAGAGAATGAGGAAGATGAACTAGAACTTGAAAAATTGAGTGAAAATATAATAAAGGAGAACTTCCCAGACTTGGGGAAGGGAATAGACTTGCAGGTCCAGGAAGCAAGGAGAGTTCCCAAGAGACTGGACCCAGGGAGAACCACCCCAAGACACATTATAATCAAAATGTCAAAAATTAAAGATAAAGAGAGAATCTTAAAAGCAGCAAGAGAGAAGAAAAGAATTATGTACAAAGGGGTTCCAATTAGACTATCAGCTGACTTCTCAAGGGAAACCCTACAGGCAAGAAGAGACTGGCAAGAAATATTCAAAGTAATGAAAATCCAAAACCTACAACCACGAATACTCTATCCAGCGAAATTGTCATTCAGAATAGAAGGACAGAGAAAGTGTTTCCAGGACAAAATAAAACTGAAAGAGTTCATTAGATCCAAACCACTGTTATATGAGATGTTAAAGGGACTGGTTTAAAAAAACAGAAGCTAGGGAGATGAAACAAAGGCAAACTAAATAGGCAACGAGAGTGGAAAAGGAACTGTGGGTACGGAAAGCATATTGGGGGGAGGTCAACAGGGAGGGGGAATGGGGAAAGGGAGGGAGATGATATAGGAATTGGGGATCAAGGTAGGAGGGGATGGAATAGACGGAGAGAGGTTGGGAGGAACTGTATGCACAACTAACGGACATAATCTAAAAGAGGGGGACAACTGGAGGGAGGGGGGCCACCGGGTGGAGGGGAGCAGAGGGAAGGGAAATTGGCACAAATGTAATATTTTAATCAATAAAACACATTAAATCTGAAAAAAAAAAAAAGACAAATAAGTCACTTTAACTAAATAAGTAAAGATCCTTGCTCTCATGGAATTTATATCATTCCAAAGAGTAACATGTAAGAAACATTAGACAAACTAAATAAACAAACAGTGTGGTTTAGGATGAACTGATAACAACTAACAGGAAAGAAAAAATAGAGCAGGTTATTGAAGATTAGGAGTATGGAAAGGAAGTATCAGTAACAATTTTAACTAGGTCATTAGATCAGGGATTATTAAGTAAATAAGGTATGAGTAAGGATATGAAGAAGGTGAAGAGTTAACTTTGCAGATATATGACCCATCAACTGCAATATATGTAAGATAATTTGGAGGCAGACGTGACTAGAGGAGAAAGTCATGATTGTTTAGGTTAACAGCTTGGAGATAATGCATTATTCAGAACATTTTGTATTTGATAAAACTTAAGATATTCAACCAAGTTTGGAATTCAGGTGTAGCTATTTTAAGAAAATTTAGGAATGAAACAGATTTTCTTTTCTTTATCTGACTACCCTTTCTATGTTTGGGGTATCTGTTCACCTTAAGAGGCAGTGTCATACTTTAGAAACAGAGAAAAATGTCAGGTTAATTTTTTTTCAGCCTTTCTTGTTGCTAAAGTCCTCATGCATGATTAAGACTCCACTAATGAGATTTATCTATCCCAGATTATAATGAAACAGCTTGTAAGTGAAGAAGCAAGGATGATACAGACTTCTATCTTTTGAGGGGGCAGCAGAGTGGTGCTTACCTCAGTTTTCAGAGGAAGGAATGGATGTCATTTATGATGGGGGAGCCACAGTATCTTGGCTAGTGATGCTTTTATGATATTTTTACTGTGTTATACTAGTAGAGTTGCTCTTGGCCTTTTATCTTTCAAACCAAACTCTGTGGCCTTCCACAAAATTCTGTAGTTTACCAAATATCCTTTCATAAATTCATTTTATTTTTAATTTTAACTCAGGCAGTTAGTTACTGATACACACACACACACAGGGTGGGACAAAAGTAGGTGTATAGTTGTGAGTATGTGAAACAGTTTATTCTTGCATTATTATTCATTAATTATTGTTTTCCATGTGAACAACTATACACCTACTTTTGCCCCACTTTGTACATATATAAACAGATATTCTAATTGATAGGAACCAAAGGCAGATATAGACATTGTATACAAATACACATAACAGTTGAAGTCGAAGGATGAAAAATGCAAATTAAAGAGTTGAGAACTGAGGAAGATAAAGAAGATTGAGTAAAAATATTCAGTGAATTACTTGGAAGAAAGAGGAATCTGAGCAAAAGCACTCTGAGTACAGGAGAAAAACTAATAAATGCCTTGCAAATGGGGTATTATTTAAAAAATATTTCAAGGAAGAATCAAATTTGATAGTGATCATTGGGAACTTTCAGTGGTATTTCTTGATTAGAGATCATTTAGTGACATTCTCACAAACTTATACCTACCTAATTGTGAAAGTACAATGAGGTAATGTGATTATCCAACTAGTGTTCTTTCTACCAAACCAACCACATTCACAGTAAACATCAAACCCAATACCACAGTGTTTTATTGCTTCACATATATAAATATAAATTAGCCTTGTCAGCTAGGTTACAACTTTAAGGAGAGAGTGCAATATTCTTCATATTTTCCTTACATCCTAGTCTAAGATACTGCACAGAGCTTTCATTAAATTCTTTAAGTATTCTCTATATGTTTTATTGTATCTTGTTTCTATCTACTTTTGCTGTTCTACCTACCTCTTAACACATACAGTCTTCGGATTGCATTTAAGAGCTGTTTTATCTAATTTATTTCACCATAATTTTTTTTCAACCTTGGACATTGCCTATTAAACTGAATATCCATTTTGTGCTTTGTTGGGTGTATATGTGCATATTCTCAAGAACCAAGTGGAGAATGAAACAGAGGGTATGCATGGAGAAATCACTCAGGAGACATCGCTGAGGTCTGTAAGTGGAACAGATTATTTTAACAATCTTAGCAAAAATTGTATAGCTTCCAGTAATTCAATTGCTAAAAGACTTGCTATTCAGAAATACTGAGAATAAACTTTGAATCCTTCTACTGACCTCCCTCTTCTTGATGAGGTGCTTGATCCATTTTGAGTTTTTAATACCAGCTACTGTTATTAAAATTTAGTACAATTGAAATATGTGCTCGGAGAAACCTCTGTTCACTCCTGACAGCTGCATAAGCACACTACTTATTTTCAGAAACCTATTCTGGTTTTAAATCAAGGATAACAAAAGATGTTTTTCATGTTGTTATTTATCATCTCAGTTGAATCTGACTCAAACAAAACTCCAGAAACAAAGTTCTAGAAGTTTCTTCACCTTATGTGAATTAGAGTTCTCTGCTCATTATTGTCTTAATTATTTTGCGTGTGTTCATAAATAATATAAAACTTTTGAGGAATAAACTTAAGAAACTGTTACAAAGTCTCAATTTTAAATAATTCAGGAAAAAACATCGCTTACAATCTTTTCTATTGTCTTCTATTTGCAGAATGACCAGATTAGAATATTTTTGTAACATGTTCAAGACTCATGTGCCCAATGCTTAAGAAAAAGGAGGGGTAGAGGAGGGCAATATTCAAAATGTCAGAGTTTGGAGTAAGGAAAGGTTTATTTATTGAGAAAGCCAAACTTGAGAAACTAGGGTGCCTTGTGGCTTCTGCAAATCCACCTTATAGGACCCAAAATCCAGGTGTTACTGTCAAGAGAAGGGAAGATGAGTTAAGCAAGAGGTTGGTGGAAGCCTTATACAGCTAGAAGTCTGGGCATCATAAGGGACCCTAAAAAGAGCTTACAATTTCTAAGTCCCTTTGCCCTATGGCCCTTGACCCTGCTGATCTGAGTCTGGTTCTGGAAATTCCTGAAAATCTTGAAAAACAATCATTACTTCGTGCTAATGTCCCACTTCTTCAGGAAAGGAGCCCCCACAAAGTGCTGCCCAAGCCTTAAGTAGAATCCCTCTAATTAGCTTATCTATAGCAAGAGCTATTAGCCTGAAGGCCATCAGAGAGAGTGAGAATTTCATTCTGTTACATCTTTAGAAGTTAAATGTAATACATACATTTTTCTGGTAGTTAATTGGTGGTTAACTACCTTCAACTCCACGCAGGCCAGACACACACTAAAAATATATGAAAGAACATATAGGCAACCTACAATTATTCTCATCAAGTTCAGACACTGAACAGGTCAGGTGAAATCCATGAACTTTCATAATTTTTGCTAAATTAACATTTAATTATGATCAATATAATGAGAATAGAAAGACAATTATTTCCATCAAATTTACATCTCAAAAACAACAAATGCAACCCTGACCTGTCCATTAGAAGAAGAGGATGCTATATTCAGAAACCTAATGAGTTACATGATAATCCTGGATGATTTCCATTACATCCTTCTGATATTGTGAGAATGCATTTATCTAAATGTATTCTGATTCAAATTTATTGTATGAAATTACATTGAAGTAATATGACAGAAGCTTTAGTATTTTATATTACAATACTTTTAAAATGTAGTAACTAGCTTTTAAATATTAATTTAAAATACAACATATTTTTTGTCTGTTACATGTTTTGCAGTAGGTAGGCTCCATGATCAGCATTACCAATTAAATTATCTATGACTGAAAGCACTTGGGTTCTCAAATAAAAATCACAAAATATTCTTGAACATAAAATTATAAATATATACTTATAACTAATTAAATAAAAACAATGAACAGTATTCAACAAAGGCAAAGGTGTTAGAGAATAGAACACTAGCATTATATTTTTAAAAGAAGGATATCATGTATTCCACATGTAACCACACATAATGGTGTACATTCTGGGGTCTTAAAGGCAGAGTGAGTACTGGGAAAAAAAAGAAAGAAAGAAAAATGTCTGGGTTTATTAGATACAATTTTAAAATTTGATGCTAAAATGGACAAATAAGCATGAAAATAAAAATACTTATAGGGGGTGCCTATAGGACTATAAGCTGAGTTCTCAGAGGATACTTTGCAGGCAGGAAGGGACTGGCAAGCAGTATTCAATGTGATGAAAGACAACCTGCAACCAGGATTACTCTATCCAACAAAGCAGATGAAGTGCTCCCCAGACAAGGCAAAGCTAAAGGAGTGCATCATCACCAAGCCCTTATTATAGGAAACATCAAAGGGACTTACTTAAGAAAAAGAAGATCAAAACTACAAAAACCAAAATGACAATAAACTCACAACTATCAACAACTGAATCTAAAAAGTAAAAACAAAATCCAACTAAGCAAACCAGAATAGGAACAGAATCCTAGGTATGGGGATCATTTGGAGGGTTATCAGCTGGGAGGGGGGAGGGGGAGAAATGGGGAAATGGTGCAGAAACTACGAAGCATAATTGGTTGGTACAAAATAGACAGGGGGAAGTTAAGTATAGTGTAAGAAAGGGTGAAGCCAAAGAACTTATAAGCAGGACCCATGGACATGAACTAAAGGGGGTGGGGTTGCTGGGGGGAGGGGGGGTACTGGGAAGAGGGGAGCAAAGGGAAAAAGATGGGACTACTGTAACAACATAATCAATAAAATATACTTAAAAAATACTCTAGTGATAGAAATGATTTTTATGTGGCATAAAGAATGTAACCTGATATTGTAACAGGGGGAGTCTGGTAGATTGCTGGGGGTGTGCAGAGACCCTGAGAAGGTGCAAAAAGCCTCAGTGGTGGAGTGGAGAGAAAACCCTGAGTTGGCCTGAAAGCCTGCCTTGGGGGCGCATAGGGGACCATAGGAGGAGGATGCCCCAGGCAACAGTAAACAAACTAGTACAGCATATGAGCCAGCCCAGTTTGCCAGCCTGCATTGCGCCAACAACAGAGCAGCTCAACATGTTGCAGCAGAAGGAAGCTTGCAAGACCCATGCAACCAGAAAGTGAAATGTTTGGACAGAGGAAAAGACCTTCATACTGGCTTCCATCATCCATAGGATTTTGGGCCAGGACTTTAAAACAGAGGGCGCCTTGAGACTTGCTCTCTTTTCCTGCCTTTGACGCCTTGTTGGGGGCTGGGCCATTCAACTTGCCGGCAGCTGCCCCAGGAACGCTGTGGCTCTGCACTGCAAGGCAGGGTCCAGGACTGTGCCCCTTCTCTACGCATGTATGTGTGGGCCAAAACACTCGCTGGCCCTGGGGGCACAAGCAGCCTTGGGCAATGGGAAGCCTCACGGTCAGAGCCCACCCTGCATGACCGGCTACAGTGATCTGGCAGCGGGTCCAGGTCCCGGGAGAGGGAAGAAGCTGTGGGGAGGCAATGGCAATGCTGGCCCTACAAATAAATGCACACACCAGGGAGAAAGAGAGCCTGAAGCAGGAGAACCGGAGCCTCTTTACATCACACTCTAGGACGACAGATAAGAATGGAGCGGAGTGTCTGGACACTGAATCTGGTTCTGGGATTGGCTGGCTCCTTTCTGTGTTTTGATGAAGAAGCTGGCCTGGAGCTGGGAAGTCCCAAGCTCTTCCAAATTGGGCAACCTATTAATAAAATCTCTTTTCTTTCTCCACCAAGTTCTTTGCTATGCTTGTGTTCAGTGGCAGGTGACCAAATCCCACTTTGGTAACAATATTACTGATTAAATACATATTAGATTTGGAGAATAAATTAAAACAAGAAATACGGCACATGTGAATTCTGTAATGGTAGCATAATGAGCAATATAAACCCGCTCCCTAGGAAATAACAGTGCCTGGTAAAATTATTTTATAAATTTTATTTAAAATTTCTGAAAATGATCCCAGGGCCTAAAACAAACAAAGTTATTCAAGAAACTCTTATAAATTGTGAGGCCAACAGTGAGTCTGTGGCCTATGAGTATGACCTGCTTTCTCCTTCTTTCTTCTCATCTCAACTTTTTTTACAAAATCTCCAATTTGGATGGGTAGTGCCATTTTCTAGTCAAGGGATATGCTATCACATCAGAAGGGACAGTTTGCCAGCATTTTGCATCTTTATCAGCTCCACATGACAAAGGCTATGTTTTTACTATTTGAAGCTGAGAAATTAGTCACCTTTACTCCACATGATGCAGGTATTCCAAGGGTCCAGGGACCTGAAGGTCTGTAACCCACTTGGATTCTTGGCTTCATGCAGGAAATAATTCATTGCCAACAAGTATAGAGTTAAAAGTGGAAGAGAGTTTATTGGTGAAGAGATAGAGTGTTGCTACTCCACAGTCAGAGCAGCTCTCCCTGGTTGGATTTACTTTCTTTTATTGAGGCTCATTTATCAAGGGGTAGGGCATTCATTAAGGGGGGAATATTTGAGATTGTTTCAGGAAAGGGTTGATGACCTACTATAATAGAATAGTCCAACCAGGTCAATAAAGAATATAACAACAAAGTTGAGATTCACAAATATCTCAATGGTTTGTTGTAAAAAGTAAAGATTTTTGACTTAGTGAAGAACTGAAAAAAAGTTGTTTTCAGATTTACACAATGACTTCAAATGTCAAGGTCAATGACATCTTTTTTGGAGAGAGAGATATATATTTTCAGGAATTGGTTTATGCAATGTAGAGATTGTTGGAGTGGGATTGAGCAAAAAGGACTCATGAACACGGACAACATGTCGTGATTGCAGGGGGAGGGGGTTACAAGGGGACCAAATGGTAATGGAAAAATACAATAAAGATTAAATTTAAAAATCTCCAAAATATTTAAAGAGCTCATATGACTTAACTACAGGAAGACAAACAATCTACTTTAAAAATGGGCAAAGAACCTGAATAGACACTTCTCCAAGGAGGACATACAGAGGGCCTGTAGACAAATGAAAAGATGCTTAACATCACCGGCATCAGAGAGATGCAAATTAAAACCACAATGAGATATCACTTCACACGTGTCAGAATGGCTATCATTGATCAACAAACAACAAGTGCTGGTGAGGATGTGGAGAAAAGGGAACACTAGTGCACTGTTGGTGGGAATGCAGACTGGTGCACCGACTATGGAAAACAGTATGGAATTTCCTCAAAAAAACTAAAAATAGTACTGCATTTTGACCCAGTTCTTCCACTGCTGGAAATATACCCTAAGAATCCCAAAACACTAATTCAAAAGAACCTATGCACCCCTATGTTCATAGCAGCACTATTTACAATAGCCAAGTGCTGGAAACAGCCTCAGTGCCCATCTGTAGACGAGTGGATCAAAAAACTGTGGTACATGTACACGATGGAATACTACACAGCAGAAAGAAAGAAAGAACTATTACTTTTTGCAAGAGCATGGATAGAACTGGAGGATATTATGCTAAGTGAAATAAACCAGCCAGTGAAAGACAAATACCATATGATCTCATAAGAGGAATCTAATGAACAAAATAAACTAATGAGCAAGATAGAATCAAAGACATAGAAATATGGAACAAACTGACAGCAGCCAGAGGAGAGGGAGAAAGGGAATAATGGTGTAAAGAAGGGGAAGAGATCAGTCAAACAACATGCATGAAATGACCCATGGACATAGACAACGATGTGGGGATTGACTGTGGGAGTGGGTGGTGGGATGGGTGGAGGAGGGCAAAGGGGGAAAATTGGGACAACTGTAATAGAATAACAATTAAAAATACATTAGGTAAATTCAGCACATCTAAATAAAGTATAGATTTTAGCTAATAATACTATTTTTCAAGAATTGTAACAAACATTCACAGATATTAACAATAGGGTAATTTAGGTGTTTGGTATATGGAACACTGCTGTCTTCAGAATTTTTCTGTAAATCTAAAACTGTTCTAAAATTAAAAAGTTTCTTTAAAACATTTATAAAGCAGGCTGGAAGACTGGAGATCTAGAGATTCTGGTAAGAAAGAATGTTGTAACTTGAGTCTGAAGGCTGGAAATTGAGGCAAAATTTCTATGTTGCTTTCTGGAGACAAAATCTCGTCTTTGGAATGTCTCATTGTTTGCTCTTAGATTCTTCTGAATAAGGTCAATACTTAAAGTCAACTGATTTAAATATTAATAACATTTAAACATATTTTAAAGCAATATCCAAACTGGTGTTTGACAAAACTACTGGTTAGCATAGTCTAGCAGAGTTGACATGCAAATAATCATCAGTCATTTTTGTAACTTATGTGTTCTAGGAACTGATACATTTTGTCTAGTTTACCTAATTTGTTGTCATTGTTCATGCCATTATCTTCAATCCTTTTATTATCTATAAAGATGGTAATAATAGTCCCACTTTAATTTCTGTTTTAGCTATTTGTGTTTTCTATTTTATTTTTTGTCAAGTTTTGTCAATTTTGTTACTCATTACAAAGAAACAACTTCTCTAGTTTTGTTGATTTTTTTTATTGCTTACCTAATTTTTATTTTATATTTCTTTGCTCCAGTATTTATTATTTCCTCCCTTCAGCCAGCTTTATGTTTAGTATGCTATTATTTACCTAGTTCCTAACGGTGTAAATTTAGAATATTGATTATATTTTTAATATAAAAGTTTGCAGTTATAAATTTCCCTCTGAGCACTGCCTTCCCTAAATCTCATCACGTTTTAATGTTTTGTATCTTTATTTTCATTCATGTCTAAGTATTTTTTTATTTCCCTTGTGATGTCTTTTACTCATGGGATATTTGAGTGTTTTGATTTTTATATAGTTGAAAATTTTTTGGTTTTTCTTTTGTTATTGACTTCAAACTACATTTCATTGTTGTCAGATAGAATATGTTGTACGTTTTTGATTTTTAAAAATGTATTGAGGCCTGTTTGTGGGTTAACATTTGTTTTACCCCAGAGAATGTTCTCAGTGCTTTTGAAAAATGTTATTGTGGATGAAGTGTTTATATGTGTTTATTAGTTCTACATATGTTTACATATATCTAGTTGGCTTACAGTGTTGTTCAAGTCCTCTGTTTCCTGTTAATCTTTGTCTAAAAGTTTTGTGCCTTATGGACAATGATTCATTGAAGTGTCAACTATTATTGTAGAGCTATTTCTCTCTTTAATTTTATCTATGATTGTTACAGAACCAAAGGGGGTTTTGGCTGCCTGTTGCCATCAAAAGACAAACTCTAGATGCATAGGCTGATGAGAAAAGAAATATAATTTTTTTATTCAGATACTGCACAATCTGGAAGAATGGCAGACTCTTGCTCAAAGCTCATCTCCTCCACAAAGCTAAGAGATAACCCAGCTGTCTTCAGCAAGACCAAAACAAAAGACAGAATCTAGAGTTTCTGTTACTATTTTAAGCACTGTACTTTTGGACCTGCAGGCAGCTGCTCAGCAATCATCCTTGTTTCTGATTGCATTCTGGATTCAGGCTCCCTCTTGTTTCCACAGGTGGAGCCAGTGCTGCCATTGGCCAGTGGCTTCTAGGGATACCAAGTCCCTCAAATACACTGGCCAGTTTGTTCATCAGGTGGGTAAGAACCTGTCCCTTCCTTCAGGTATGGGATGAACCAGATGCTTTCTAAGAATGCCCAATTAACTTCCCAAATTTCCACACACTCTGGATGGGTCCGCCTCCTGACCAGTCCCTCCCTTCCCTAGGCTAGACTGATAGGCCTCTTTGGTTCAGCAACTCCCCTGCTGCCATTATGACCTCCATGGCACAGGTGCCTGCCTTCCCCTGTCCCCACCCCCAATCAGGTACTGGAAGAGAGTAGAAAGGCTCTTCCCTCTAATCTATTATCATGCTAGCCTTGTGCATGCTCAATGCAATACTTCCTCCTGCCACCATCTTGTCTGGGAGTGGGCGATCTGCTACCAGGGGCATGGTGCTCTGCACTGGGGATGAAACAGTGGAGGTAGAGCATTGGCAAGGCACAAGATCAGTAGTCAGGGCAATGCAGCCATGCCCACTGCCTCACCATGGCCCTGGGAAGTTCACAATCTCTGATCATATCTGGTGGCCCATGCTGTTTCCTGTCCTCCACTTGCTCCGAACAGTATGGCCAGCCTTTCATTATCACGATTGCTCTCTATATTCTGGGGCTCTGATATTTTAGATTACAATTGCTATATTTTGTAATGATTTGACCCTTTTATCAGTATTTAATGCCTTTTTTGTCCTTTGGAACAGTTTTTGAATGAAAGTGTGTGGTGTCTGATATTAGTATAGCCACCCTAGCTCTCTTTTGATTACCATATGCATGGAAATGTTTTCCATTCTTTCTTCTAATCTGTTTCTGTCTGAATCTAGTGAGAATCTTGCAAACAGTGTATATAGTTAGATTATATTGTGTGCTTGTTATTTTATCTGTTTTGTCAATCTCTGGCTTTTCATTGGAAATTTTAATCATTTACATTTAAAGTAAGGACTTTACTTTTGTCATTTTCCTTTTCTATGTCTAATAATGTTTTGCCCCTCCTTTCCTTCATTACTGCCTACCTTTGTGTTTAGTTGATTTTTCAGTGATGGATTCTTATTTTCTTCTCACTTCCTTTTATTTTTTTAGACATTTCCTTTGTGCCTACCACTGGGATGGCCGTAAACATCCTAAACTTATGATTCAAATTGATACCAACTTTTCTTTAATCACATATAGAAACTCTGTTATTTCACAGCTTTGTCTCTCTTTGCCTTATGTTGTTGTTATTGCATATTAATTTTTTATATATCTTGTGCCTAATGCCTGTAATTGTCCATTGGTTTAGTGACTTCAAAATATTTTTTTTCTTTTTTACAAAAACAGTATTCTTTTGTGTGTGTAGTTACTGAAGTTTCTATTCCTTAGCTTTGTGTTCAGCTAGTATTTTTACCCCAAAGACTAAAAACTAAGAAACAGTCACTTCTGCTAGATTAACTCCACGTCAAGATATTTATTCAATGCTTACTTAGCTGGGCTTGCACAGAAACTGGGGATCAGCCTGAGATGAAAGATAAAGGTCTCCTTAGGTTCTTTCTTAATATCTAACTCCAGGCGTGCTCATGTATTTCTAAATTCTCCAACATACATGGTAGTTTTGGAAGTCCTAATTTCCTGAATAAACTCTCCTCAGCATTTGTTTCTGGGTCTCAGCGTTCTTTTGTGTATTTCAACCATAATCTTTTACCTCAGGTATTTCTCGGTTGTTAATTTGGCTTGCAGTGGTTTCAAACAATACCCACCACTTTCTGATCTTAGTTTGAATAAAGTGAAACAGAGGCAAGTATTCTAAGACCTTTAAATATATTTATTGTATAAATGAATTTCTGTTGTCATCTGTAACATCTATACCTCATGTAATCAATATCTTTTTGCATTAAAATATGTATTTTCTTAGGCTTTCTAGCAAAAATCTATAGAGTAGGGAAAAAAAGACAGAGACAAAAGGAGGAAATAAACGTGCTTTCCTCCTTTTAATGTTTTAAGAATAAAAAAGAAAGATTTTATTTTCTTTCTCATTATAAAAGTAAAGAATCCTTTCTCCATTAAAAACTACATAAACATTGCCCTGTGAATACAAAGAAGAATAATCAAATACACTGCTATTGTTTGCAAGGAAAAATGCAAGAAATTATGTCAAGTAAAATGAATGTTTTAACTGATTCCCCACAGGCTATCCAACAGCTGTCTAATAGTTTCTGTTCAATCATTTGATGATATGTGTCAACAAAAATACATCCATGCATGATTACTCTTTCTAAATCCTATCAACAAAAAAGTCACTGAATAGACATATAAGAATGCATGCTGAATGTCTCCTGTCTGAGGACTCTACCCCAACATCCATATGATCATGAAAACAAACATTGTGTGATTATGACATGATGTACATGAAAGTCTGTGAATTATCATGACAGTTTCCATCTAAAGTGAATGGAATACTAAAAGGAAGTAAGACAAGTACAGTGTGTCTGGCGTAAACTGCCATCAGTGTGATGATTAGATGTCATTATAAAACACTATGTAGAGAGCAACAAATGCTATCCTTGGTCTATAGCAATTTACTGCCTTTCCTGTAACTACTGTGAAGTTTGAAAAAGAGGCATATTTTCCCTTCTGTTAGTTAATCATTAACATTTTTTAAAAAAGCTTGTAGTGTTGTATTTTCAATTGCACTCAGAGCTTTTACTCCTCTTATGCAAATTTAATGTCCCTCCTCATCTATATTACTTAAGAAAAGTTCAAAGCCCATACTGGGCTTTTATTTTCAAAATGAAATATGAACCAAAAAATGATTTCAGAGAGAGTAGATAATATAAAATTATAAAATAAACTGGCTTATGAAACAACAGCTTTCCCCATGTTAGAAGCTCTTAAGCAGTTCACCTATCAGAGATGCTGTTAATGGTATTTCTTCCTACAGCAGAAATCTGAACTAGATGGCAGGCAAATTCTATTAGTGCCATTAAAAG
Organism: Furipterus horrens; assembly: GCF_987537825.1. NCBI lineage: Eukaryota > Metazoa > Chordata > Mammalia > Chiroptera > Furipteridae > Furipterus > Furipterus horrens. The sequence continues at coordinate 162,113,884 of NW_028327172.1, read as the reverse complement.
TAAGTGCTAAAAGAAGTCACTTGATCCTTTCCTTCATTTTTTCTCCACAGTTTAGGTTGCTTTATTGATTATAACTATATTTATTTTTAACCAATTATTTATGATTTGTGGGGCTTTGAGTTTAATACTGTTACCAAGTGTTATTGATTTTTCTTCTTAGATCTATTCTAAATGCACGGATTTTTGGAGAAGAAAGTGTGCAATGTGACTGAGATTTCTTAGGCAGTTTTTAAAAAGTTGTTAGTCAATAGCTAACACAGGTGACCTAGGATGATGAAACATTGGAGCCATACAGAGCTTGAGATGTTCATGGGCATAAGATATTAAATGTGATCAAGGAGCACTGGGATTGTAGATCAAGATATGTGAGTTAAAAGTCTATCACAGGACATTAACCATATGGTAATATCAGATAATTAGGATTGAGCATTAGCTCAGTGGTTCATTAATAAGAAGGGGAACAGAGAAAGACCTGTTTAGAATATCATAAAAGCACAATCTTCAATTTGGTTCCTAATAGCTCCATTGATGTGGAAAGTTCACATAACTTTTTATGAAGCATACCTGAGCTGTGGCTTGGGTTAGTAGTAAGCACTGTTCAGAGGTGGGGGTGAGGTTGACATATTTTTTTTGTGTGTGAAATTGGCAAATAAATAAGTATGGAAAGTGAATATGCAAGAATCAAAAAGCATTAATTAATCAAGATTAATAGAGAAGTAATTTTTTTATTCTCTAATTCTCTAATTCCAGAATTTGATGAGCATTTACATATGTTTAGCAGTAAACAATACAGTATGACATTACAGACTTCATTAAATTGAATAAAAATAATAAATAAGTTTAGTGATTTAATAAAGTTTACTGCTCATCAAATGCTTTTTTGAAAACTTGAATGCTTTTTAAATATATTAATCTTTTTGCCTAGACCTAATAAAATACAAATTCCTTCATGGCAAATGTAATTTTAATTATGATTTTCAGTAATTTAAAACTTAGTAAAAATAAATGTATCTGATTATTATTCTTTGTGGGGTTTCCTTATCCTAGTTTCTCACTTAAATTTTTGAATTGGAATCTTTCTGCTTGTTTTCATCTAAGCATGGTTTACATGCTCTGGATATCACACTCTATTAATCTTCCCTCTATTTATTTTGTGTGTGTGTACATGTGTGTGGCAATTCCAGTTATTATTCAAGACATATGTGAGATAGAATCATTCTTTTACTAGATTTCACACAAACCTTTAATAACAGTACATGTGGCAACTTCTAATTTGTAAAATTGGAAAATATAATTATTCAACATCTACTATATAATGAGTACCTTTGAGAACAGAGAAGAAGCAAAACCTTACATTTCTCATGTCCCAAATGGATATTAAATATTATGCTCTGATGGTCCATAATATGATGTGTCCTCTCATGACAGACTTTGTTTACATCACAAGCAGATGTTTGTGTTACTTAGATGTAATTTGAGTGACATTCTGTGATGAAGACTAAAATTCATTTCTCTATCACTTTTAATGGGGTACAATATAGGCTTCCAAATATATTTCTAAAAAACTTTTTTCATAAAATCTGGTGATGTGTTTTAATCCCTTTTTTCCTATCACATTAAAAAATACAAATAATATTAAGTTTGACAATAGAAGGCAGTATATTCAACTGTCCATTTAATGCAAGAATCTCTTATCAGTGTTGTAAAAATTGGTCCATCCAAATTTATGTCAATTCTAATGGTTAGAATGTTTTGTTTTATCTTCCTTGTCTTCCGAGCTAATAAATTCCAATTACATTAATTACTTCAATTAGTCCTTATATAGTACCATCTCTACATCTTCGTAAACTTGGTAGTTCTTTTTATAATCCTAGTTTGTAAACATCTTTCTTAAACTTTACTATGCTTTTACCATATAAGTGAAACAACCAAAAAAGTCACCTAATTTATTAAGATAAAAACTGAAAATTAAAAATAAATAATTTTTTAATATTCTTCTTTTTAAAAAGTAAACACTTTATTTTAGAATAATTTTAGATTTTCAGAAATATTACCAAATATAGAGAATTCCTCTTATTCCATACCTAGGCACCCTTATTGTTAACATCTTACATTTGTATGTACATTTGTCACAATTAATGAACAAAGAGTAGTACATTATTGTTAACCAAAGTCCATACTTTATTCATATTTTCTTGGTGTGGTAGGCAGAATAATGACTCCCAAAGATGTATATATTCTAATTCATTAAGCCTGTGTATATATTAGGTTATATGACAAACAGGAATTAAAGCTGCAGGAGCAAATAAGATAGTTTATCAGCTGATCTTAAAATAGATTCTTCTGAATTTTCCTAGTGAACTCAATGAAATTACAAAGTCTCTTTCTTTTTGTTAGTTGAAAATGTGAAATTTGAGTTTCCTGAGAGGCATGTTTTAAATATTTTATTTCAAAGCTTTAGATTTCCAAAGTCAAATTAACTTGTCTTTATTATTAGTGAATTTCTGTAAAATAAGTTTACCTGAACAAGATAACTATATATAAAATATTATTATGTATACATACTGTAGAGTGAATCATTTTCAGTGCATGTTTTTTTTTTTTTTTTTACCATGTACCTATTATTACATTTCAAACACTGAGCTGGTTAGCAAGAATGGACCTCTGCCACTAACATCCCCATGGTACTGTTGATGATGTTTGGTGCTTGCCCTGTCTTTATCCTGTAACAAGGTTTGCACAAAGGATTGACTTATGGCCTGTCATGTGTGAGTCCTTTGAGCAAGAGAAGGGCAGTAGAAGTTTCTGAAAAGGAAAAGATAAAAGTTACAAGGTCCCTTAAATGTGAAAGAAAGAAGTAGAAGACAGCATAATGCAATGTGAGAACTCAATCCCTGTTTCTGAATTTGAGAAAAAAAAAAAAAAAAAAAAAAAACCACGGGAAGTTGGCAATCTCTAAACCTAGAAAGAATGAGGAAATAGATTCCTCTCTAGATCTTCCAATAAAGAACACAGCCTTACCAACACCTTGATTTTTGTTCAGTGTGACTCATTTTGGGTTACAGAACTACAAGAAAATAAATTCATACTGTTTTAATCACTGAGTTTACAGTAATTTGTCATAGCAACCATAGAAAACTAATACACTTGGTTTTTAACACAATGGCTTTTTTTCTCTCAGGATACATTACATTTAGTTGTTATATCTTCCAATATTCTTTCCTTTTCTCCTTTTTTTCACAAAGGTCAGGACTCCCTTTTGATTTTCCCTCACAGTCTTCTTCCCAATACTTATCTTGCATGGCTGATCCCATTTTGGTGTCCAATTCTTAGAGGGCATGAACTAATCAAGTTATGTACCCCATTGGACAACCTCCACACACAATCCCCCAGACAGTCTCCAGCCAAACTGATGGGAAGAAAATAACTGATGGTAGGTTCTATGGTCTAAAATGCTTCAACTTATGCTTCAGATTCCAGCTGAGCCACATCCTTACTCATCTTCATTCCAGGCTCTATCATATTTCCTTTATTCATTTTTTGGGAAGATCACTTCCCCAATAAATTACATGCATATAAAACCCTAGCTCTCACTCTACATCTAAGAAATCTTGTGTATGGCAAACTGCAGTTACCTGTGAGTGCAAAACAATCTTTGAAGATCCCAGAAACCACTGTAGGAGGAAAAATAAGCAGTTTTCAGACATAAGTGCTAAGATACTGATAGACTTAGGTACACTGGTTTGGTTTCTATTGTAATTCTTGGTGGCAGTCTTACAGGTAGACCAGTGTGCCCTTCACAAACACTAGTGTGTCTCTCAATTACGTAAAGGAGCTTTTCCAGCTTGCAGACAAGAAATCAAGTATGATGGGTCTATTGAATTTATTAATCAAGCTACTTAAAATTTTTATCCATTAATGATTATATGCAAGTAAATTTATTTTTTGGACACAAGTTTTGGTTGTGAAACTTTTTGAAATATTTTATATCTGCAAAAAGAAATAAACCCAAGTAATAATTTTTTGAAGACCACTGACTGGGCCATAGTTACTTCCACAATCTCTAATCCCATCCCTTTACTGCAAACCATTACCTGTATAGTGCATCTTTATCTTATTAATCTTATTTCAGAAGTATTTCTAATGGTCTGTAACTCAATAATTGTATCTTTTGAGGGTTTAATCTAAATTCACATCAAGTGCTATTATTCAATGAAATTAATAATTTGAGTTTAACATCTTCAATCCTATTTGTATCACGTAAGAAGAAACATCAATTTAATATATAGCAAAACTAAACATTTTGTCATAAATTAATTCTTATGATGATATAAAAACTTTATCCTCATTTTTACATTCTAGAATCTGACCAAGAATTCATAATGAGTGAAGACATATTAAGACAAAACATTAAAAAAATTTCCTGGAATTTAAAAGCTTCTTATGAAATTAATTCAAATGAATGATGTATATAAATGTTGACATTTTAAATAAAAGGTTTCAATACAACAAATATGAATTGAGCACCAATTCTAGATAAAATTATGCTTAACTTTGTGGGGAAAACAACGATAAACAAGACATAGTTCATGTAATCCAAGGGCACAAAAAATATTGGGGAGACTAATATGTGCATGAGAAATTCTAAGGCAAATTGTGAAACATGCTATAATAGAATGAGAGAAAATAGTGCTATTGATAACAGAAAAGATGTAAATTAATTAATCCAGTGTGGCAAACATCCTAGCTAGTTTCTCAAAAGAGTCATTCGTTTTTGGTGATGTTAATCCTTCTAATTGATTCATATCCTCCCTTTTATATCCTGCCACTGAAATATATATATGAAGATAGTGACAATATATTATATTATAATAGTAGTTTTATATATGAGGGGTAGAAATATATATATGTATTAAACATAATTATTATATGATGCAATATTCCCTACACACATCCCTTGATGGTGAGGGCTATAATTTTTGTTAATTTTCCAGTATTTTCTATAATGCATCATGGTTGTCTATGTTTGTTGAATTTATAAATACGTAGAAAATATAGACCAAGCATTACACAGAGGGTAAAGTACAATACTACACTCACCTAACATTCATAAGCTTCAAAAATATACTCACGATAATTGAAACTTGCTCATATAATGAAAACAATACTTTATTTGAATTATAAGAAATCATGAAGAGTTGTTAAAAGAGCAAACAGCAGAAATGCGCCTGTTTCTTATCATTCTTGACAAATATACATGTCATGGTAAAAAAAACAAAACAAAACAAATCAAAATCTATTTACTAAAGATTCAATGAGGGTGACTCTGGCCAGTGTGGCTTTGTTAGTTGGAGCATCATCTCATAACCAAAAGGTTATCGGTTTGATTTCCGGTCAGGTCACATACCTAGATTGTGGGTTTGATCGCTGGCCAGGGAGCAAGCAACCTTGGGTCAGATGTGTATGGGAGGCAACTGATGTTTCTCTTTTCCCTTTCCTCTCTTCCTTCCTTTCTCTCTGAACACAATGAAAAAAAAAAGTCCTTGGGTGAGGATAAAAAGAAGTTTCAGTGAGAGTGGAAATGTCATAATCTGGGTATCCAAAGCTAATCAGCTTCAAATTAAAAGACTATATATTTTATGCTTTGTATATCCTTAATTAATCTTTGTTATTTCAATCCAGAATTTTGTTTTAGTAAACTTTTACTGAAATCCCGGAACTGAAATTCTATTTCCATTTATGTTGTATTCGATAAAGGAATAAGAGTTCAGCCAAAGCATTTTGTATACTCTATTGTACTGATATTGATGATATTGAAATGAAAATATGTAAGCTTATAAATGATTCTTTCTACTCAGAGTGGTAATGAGATTCCAATTTATATATTGGTCTATTTTTATTTCTGTTGTGGGAATTAACTCATGTAAACTTTTTTTATATACACATTTAAGTGAAAAGTATTTCTCATTAATTTCATATAAATATATTTGCACGGTGAGGTAAAATACTTTAAAATTTCTTACATATAGAATAAAATATCATTTACATAAATGCCTTTTTAGTCTAACATAGAGCCTAAGAAAAAATATTTTGCATACATATATATTAACATATTTATTAATGTAAATGTGTAACTAGTAAAAGAAAAACTCAACTGTTTAACTTGGAAAGTTACTTATGCATAGTTAATTATACACATTCAAAATTTGTTTCAACTTGGTGAAACACTAGCTTGCCGAACTGATCTGAGTTTTAAACATTTTTCTGAAATTTAAAGGTGGTTAAAATCTGTGAATTCTTTTATGTTGTAGTAAGTACATCGTTCTCTTTTAGAAACAAAAAAATACCTTTATTCTTTTTCAAAGTTCACCTTCAACTTATACACTGCTAGAGCTGATAAAATAGTCCATTTTAAAACTTGGATTTATGGGCAAACATAGTAAGAAAATAATATTTATTTTAATCTCTTTGACACACAAGTTCAAATATAAATCCTGGAAAGATCAAGAAAGGTAATAAAGAACAGACATATTGCTAGAAACTCAATTTAAAATGAGTTAGATTTATTTTTAAAACATAGATATTTATTGAAAATATATATATATATCCAACACCTCTCCTAGCTGGGGTTTTATCATGTATAAAATAGGAAAGAGTAATAGTAAATTTTATAGGATTCTTTTAAGATGGAATCACATAATGCATGTATTAGTGCTTGGTTAAAGCAAACACTTACTCTAAGTTAGCTAGTTCATTTTTATCTGCACAAGGAAAGAGAAGAGCAAATGTTAGCCATTAGTTTCTTTCCTTTACCTAAGGTAAAAGGAATCTTTAATAATCACTTTTTTTTTCTTCTTTCTGTATTGGTAGATAGTACTATAGAACTAGACTTTGAAACTTTCTACCTGTGATGAAATTTATTCATTTAGCATTATGCTATGTGAAATAAGTCAGGCAGAGAAAAACAAATATTGTATGGTTTCATTTATATGTGGAATCTAAGAAAAACAAACAAATGAAACAAAACAAAACAAAACAAAAACAGACTAATAGAAACAGTGACCAAAAGAATGGTTACCAGAAGGAAGTGGGTGAAAAGGGTGAAGGGTAAGGGGACTAAATGTTAATGTCAAAAAAATGCAATAAAGATTAAATTTAAAAAATATTATGATAACATTACAAGGTGACAAATCATTACTAGAATCAGTGGGGTGATCATGTTGTAAGGTATAAAATTGTCAAATTACTATGCTGTACATCTGAAACTAATATAACTAATAAAATACTGTATACTAACTATACTTAAATATTTTTTAAAAAGTTGTAATGGGCATAATTCTAAAATAACCCCTAAGATTATTCATCCCAAGTGTGAACTCTTTATAATCTTCTTTCCTTAAATGTAGGTGAACCTGACCTAATCAGGTAATCCTTTTTTAAAAAGGGTCCAAAGGTCAGAGAAAAAAGAAATCAGATTTAAAATACAATAGAAAGGACAATGAAGTGGTCTGTGTGGAAATGATGTAAGAATGGGCTTTAAAAATTGAGAACAAATCCTTATCAATAGATAGCAAGAACACAGAGACCTCAGTCACACAAAACTGCAATAAAATGAATTTTCCCAAAACTTAAGGGAACTTGGAACTAGTTGAGTTTCCAGATAAAGATGCCTTTAGTCAACATCTTGATTTCAACTTTAGGAGACCCTAAAATGAAGACCCAACTGAATTACACAAGATTCCTATGAAAATTGTACTTTGTAATAGGCTAATTTTGTGTAATTTGTTACTCAACAATATGAAACAAATAAAAGGGAAGAAGGGTGGTCCTTTTAGTTTAACATGTAATTTGAGGGCATCTGATATGTATTACGCATTGTCATAGATCTTGCTGTCACAAAGGTGGGTAACTTTCAATTTTATGAAATAGTTAAGTAAAAAAATCTGGTGTACAAATGATGTGGTAAAAAATAGGTGTAAAGGGTCATGAGGCATTTAAGGAGGAGGTGAGGGAGACTTGGGAAGCAGGGGAGTTCTCAGAGAATATTTCCTGGGACCAGATGCCAGAGGAAGGCTGGGGGTGGGGGCCACGTTGAAAGGAGGCCACATAGAAGAGTGGGCTCTTGATCTCAGATGTTTGTCACTCAGAAACCAGTTTTGAACTGGGCACAATGAATAATATTTCCACTGTGTTAAGATATGGAATGCACTCAATATATGCACTTTTTAATCCTATAAGGCAGTACTTTTCAAAGTGTGGTCCATTATCTGTACCCCTGGACTTTCTCTTGTACTGGTGAGGGAGCAGAGTAATTAGTTGAGTGCAACCTCTGCAGAAATTGCAAAGTCCAGGAAGGTTGTCAATATTAACAACAGCTGCATGAGTTTTGCCAGCTATTGTTATTGCATTGTTTCTGTATTATAATGTGGAAAAATATCACACAAGAATTTGATAATTATGAAACTTCCTGTGCCCCACACCAGACCTATTGAATCTAAGTCTCTGGAGCTAGGTGAAGCAACACTGTTACCAGCCTCTTTGCTGATGAATATTTGCTGTGTTAAATTAGAGAAACATTGCCTTAGAATGACCTTGTCTGTCCTATACTATTCCTACCAACATGGATAACTTTATTGTTTTCATGTCCACTCGGCTAATTTTTCTGCTTCCTCTTCTGTAGTGGATAGATTCCTGAACTCTTGTTCTGCCTCAAAATGATCTGACTTAGACATGCTAAATGTTTCTCTCATTTGTGATTCAGTTGGATCAACATTGCTTTGATCCCCTGAGAAATGACTGTTGTACATATTACTTACCTGGAAACAAGAACATTTATTAACTCTTAACAAGATATTACAACACAACAGTACATTTTAGAAAAATGAATACATTAAAAAGAGGGGTTAGCTGTAATGGAAAGAGAGAGACTGTCCACATCCAAAGAAGTTAAAGCATGAAAATAAAAAGAGAGAAGCTAATAGCAAAACCAAAACATGAACTCTTATCCATTATTTTTGTTTTTCTTCTTGGAGAACATTACTTTATATAAATCTCAATCTTCAAGAACAGTATCCATTGGTTTTGTTCAATGTTTCCTCATGATCAGAATCAGATCATGCACTTTGGTCTAGAGCAGTGATTTTTCAACCAGTGTGCCATAGAATTTTTTAAAACATGCAATACCTGACTATTTAGCCAGGGCACTGTTGTCTTTTCCCTTACATTGCCAAATTAAAAAAATGGTAACAGCCAACACAACAATAGCTGTTCAGTGTGAAGAAGTCAAAATTATACCTGTTTTTGTCAGATCAGCAAAAAATATATATTTTTTTGTGTGCCACAGAATTTTAGTAATAGTTTATGCATGCCATGAGATGAAAAAGGTTGAAAATCCCTGTTTTAGAATATAACAGTATTGATGTTATTTCATTTCATCCTTCCATTGTTGACTTGTTGATTTGTCCACTATTAGTAGACATACTTTAATCACTCAGTGAAAACAGAATTTCTAGATATCTTCATGATGAAGTTACATGTTTTCCCTTTTAAATAAATATTTTATGAGAAAATTCTTTGAGGCTACATAAAATCTTGTTCCTTATCCCACTTTATCCCAATAGTTCAGCATCCATTGATAGTTTTATCTTGCCTAAATATTTATTATGATAATTGCTAAATAGTGATTATCAAATTGCATCATCCATTCTACATGTATTAGTTGGCACTTTATTGTAAGGAAGCATTTTTTTCTAGTTATTTATTCATTTACTTATGCATATACTCATTTATGGATTTCTAATTTATTTAATGTAACAATCCATTACTGGCATTACATATTTTGTGCTCAAATTGTTTTACATTTGGTTCTTAAGAGCTCCTTTAATTTAAATCCAGTGTCATTTTGTCATGTGCTCATCGTTTTTAAATGCTTTTTTAAATGCTTTTTTCTAGGTTACTCTTGTACTTTTCCTGCCCCAGGCCTGGCTCAGGAATATAATTAAAAACCAAAATCTATGCTCTAAGTGTATTCGTTGCTACTTGTGTGTTGTGCTTGTCAGAGGCCTTCACAAGGTACATAACTAGACTACCCCCTCCACACACATTTACTCTATAAACATTTATTTCTTTATCAAATTTATTGAGATTATACTAGTGGAACACATATTCTAATGCAACACCACAGGGTTCATTATAGATTTACCTCTTTACATATTTGTAATACACTTTCCCAAGGGAAAGATGCCTGCCTCCCATTGTACTCAATATAGTTTTGTATTTCCTTAACTGCCCTGTGCATAACCACAAAGCAATTAATAGGCTTTTGTGGAGACCCAGAAAAATATTTTTGTGGTCCTTTGTATGTATAAAGGTATGACTTAAATGATTTAGAACATTCATGGGTTCATGTAAGGTATGGAGACACATAAAAATTTTTGACAAATGGGTAGAGGAGCATATGTATTTCTTTATTGTCAAATCAATATATGCACTTAGTCTTCCTATTGTTTAGGCACAGTCTCTTCCAATTTAGATCCTAGAACCAACTTTTCCTGTTGTTTATTGTGAAATGCACTATTCCTGATTAATTTCCTATCTCCCAGGGAAAAAAAAACCAATGTGGTTATTTACAATGCCATGGATCTTCCAGATCTGTTTGTATAAAAACAATATATATGATCTTATTTCTGCAGTGTCTTAAAAAGACTAATTTATTGCTGATTTTATAATTTCTCATGACACTGCATCATTCATATTGTAATTCATGAATACTGGTTTCCACCGATTCTCGAAGTTTGTGACTATGTTTCATTGACAACAGCCATAAATACAAGTCTTATCTAGAGTGACCAGGGAAAATATAAATGGTGATTCATTTTCTGGTCCTGTCAAATTTACCATACAGAATTTTCTAATAAAAATATAGAACAACATGTATTCTAACTCTATTGTTTCTTGAACTTTGTAGATTGTAATCACTGAAATCCTAGAGTAAAATCTCTTTCAATGCTGTCCATATTCCTTGCCTTCCTGCTTTTCAAGTAATGCCACCAGTAGAGAAGATTGATCAGAAGTCCTGGAAAGAGCAAGAATGGTCCCATTTGGACAAGGAATGACCATCTCTCACCTGGAGAAGTATGACATCACATAATTTAGCAGTAAGAGAGCACATAAACCAGAAATACCTGTTGATGGTCCTGAATGCTTTTGGACAAGGCAGGCTAAGACTTTCCTGGAGAAAGGCTTGATATGCAATGGAAATCTGTGAAGAGACACCAGTGGCAGCGGTGGACTCTCCACAACCTTCAAGTGTTAAAGGTCAGAGGCAGCATTGCCATTAGAAGGCAGAAGGGCAAGAGCCAGTGTACTGACCACACATTTGGCTCAAACCAGTGAACTGTTAGTCACCCTTAACTTTTCTTGGCTTGAAGGCTAGAGCTCATCATGTCCTCTTTCTCAGGCATGAATCTCCCCTAACATTGAAAGAAATATGGCCCCCATAAGAGTGATCCTAAAATCAATTGCTTTCTTGAAACCATAGATAAGCAATGGGGCCCAGAGATGACTCCATACGCATGAATATTTGAGGTCCTTGGGGCATCTGATTTATCCCTTGTGGGACTGGGGAGAAATAGAAAGTTAGAGAAAGTCCCTTAAGAGAGAAACAGGGACAGGTCTACATGCTTCCTGGTCTAGGTTTGGAGCATCGTTCCTGAATGACCCTGCCAAGAAAAAGATTAGAGAGAGCCAGGCCCCTGAGATTCCTGCTCCAGGAAGAAAACCCTGCATGTCCAGGTCAAGGACATTCAATGTTGCCAAACTTCTGACAGCTCCAGGTCATTGCCTGTCTGGATGTCTTTCTGGACCAGGACCGGCCTCCAATGGGCTGGCTGCCTTACTTCCTATGACATCTTCCCTTTGCACTTCCCATTGCCTGTGCTACCCCTCTGCCTCTACAATTTTTATTATTTAAAATGTGTAATATCTAGGTTTTTTAAAAAAAATTTCCAATATAAATACTTGTATATGAAACTGAATACTAATTTACACAGATGTTGCAATAATCATTGATTATTTTTAAGCAGTTCCTTGGAAGTGAATTGGCAAGGTTAAAATATGAACCATCAAGACAGGTAGATATTAAAGAGGGCTTGCATGATAGTTATAAGATTTAGTTCAAAAAAGAACTTTAACAACATTTTTTACATTCTTTCTCTCTCTCTCTACATATATATATATTTATTTTATTTACCATTATTTGTTATTCAATAAAAAAGGAATAGTTTATTTTATTATCTATTGTTTTTATTTGGCTTATTCTTTTTTTATGAAGTTGTATTTCTGCTTGATATTTTCCAGAAATGTTAATAGTACTTGTTTGTTATCAAATTCCATTGAATTAGTAAAGCAAATGTCACCTAGGCTATTAAGCCTTCTGTCAGAATGACTTGTACCATTTTTAGGGAGTCATAAAAGGGTTTGAAATTCACAGGTCACCATATTTATAATAATTTCAAAATTATATAGATATATTTTTAGTGAAAGTTATTCAAAAATAAAATAACTTAGAATCCTATATAAATCATTGTTACAGTAAATATTTAAAGATAAAATATATCTATATGTGTGTATTATATGTAAGAAAAATGAATGTCAATTTGAAATATATTTTTAAACCTGAAATTCATGTTTTATATTTCCAGCTACACATGCTATAATAAAATCTGCACTTTTTATAAAAATTTGATTGCTTTGTGATTCCTTTATCAAAATTGAATTATTTAATTGTAGGATATTGAATGGTTTATTACTACTATTGTGAGTAATAAGAAAAACAAAAATGTCTTATGTTATACTTTATTATCATTAGTCAAAATTTATCAAATACCTTTCATGCAATTTTTTTGTCTATTACTATCAGAGCTATTTTTCCTAGTCCTATTCTGTTTTATATCTAGTCTGAATCACATTTCTTTTACTATTCATCAGACTGTATTCCTCTAAGGTTGAAACCGATGTTACTTCCTGGCTTTAGTTTATATTTTTCCAGTTTCTATAATATTTAGAAATAATGCACACCACTTTAGTAATATTTTTAATATCATTTATTTTCAACAGTTAATTGTAATCTGTTTTTTTTCCTAAGCTGAGGTTAAAAATTTAGCTTTTGACAGATACTTAAAATTAGTTCAACCCTTTTCTTAACTTACTCCTGTCACATTAAATTTTTTTTTCTCTAGTCATGTTATTTAAAATTTCAAAAGAAAACATCATTTTATAGGTCACACACACATAGATACATGTACATCAAACAGACACACTTCTATGCTTATAAATTGCTTAGTCAGTAGACTTCGGGTCACTATTATTTTGAGATAGCTTAAAATTTTGTTGTTAGCATTTGGGACATTTTAAAAGTTCATTGTTATCATTCATGGCTAATATGTATTGACACTTTACATCCAGTAAAAAAAATTAAATCTATAGATGGAAATATAAAGATAGATTTCTTACTTTTAGATCAGGCTGATTTTGTTAATTGTGAACACCTTTTAATTATTAAAAACTGGAAGTGCTAGGCAAATTAAAAGGGGGGTGGTTATGGTGAGCACTTAATTAATTTTTCAATAAAGTAAAATTCCCAGGTGTCTAAATAGGGAATTTATAAATGTGGCATTTAATGAGAAAGTATGTCTAAATACATAGAAAAAGTTTTAAAGACTAGTGATTTATACTTTAACACACATATACACACATATGCAGAAGTTAAGGTACTCAGATAAGCAAGATAGGAAGTCTAAAATTAGACCACAGAATAAAGCCTAGAAACTCTAGTTCCAATGAAGAGCTTACCAATTCAAGGAGTAAGAAGAAATTTTATTTGTTTCCAATGTGCTTTGAGTAAAGAATGTATTTTTGTGTGAGTAACTGGCCAGAAGAAAATTTGCTATGTCCTGGTCAATGGTTTAAATTAGGTCAACTTAAAAGGAATAGGAAGAATGAAGTCAGTGAAATTAGATGAGTGTGAGCACAGAACGTTTGAGGTGTAAGACACCACACCAACCTCCATCAGAACAAAATCCAAGAAACACAGATATTTCTGAATATTAAATGGATAGTCTCCTTTACTAAAATTTTGTAGAAAGAGTAATAAAGATCAGGTTTGGAAAATAGTGGATATTGTTAATGTATTTAAACCATGTCTTAAATTCCTATTATGAGACTACTGACGAAGATGGAGTGGAAAAAAAAACAGCAGTGGCTTCCCTCTGAAACAACTAGAAACATGTAAAATACACTAAATGATGGCTTACTGGGCATCAGGTAATGAAAAGAGAGAGAGAGAGAGAGAGAGATTTTTGAGACATGGGAAATAACTAAGGCTAGATCTTTGATAGCCTCAGCTTACTGCGCTGTTTCCAGGCTGTTGTACAAGGAGGAGAATTCCAACAATTGTTAGTGAATTCCCTGAAGGGAAAATCTAGAGCTGAGAGTCCTGGGAGATCTAGTCTGCTAGAGTTTATTAGACAAAGCACTAGAGAGGAAGACCTTCACAGAAGGAGAGTTCCAGAGATGTTAGAGGATTCCCCTCCAGGATTCAGCAATGTCATGATTGTGTGTATCAGTGATAGGAAATGTCTATGAGGGGTACTACCTGAGGCCGGGAAAATAAACACCTTAAAGGATTAGAGAGGAGAGTACCTGGCAGAAATCTAAGGCCTAGAATACTTCCTGTCTCATTCTGCCATGCTGGAATACATCATGAATTAAAGAACCTCACACAGGTACACAGAAGGAGCTTTTCTGAGAAGTGAGGAATAATTAGCCTTGATTGAACACTACACTGATTCTTCTTTACAATCTTAAAAATAAAACCTGATAAAATCAAATTATGTGTAAGTAACTTATTTGTATTATAGAATAAAGATCAAAGATACATATATCAGAATACACACACACACACACACACACACACACACACAAACACATTGGGTTCACTTCCAGGCATGTAGATAGTAATCAATTAACATAACTTTTTGTTTTTCATGAGCATGGGTTTTTGGAGTGAGCAACACCTGGGCCATCAAGTAAAAATACTAGCTCTTTGATTTAGAGTAATTTCTTAATCTAGAAAATGAAGATTGAGGTTGTTTCAATGATTAAATATCTAACATAAATTAACTAGTGCCTAATAGTAACCAATCAATGAATAGTAACTATAAATATAACTAAGGAATGCAAATTGAGTTAAATATGTAATAAATACCCAAGTCTCTGCTTTCTTCATTTTATAAATACAAGGGATTAAGATCACAAATAACAGGCTATTATTTAAAGGTGATATATTAGAAAAATACATGGTAAATTTATATCACTAGTATAATTAGGTGTAAAATATAAAATCAATTATTTATGGTGTTCATCTATCTACATGATTAAATATTATATTGGGAATATGCCTTCAAACTCCTGCCATGGATTATTTAATTATCAGGCAAGGTTACATCTCTATAGAAATAGCTATAGAGAATAATTATAAGGCAAAAGTTATATGTGTTCTAAATGTGCTGTACCTGGGGCTGTGGTCACTCGCTCCCACAGTATCCCTTCCTACTTTTAACCACCACATGTGAATGCAGGACCATTCATTTTGCTGCTGCTTTTCTGAGCCACACTGCCTCTGCACCTTGAATCAACCCCTCCTAGCCATATGGATGAATGTGGCTTCTTTAAATCCTTGATTGTCAGACTTCCATACAGCTCAATTTTCTGACAGTTGTGGTTTAATTCTTTCTATGGTTGTGCAAAGAGGCACAGTGTATCTGTGTATGCCTCCCTCACAGCCCAGGGTTCCAGCACTGCAAAAATAAACCCCCATTACCTCTGGCTGTAAAGGCAAGTGGGGGTTGCAGCAATGTAATAAACTGCCATATGTTTGCCGCTTAAAGGACTCACATGGTCTTAGAATGTACACAAACCCCAGAGCAGCAACTAAAAGAATGTCAATCACATATAGAAAGTGGGTAAAGTGACTGGAAACGGGGCAAGTGTTGGGCAAATTTCCAGAAGCAAGACAATGGCATTTTCCACTCCCTAAGACCCCCACCACAATCAGAACCACAAAGCAGTGAAGCAGGTGGCCCTGCCCACGCAATTACCTAAGGCTCCACCTCACACAATTTACTGGTAACTTTGCTAGGCCATGCTACAAAGACAGGGAGTAAAAGCAGCTCTACCTAATAAACAGAAACAAACACAGGGAAGCTGCCAAATTGAGGAGGCAAAGACATATGGACTAAATGAAAAGACAGAACAAAACGCCAGATAAAGAACTACAGGAAATGGAGATAGCCAACTTATCGTTTGAAGAGTTCAAAACACTGATAATCAGGATGCCCCCCAAAAATGATTGAGTACAGCCACAAAATAAGGGAAGAAGTGAAGATTATATGAAGTGAAATAAAAACATATATACAGTAAATCAAGAGTGATGAGAAGGAAGGCAGGATTCAAATTAACTATTTGGAACAAACGGAAGAAATAAATACCTGGAACAGAAAGAAGAAACAAGAATTTAAAAAAATGAGGAGAGGCTTAGGAACCTCTGAGACAACTTTAAATGTACCAACATCTGAATCATAGGGGTGCCAGAAGAAGAAGAGGAAAAGCAAGAAATTAAAAACATTTTTGAAAAAATAATGAAAGAAGACTTCCCTATTTGATGAAGGAAACAGACATACAAGTCCAGTAAGCACAGAATCCCAAACAATTTGAACCCAAAAAGGACCACACCAAGACACATATTATTTAAATGCTAAAGGTGAAAGATAAAGAGAGAATCTTAAAAGCAGCAAGAGAAAAGCAGAGAGTTACCTACAAAGGGGTGCCTAGAAGACTACCAACTGATTTCTCAAAAGAAACTTTATAGGCAAGAAGGGACTGGCAAGAAGTATTCAAAGTGATGAAAAGCAGGGACCTAAAATCTAGATTACTCTAGTCAGCTAAGCTATTGTTTAGAATGGGAAGGCAAATAACATGCTTCCAAGACAAGGTAAAGTTAAAGGAATTCATCATCACATAGCCATTATTACATAAAATGTTAAAGGGACTTATTTGAGAAAAAGAAGAAGATCAAAACTATGAACATTGAAATGACAACAAAGTCACAGCTACCAACAACTGAATCTAAGAAACAAAAACAGAAACAAATGAACTAAGCAAACAACCAGAACAGAAACAGAATCATAGCTATGGAGACCATTTGGAAGATTATCAATTGGGATTAGAAGCATAATTGGTAAGAACAAAATAGGGGGGGCTGTTGAGAATAGTACAGTAAAGAGAGAAGACAACTTACACACACCACCCATGGACATGAACTAAGGGTGGGGGAATTGCTGGAGTGAAGGGGGGTACTGAAAAGAAGAGGGCAAAGGGGGAAAATTGGGACAACATTAATAGCATAATTAATAAAATATACTTGAATTTAGCTAAACAGCAGGGTAAAAAATAAATATACAGAAATCTAAGGCATTTCTGTACATCAACAATAAAATAGCAGAGACAGAGACAAAAAACAAAATACCATTTACTATAGCAACAAGAAAAATAAAGTACCTAGGAATAAACTTAACCAAAGAGATAAAAGACCTGTACTCTGAAAATTATGTAACATTGAAGAAATAAATTAAGGAAGATACAAATAAATGGAAGCAAATACCATGTTCTTGGATGGGAAGAATCAGAATCATCAAAATAGCCATACTACCCAAAGCAATTTACAGATTCAATGCAATCCTTATTAAAATATCAATGACATATTTCACACGCCTAGAACAAATACTCCAAAAATTCATATGGAACCAAAAAAGACCCCAAATAGCAAAAGCAATCTTGAGACAGAAGAACACAGCAGGAGGAATCACAATACCAGACAACAAACAATACTACAAAGACACTGTGATCAAGACAGCCAGGTACTGGCATAAGAACAGACATATAGATCAGTGGAACAGAATAGAGAGCCCAGAAATAAATCCAGGAACATACGGTCAACTAATATTTGATAAAGAAAGAAGGAACATAAAATGGAGTGAGAAGAGCCTCTTTAACAAATGGTGCTGGGAGAACTGGACAGGGACGTGCAAAAAAAATGAAACTAGACCACCAACTTACACCCTACACCAGAATAAACTCAAGATGGATCAAAGACTTAAATGTAAGCCATGACACCATAAAAGTCCTAGAGAAAAACATAGGCAGGAAAATTTCAGATATACCATGTAACAATATTTTCATGGAAACATCTCCTAAGGCAAGAGAAATAAAGGAAAAAATAAACAAATGGGACTACATCAAACTAAAGAGTTTCTGCTTAGCAAAAGAAAACATCAGCAAGATGAAAAGGAAACCAACCATATGGGAATACACATTTGCCAATGATATCTCAGACAGGGGACTGATTCCCAAAATATATAAAGAGCTTATACAACTCAACACCAAGAAAACAGACAACCCAATTAAAAAATGGGCAAAGGACCTGAACAAACACTTCTCTTAAGAGGACGTACAGAAGGTCCATAGACACATGAAAAAATGCTCAACATCATTACCCATCAGAAGGATGCAAATAAAAACCACAATGAGATACCACTTTACACCAGTCAGAATGGCCATCATCAACAAATCAACAAACAACAAGTGGTGGCGAGGATGTGGAGAAACAGGAACCCTACTGCACTGTTGGTGGGAATGCAGACCGGTGCAGCCACTATGGAAAACAGTATGGAATTTCCTCAAAAAACTAAAAATGGAACTGCCTTTTGAACCAGTGATTCCACTGCTAAGATTATACCCGAAAAATCCTAAAACCCTAATTCAAAAGAACTTATGCACCCCTATGTTCATAGCAGCACTGTTTACAATAGCCAAGTGCTGTAAACAGCCTAAGTGCCCATCTGTAGATGAGTGGATCAAAAAACTGTGGTACATTTACACAATGGAATACTAAGTAGCAGAAAGAAAGAAGGAACTCCTGCCATTTGTGACAACATGGATGGAACTAGAGAGAATTATGCTTAGTGAAATGGGCCAGGCAAAGAAAGAAAAACACCATATGATATCACCTAATACAGGAAACTAAAGGACAACATAAACAAATGAACTAAATAGGACAAGGAGCAGAATAGCAGTCAATTGGGGGGAAAGGGGAGGGAGATAAGGGGATAAGTAAGGGAAAGCTTTAGTCATGGAATGTGTAAAAATGACTCATGGATATGGACAATGGGGAGGGATATGATTTCGGGAGAAGGGATGGGCTTGGTGGGGGTGAGCAATGGGGGAAAATGGGACAACTGTAATTGAAAAACCAAAAAATAAAAAAATATATACTTAAAAAATAAAAAAATAAAATAAATAAATATACTTTACTTATCTCTAATAATTCCCTTAACAACAGACTAGCTCTTTATTACTGACCTTAATAGTTAAAGCTCAAATTTTACCAGTTTACTTCATAGGTAAACTGGTAAAAGGCAAAGCTGAAAATATTGATAGTGATTTGTTAATATACATTTTATTATGTTGCACAAATAAGAATATATTGAGGTATTCCTTGCATTTTTG
Organism: Furipterus horrens; assembly: GCF_987537825.1. Taxonomy (NCBI): domain Eukaryota; kingdom Metazoa; phylum Chordata; class Mammalia; order Chiroptera; family Furipteridae; genus Furipterus; species Furipterus horrens. The sequence goes on along the minus strand of NW_028327172.1, from coordinate 162,094,261 downwards.
AATTTCTAGTTATAATAAAATTATAGTTGCCTTTTAAAAATAACAAGTGTAAATCAAGATCTAGTAATGAAGAACCGTATTCAGAGATCAGGTTCAGAGAAGATATAATAATGTGATTATTCTGCCTGTGTCTTAGTAATATATTAAAGGATGAAAAGTAAAGAAGCATGATGTACTTGGGAATGAAGAAAATGAGGCCCTAATATTCACTTTCTACCTAAAAGCAGTGGAAACTTCTATGAATGTCTTCACTACAGTGACTCTCAATTTCCTCATCTGTACAGTAATATTTAAGACAGATGACATACAAAGTCCTTTTCAGCTGTTATTAACATGTTATAAATATACGGTGACCAAATTACCAAAAAGTTTTATGTATGAATTTTTTTAGGGTTTGAAAGTATTAGAGAGGTGAAATCTGTATGCATTTTAAATCTAAAATAAAGAAAATCAAAATTAAATCAGTACGTTTAATTAAATAACAATGAGTAGTACCTATAATTATAACTAAGGAGCACACATTCAGCTTAAAATGTAACAAATATCCAAGTTTCTGCTTTCTTCATTTTATAAATACTAGGGATTCCACCTACTAGAACCTCAGGAGAGCTTGAAAGATTGAGGAGCCTGATGCCGCATGACTTAAGGTAACTAAATTATTAGCTTTTCTCAGGGAAGCTTAAAGGAAGAGTATCAACAAATCTGTGATAAAAGTGAGACCAAGACCTAGTTGTTTCCAGATTTATTTCAGGTTTTAGACTAACCAATTTTCTCCTTTGAATGACAGTATTTTTGTCTCATGAACTTATGAGTATTTAGCCAGAGTGTTTCTTACTTGGCACATTAAGTTGAAAAGCAGCTCTTCGAGAGGGGATTTCTAAGAGAAGCAGGGTGAAGAATAAGGTGAAGAAGAGACAAGAAGGAAGAGAGAATAGGTCTAGCTTCAGCATTTTGAGGGTAACATTCAGAAGTTGGTACCTTATCTGAAGGCAAAGGAGACTTACTAAATAGAGAGATGACTGCTTCAAGATATTGGTATAAAAATCATTTATCAGTAGTGTGTTACAAACTTAGAGGGAGAAGGAACCAGAATCTAGAAATCCAACAGAGAATAAGTTATTGTATTTTGTAACTTAGATAACTAGGAATCCTAAAAAGAAAAAGAAATTGTAAGTTAGAAAGGAAAGAATAGAGAATTTAAAATTCTGTCATAGAGAAGATGATAGTTAGATTTTACAAAAGTAAAATATAGAGAGAATTATCACACTTCAGAATATGAACAATGATCAGTGCTTATTTATCACTTATTTAATGAGAGAACTGAAACATAGAGAAGCTATTGGAAGCACTCAGTTACTTAGCCAGTAATTCACAGAGCTATAAGTTCAATTTTATTTTTAGTATAATTCTAAGTTTAATTTTATTTTTAATATGTCATTACCCCCTTTCTTGAAAATTGAATATTTCTAAAGCATTTGGATATGTAAAAGGAAGGAATATATCATGTGTTTTCTAAATAGTTGAGAACTACTGGTTCTGGTAGTGACAAGCATCACAAACACCAACTTTTCTGGTTTCATTTTTTTGCAACCTGGATGGAACCCCTGAGGGACTCTAGTAAGTCTGGGTATTTGGCAGGGAGTCTCATTGACTTTCTGGACTTGGGGGACCTTGGAGTGAGAACTTGTAGATTCTCTAGTAAATGCCAAGTGATTTCACTTGGGGCCTCTCCTTCTCCAATACTTGGCACTCCCCATTGCCTTCACTTTCTATTGAATCACTGTGCTTTCTGGTTCAGGATTAGTCCTGGTTTATGAGTTAGAATGTTGTCAGGAGTTAAAGGGCCTTCTGTTTTTTGTGACATTATAGTGATCTGTCTGGTTGAATTGTGGTCCCAGGTTGTGACTTAGATCAGTTGTCAGGAATTAAGGTACCTTCTTATTTGTGTGATACTACAGGGCTTCTTTTGGTAGAATGGGGTTGAGGTGTCTCCATTCCAGGAAACAGCCCTTTGAAGTAAATTCCTTCTGGTTAGTGTGACATTACAGAGCTCTGTATTGTAAAATGGTGGTGGTGAAAGGATTCATTCTAGGAAGCAGCCCTTTTGGGAACATTCCTTTTGGTTTTTATGATATTACAGAACTCTGTCTGGTAGAATGGTGGAGAGGAGTCTCCATTTTTGGAAATAGTCCTGGGGATGAATTCTGGTTGATTGGTTGACTTATGCTTATGAACTTAAGAAAATGTATTTTCTTTTTATTTTAATAGTGCTTGGCTTATGTATAAGTTGGATTCAGGAGAACATTGACGACTCTGAACAGGTCTTTAAATTGCTACACTATATTCCAATTAGACTTGTTTTGTCCCAGATCAGGGAAATGGGATGAAAAACTTTATGTACAGGCTTTTATAACTTTACATAATAAAGTTAAGAATTAAAGGAAATAGATTAATGTTCCAGAGAAAAGGTAATTTGTCTGTTTCAGATAGCATAATTTCCAAAGAAAGGACTGGAAAGATCAGGATAGCTGTTGCGAGAATGGTCAGTGTTCAAGGTCAGTGTTATCATGACCTCTCCAGCCCTGGGGTGTTCCTCCTTAGTTGTCTCAAGGAGTCTAAGGAGGTGAACCTGAACTGATCTCTCCATCCCAAACCCATCAGGAAACCAAATTCAGTGGAGGACAAACCTCTACCAGAGCAGGGCAATCATATTGCAAGGGAAAAAGGCATTGAAAAACGAATGCCAAATTGAGGAAAAAGTAGGTCAGAGTCTGAGAATTCTGGTAAAACTAACATTGGGGGTCAAATTGTAGACCTTTTTGATTGATACCAGCAAAACCTATTCTGTGGTCTATAGACCTCTTACTGAACTGTAACTGGAATTTCTGGCAGCCCTAAAAGCCAATTTTTATTGAGGCCATTAGAACGTGCCATGGGAATTATGGTTTTTCTCCTCTGGAAAAGGATTTGTTGTCAAAACTGTGTGTTCAAATCACTTTCTCTCCAGAATAATAACAACTCCATCCACAAGTCCCTCCAGAACATGCCCAACAGTTCCTTATGAAACCTGGGAAGAAGGAGAAAAGCAATCTTTACCAGAAGAAATGGAGAATCAGGTAAACCCCACTGTGTGGGCTACTGGAAGGCCAGAGAGGGCTAAGCAAGCCTATCCTGAAAGTTTACCTAAGACCTCAGGAAGGGACAACAAATAAGACATATTCTTATGAAAGGTGACCATAGAAGAAATATACTCCCAAATTTAGAAATTTCAGGAATATGGACTCATATGGTCCTGACACTCCACATACAATACAAGATATAAGGGCCCTAAATGACATTATACAGAACATTACACCCAGAGACAGCCCTGGTATTTAGTATTAGAATTAAGATGCTTTCTTTTGCATTCTGGTTGACCAAGATTCTCAGCTGTTTGCTTTTGAATGGCAGGACCCAGAATCTCAGGTCAAGAATCAGTATTGCTGGACAATCTTACCACAAATGTTCAAGAACTACCCCCCAAAATTTTTGGGGAAACCCTGAGCCAGGACTTAAAATATCTAAAACTAGAAGGAAGAACACTGTTAAAATATGTAGATGCATCATTTAACTAATACTATAGCTACTTTGCACCATTTGGCATCTTGTGTCTATAAACTATTAGCACAGAAGGCCCAGATTTGCCAACAAGCAGTAATGTTTCTTGGGTTCCTGCTTGAACCTGGCAAAAAGAGTCTCATTGGACTTTTCCCAAGAAAGTAGATCACACTGCCCAGGGGTGGACAGCCTGCTTGAGAGCTGTGGCAGTCACCTGTGAGATTTTACAGGAAGCTGAAAAGTTTTCCTTGGGAGAGTTTATCATCATTTATGCACCCTACCCAGTGTTGAGCCTGCTAGGGCAAAAAGGAAATCTATGGCTCACTACTGAATGAATGGATAAGTACCGAGAAATTCAAAACTGTATGTAAGTTAAATACTACCTCCCTTCTCCTGGAGCCTGATTCAGCAGTGCTAATGCATGACTGTGTGGAAAAGGAAGTGGATGTGTATCTGGAACAAAAGAGGACAATTAACCTCCAAAAAAAAGTAAATTAAGTGTGCAACAGAAATTTTAAATTATTAAAGGCTGTTCAGCTACCTACACAGGTGACAGTTATGCACTATATCAGGCATCATAAAGGGGACACCGAAGTGGCTAAAGGAAACAACCTAGCCAATCAAGCAGTGGAAAAATATGCTAATGGAAGATTTATAATGCCTTTGGCACCTACTCTAGACTTGTCACAATTGGACCCTTAGAGAAAGCTAAGAGCTGGGGTTTGGAACTACTTATATTAAACCAGGGCTCATAGACCCTAGAATTTCTAAAGCCATGTGTGCCAGAAGAACAATGCTAATACAGACCCCATAAAAAAAAAAAAAAAAGAAAAAGGGAAACAATACCAGGGCAGTGCCTGTCCGAGGACTGGCAAATAGATTTTACCCAGATGCTGAGGGTGAGGATGGAAATATTTGTTAGTATTTGTTGATACCTTTCAGTATGGGCAGAAGCCTATCCTATTAGAACTGAGAAATCTTCAGAGGTAATAAAATTTCCACTGAAGGGAATAATTCCTCATTTTGGATTACCTGGCAGCTTCCAGAGCAGTGATAACCTGCTTTTGTTTCTGAAGTTACACAGTTAGTAAATTTTTAGGAATAACGTGGAGACTCCACATGGCACAGAGACCTCAGGCTTCTGTAAAAGTAGAGAAGATTAATCACATCTTGAAAAAAAATGAAACCAAACTGTGTCAAAAAACTCATTTCCATTTGGATCATGTTTTACCTATTGCCTTGCTCAGGATAAGGATGGCTTCTTAAAATGGGATTCCATCTGAAACCAGAAAAGCCAGGGCCCGTGCTGCCTGTCGCCTACCAGACCCAATAAGCAAAGAGAGATTGACTCTTTATGAGCACTTCATTCAAATGGTTGGTGATCTGAGAAGACAGTAGGTTTGTACCCTAACAAGCTGTCTTAAATTCCATTATAAATGGGCCCTTTCTTAAGGAGAAGTGTAGGTAAGGGGTTTGGAATTCAGGAAAAAAGTTAATCTGATAAAAACTGCAGCATTCTTTCATCTGTTTCCTGAGTGGTGGTCCTTGTGCCCTGGGTGTTGGTCTTTGTGTCCTGGATGGGGGTCATCTCACCCTGGAGTACAATGGCTTAGATACCATCTTGATTGCCTGCAGTCCGTCTGAGGCACAGAGGTGGAACTGCTTATGGTTTCGTGGAGTCAAGGTGGGTCATACATCCAGTTCCTGAAACAATAGCTTTTTACGTACATTGATTGCTAAGCTTATTAGCTGTTATCTGAAACTAAAATGTTCCAACATTTGAGTCCCCATCAAATTGAGTCCTAATTAAGTTGTGTACAGGTGACCATTTCAGGCTATTATTGGGGTGCCTGATATGTATGTAGATCATGAAATGAAGGTAAAGAACTATGTACAACATTTAAGTTAAACCTTAGCTGCAATTAATGACCTTAGCTGTATTAGAGACCTCTTCCCCTCAGGTGCACTACATCCTTTCAGCCTGGAATTAAAGTACCACTCAAGACTTGAAAGAGAGGATCCCCAGAAAGCCAACTAGAAGAAAAGTGGACTGGAACCGATGTCCAAAAAACTTTTATTTCATGTCTTATAGGTGTTTGTACTTCAAGGGAAATGTAATTGGGGCCCTATAGGAACTAAAGAACAGGAAGAAGTTTTTTCTTTAAAAATGTTAATGTAGCCCCAGCTAGAAAATGTGCTTTTGTCAACTGTACTAAAAATTGTTTTAGGTGAATCACACCACCACTAATGTATCTTAAGCTTTTAGTCACATCATATTGCCTCCAGGATGGGTTCTAATATGTGGAAGGACTGTTTACTCAACAACAAAGTGCTTTTTAAATAATCTTATCTGCTTTTATGTTGTTTTAGTTTGTATTTCTTTAATTAAACTATTCTTACAGAAATAAGATAAAAAACTAATGGTGGGAATGTAGGGGAACTCAAGAACTAAAGATTTTAGCTTCAGTCATAGTTGATAGGCTTTAAGTGATTAATGCATGTGGAAAGCTCTTATTCCAGGAACTGATGAGCATGACCTCCCATGAACAGGAGGTTGACAAGCAATTTAATCTTTGTGCCCCAGGGTGTCTGCAAGCAATGGAGATGGTATTTGAGCCATTGTGTTTCAGGGGTGGAAGTCCATGGCTCAGATAAAGAATTGTTGATCAGCAGATAAAAAAGTTCTAGAGAAATGGTTGTCAGACTGCAACACTTAACCAAATAACCTTTAATCCAAACCACGTACCTACCCTTCCTTTTCTTTATTAAAATGTTGGCTTGAGATGAGATGTTAAGATGTTTTTTGAGGGTACATAACCCACTTGTTACAGAAACAGGGGAGTCCAAAAACAAACCCCAGAGTTTGCGGCTGGGAGATAGGGAGCAGGAAGCAGCTTTCAGGATGCCCTTGCATGCCTGGAGCTAGTGGCTGGATACATTGTTGCAAAGATCCGCTTTACTTCCAAAACTCAGGAAGATGGGAGGGATCTTGGACTGTGGGCTGGTATGGAGGAAGCAGACAGAGCCTACGTAGGGTTCTGTGAATGGTCAGAACTGTTTGCAACACCCACTGCGTGAGAGGATGCAGGGAGAGGAGGCAGGGAGGAAGAGAGAAGGAGCTGCGGACATTTTGGGCTGGCTCTGGCTCTAGGAGGCTCTCTCTCTCAGGCTCTCTCTGGCCCTCACGCCCTCACTCTCTGGCTCTTGTGGGCTCCCTCCATGTGACTTGGAGAAGGGATCTCCAGGCTGCTTTAAGAAGAGGCTCTTGCCAGGCTGCTTTGAGAAGGAGAGGACATCCATGCGGTTTGCAGGAAGAAGGCAGTTTACAAGGACGCTGAGAATCCAGGCGGTCCTGCATTGAGAGCTGGAGGGCACCACAGCGCAGAAAGGACCTCCCCAATCAGAACTGAGTGATTGGCAGCTACTGGTAAAGCTGAACTGTGCCTAGGAAGTAGGGAAACGGTGTTTCTGACTTTCCTAAGACTGGCCACGTCTGGGAGGGGGAGGCAGAACTATGTGTAAATAAACAATTCTTTTCCTTTTCACCAAACTCTGGTATTCAGAGTTATGATTCTGGTGGCGGGCAATCGGACCCCTAACTAAACAGCCCGTGGGTTCTGTTTCAATCGGAGCAGCCCAGGGGTTCTGTTACACACTGTCTTCTCAGATTGCTGGCATCTGAATAAAGCATGCATAGAGATTTAGTCCTTGTCTCTACTTATTGGTTCTGGTGCTGACAGCCAACACAAATGCCAACCTACCTGGTTTCATTTAACCAGGGAGTTGTAACAATGAAATAAGGATAGGAGGAACTCAAGACAAGAAATTTAAAAGGCTTGCTAAGTGAACGTTAGTGGAGTCACAGAGGTAGAGGCTATATGTCTTAAAGAGTCCTGACTTGGGAGGGGCAGTGCTATTAATAGAAGAAGGAATGTTTGGTCAACAGTGTGGTTAGAATAGTGAGTGATTCAGTAGAAATGAAACCAGAAAAGTCAGTGTTCATGCTGCTTGTAATATATATATATATATATATATATATATATATATATATATATATATATATCACAGTATTTTAATTTGGTCATGTAACATAATAGCATGGATGATTTATAATGTTTAGAATCTTATTTTTATTTAAATAGGTATTTTACTGTGCAGAAGTATCATGTTAAATTTGATAACCATTATTAGGATTGTGCAATACACTTTTGCCAAAAAGGAGTAAAAAAAACATCTTTTACTTTACTCAGAGGGACACATATATGAATTGTAGCATTTCTTCCTTGTTTAGATGTAAACAATCCATAGTTCCCAACAATAAAGCAGGGTATATAGATCCACACCTTTCCTGGAAGGGAGCCTTAAATAATGAGAAAAAAATAAGCTATTCACTAGCCAACCTTAGAAAGGAGGCCTGCCTTTAACAGCTGGTACAATCTTGTATTGGATAATGGTGGGTTAGGGAACACTTCATAACCAAGTTGATGTTGTTGGATTCCCCCAAAGTTCACTTGTCTTTTTAGCAATTTAAAATCTAGTTATCCTTCTCATTTGTTATCATCCCCTTACCCTCCTAAGTCTTACTTTACTTTGAATAAACAATAGAAATATTTACCTAACAGGATTAATTTACTCTTCTTTATTACTTTGGAATATATCTGCTAGTTAACAGTACTCTTCTTTCAAGAACAATACCAAGATAATCTGTCAAAGTAAATGCAACCTGGAGGACTTGATTAACTTAGTATCTAAAAATTAAAACTTTGTAATATGAGTAGTTACTCGATTCTGATTGAGAATATACTCCTTCGATTTTCTTAACTGAATGAAAAAGAAAAGTTCTTCTCCACATAAATAATAAAATAATAAAAATATATACTGCTCAGAAAGCAACAGGATAGATTTTATAATCTAAGTTTAGTTTATAGAAATTAAGATTTCCAGATATTTTCAGAAATAAGTTTTAAATAATATACATGTGGCATTACCATACTTTTAAAATTTTATGGTTTTGTATTAATTTCAATAAATCTTATTTTCTTATTGTTGACGTCTATATATTTTCATTTTACACTTTATTTATTTACCTGAGTTTAGTCAAAGACTCTATCAAACAATAGACCCCATGTCAATATTGCCACCTATATGAGGAGGTATTTTGCCTTATCTTTACCTCACTATAAATAAATAGTATAAAATAATACTATAAAAATTACATTTAGCCTCCATCTCCAAACTTACTAACTTAAATTGTTGTATTCATCTTTGATTTATGATAACATATAATATTACTACATTATTATGCATTTTGTGAAACTACCATTTGCTTTATATAGCAAAGTTTCTCAACTTAATCAAGTTTTCACAAATTTCTTTTTAATAGCAAGGATTCTTTGGATTTCAAAAGAAAATTAAAAAATAATTTTCCCATAGTAAGCCAGGGATGGAGGTGATACTGACTTTAATGAGGGAGAAGTATGAGTGAAGGAGAAATTGAACGTATGATTAGGCTTTGCAGTGGGAGTTACTTTCTCAAAAAAGGCACCTTGGAGATAAATCAAAGGTAATTTCATATCCATGAGTAGTTACTTCAGCTCCTAATAAGTAAGATTAATATTTCCATCAAGAAGATGCCACATCAGGTATTTTGGCAATAAACTATTTTAAATTGATAGAAATACCAATTTCCATTTATCTTAATACTGATTTAAGATATAAAATACCTGTGGATTTAAGTGAACATTCTCCACAAAATAAATGTCGGTAAATATTTTTAAACCTGTAACATTTTCTGTTATATAGGTAATTTTTATGAAGTTTTAATTTAACACACATTTCCTCACTGGTTTTACATGTATTTTGTTTATTCAAAAATTGTTGATACAGGAAAGATTTTATTGTACATTTATTCTAAACAAAATGTGTATTATGCAGTTTCACTGCCTAAAAGTGACTAAGAAAATTAAGTGATTTAAATGGATAATATTCTCTATCACGTTCCATGAAAAATGTAAGATAATAACTATTGTTCTATCTGAAAATAGTTTTTTTTTCATTAGAAAATAAGCCCAACTTACGATTTTTGGACAAGGGACAGGAGCTCTCACAGCTAGTGTTCTAACAGTGTCTCCTGTCTGAGCACCATGAGTCATAGATCTTATGGGTGGTAGACTTGATCCAATCCTTTCAATCAAGTTTCATATCTTCCCAGAGATTCCATATCTTTAGAATCTCTCTCTCTCTCTCTTGCTCTCACCTTCTTACTGCCACCCAACACATGTTTTTACTACTTTCTGACAGTTCTTCTATTACATATGAGGGGAGAAGACAATTTGGGCTTTCTAAGACCTGGGTTAAACTGTCATTTTGAATTTTTCCAAGTTTTAAAATTGACAGCTCTAACATGTAATCAGATTGTATAGTTAGGCAAAAGGAAGAAATAGTCTAGTAGCAGTTTATGTTTATTAAATTATTTTTTAAGGTGTTGATAATGATTTGGTGAAACTTAAGCTCACATATACAATAAATGCATAGTAAACCATTTGGTGACCCTGGCTGGTTTAGCTCAGTGGATTGAGCGTCGGCCTGCGAGCTAAGTGTCGCTGGTTCGATCTTCCAGTCAGGGTACATCAGAGAAGGAAAACTCTGACTCCAAAAAACCTCCGCTGCCTTGCGGCATACCTCTTCAGGGGAAAGGCTAAGGGAGTAAACCCCGACAGAAAATCCGGAGCCGGAGTCCCTAAGGCGGTTTGACGTTGTAGTCAACACCGGCAACTCCTGCGGCGCACCTGAACCCAAGCTGTATCGACTCCGTCTTTCCCTTGGACCCTTCAGCTGCGAAGAGAGGGGGGGTCTGCTGCATGGGCAACAGCAGACCCTCCATATTACCCTGCCCAGGCTCTGTAGCTTCAGCGTCATCACAAGATGTCGATTCAACATGGGAGGAGACAGATACCATGTCACTCCCGAGTCGGACTGCACAGCCATTCTCGGCGGTGCAGATAGACTCTTAAGAAGCTACACCATCGTCTCTCGAGACGGACGGCTGCCGACGAAACCATTTGGGTATATTGGCTTGCATTTTAAATTTAACTATTTCAAAATATTATTATTTAAAAGTATCACAAGCTTTTCACTATAGAATTAATACTAACAGGCAAATATTAGAAAACTTTTTGTATGTTAGGTAATATACTAGGCATTTTGCATCCATTGTTTCCTTCAATATTTAAAGCAAACCTACAAGATAGCGTTACAACATCCACTTTACCTATGAGGAAGTTGAAGCTCAGAGACTGTCAACACTATCACACAATTGTCATACCACAGAACAAGGATCAACATCAAAGTTGGCTTGGATCCAAATTTGATAGTCTTTTTTTTTTTTTTTTTTTTCTTTCTTTCTATGCTGTAACGCAATTGGTAGTATATATTGCTGCACTCTTTAAAGTTTTGTTTTCTCCCGTTTTATTCACTCAAAATATATTGATTACCTCCAATGTCCCAAGCTTGGTTCTGAGTACTAAAGATAGAAAACACAGTTGAATAAAACAGGTACAAAACAATCCCTGATCTCATGGAGGGTTCAGATGAATAATAATATATGGTGCACAAATGATCACACAAATAAGTATATAATTATAACATGCACTTTGTGCTATTAAGGAAAAGTAAGGCCTATGACTAAAATGTAACAAATGAACTTTGTTTAAATTTTGGAACTGGTACTTTCAAGGGATGTCTTTATTGAAGAACAAACATCAAAGATGTGTCCAACAGGATGAAATAGTGGGAACAGCATTCTGGGTATAAGGATTGGCATGTTAGCAGGCTCTGATCTGATGTCATAGCTGAACCTGCACAGGGGAACAATTTTTAAACTAATTCCTGTTGAGTTCGATTTTTCAGCTGTTGATTTCAAACTGGCATGCTGATTTCAAACTCTAGTTAGTTTTCTTCTATCATGTCAAGTTTTCTCTGTACACCTTATCTTAATGCGACCATTCTAGGCTAGATTGAGCCTGTATCAAGGAAAGCGCTAATGCTCTCCTATTTACTTAGAGCAAACATCCCTTGAGAGAGAATGGGTGGGGGATGACCTTGCAGACCAGCGACAGGTTCATACTTGTCTAGGTTATTCAATTCCACATGACACAGTGTGGTGAGAGGTTGTGTGCCACTCTACATAGTGAGTTGTATTCTGAAGTGTAGTCCGAGTTCTTGTCTGTATACAAGGAGTTAGAAGAATTTATTGTTTTATTTACATACGTACTTATTTTCTTTCCTTCATATCATGTCTGCCTCTGCTATTTCTCATCATAAGTTCCTAAAAACCCTGATTTGTCTTGTTCTATCTGTGGCAGTTTCACCATTCCCAGTCAAAGGGCAAACATCAGCACATTTGTCAGACAAGCCTATTTTGTATATTTTAAAGTAAAACTTGGTGATCACGATAAATCTTGGACCCCTCACAAAGTGTGCAAGCAGTGGGTCAAAAGTTTACGGATGTGGACGAAGGAAACGTGTGATAAATTGCCATTTGGTATACCTATGGTTTGGCGAGAGCCCAGAGATCATTCAAGTGACAGTTAATTTTGTACAGTGAAAACATCAGGATATAACAAGAAAAATAAATATAAAATAGAGTATCCCAGTCTACCATCAGCTATATGCCCAGTGCCTCATTCAGCTGAAATCCCAGTGTCAGTTTTCATTGAACTACCCTCTTTTGACAAACAGGAGTATGGCGAAGAACTAAGTGACAGCAGCGATGACAATTTTGAAATTAAAGATGACTCAGTTTGTAAGGGATTTGATTAGCATGAGTTGAATGATTTGGCATGATATTTGGGACTATCCAAAAAAGCTTCAGAACTCCTAGCATCAAGACTGCACAAGAAAGACTTGCTTGAAAAGCGAGGGAAAGTATTCTACTTTCGATCAAGATAAAGTGCATTTCTACAATACTTTCGAAGTGACTCTGGCTTTGTGTATTGTCATAACATACATGGTTTAATGGAGGAATTGGGAATTCCAATTTATAATGCAACTGAATAGTGACTGTTCATCGATAGCTCAAAGCGGAGCTTGAAGTGTGTCCTCCTCCACAATGACAATTTATTTGGTGTGGTCCCAATTGGCCATTCAGTTTGTTTTTGTGAAGAATATGAAGACATAAAGAGAATCATTGATCTGTTGCAATATCATGAGCAAAATTGGATCATCTGTGTTGACCTTAAAATGGTCTGCTTCCTTCTTGGTCAGCAACGCAGATACACCAAGTGTCCCTGTTTTCTGTGTATGTGGGACAGCAGAGCTTGTGAGAAGCATTGGGTGGAGTGGAATTGGCCTCCAAGATCTGACCTCAAACCTGATGATCCAAACATTCTACATGAGCCACTTGTTGACAGAAAGAACATTATCTTTCCACCTCTGCACATAAAACTGGGTCTCATGAAGAAATTTTTTAAATCTTTGCCAACTGAAGGAGACTGTTTCAAGTATCTCATTTTGGCATTACCTAGCTTGTAGTTTGAAAAGATAAAATACCTTAATATGTATGTTTGGTAGCAGAACTTTACTACTTGTACACAATTTGACTTACAGTAACAATCTATAGCCTTTATATGAATAAAATAACTCAAAATAAACAGTCTATTCAGGTAATTTTTTCTTTATTTTTCTGTGTATGTATATTTTGTATGATTTTGGGGGCAAAGGGAGGGTATCCTGTACCTGAAAAAGTTGACGTGATAGAGAAAAACTGGGTTCATTTTTGAATTCAGATGCCAAAAGTTAGTCAAAAATAAATGTCAGATCTAACTCAAAGAAAATTGTATTCCCCAGTGTAAGCAAAAGAATAGCAGAAGCTCTGCAATGTAGAACCATATAAGCTTTGAGAACTATAACTACTATCTTATTTTTGTTCCTTGAAATTCTACCTGTCCTTTTATTACCTGATAAAATTTACCTTATCCCATGAAGCATTTATGCCCACCCATATCTATGCTGATATCTTTTTTCTTTGGTTACCTGTTCACATATCATCATGTTCTGCAGCCAAAATGTTCAGGTGTGAAACTATAGCTCTTTGAGAGCAAAAACAAGGTTATTGGCCTCATTATATAAAATAGATGAATAAATACCCTCTGAATTTAAATGTAAACTTGAATTTTAAGATAGGACCTCTAAAATTAGATACAATTAATAGTCATAAAACCAAAGGTGACTTATATGGAATCAATAGCTGGCTTCATTAGTGTATCTGAATAGCCTAAAGTGATAATATGTGGAATAAATAACATAGAAATGCTATGTAAATGTGAAATATTACATTTAAAACAAAACTAAAGATATTATCCTGTTTTGAGCATTATCAAACACCTTAGCTTCACATTTCTTTCAAGCCAATGTGTAAATACAACATGATTCAATAAAATTAAATTCATGCTACACAGTCATAGATGCATAGAATTTTACATCTTTCCTTATGTGAATAACTCTCAAAAGAGCAAAGATACAGCATGTAAGTTATGCCAAAATTAAGAGGTTTGTCTTCACCAAAATCAATTCTGTTACTGACAGTATATCATGTTTATAGAAGCTTTTCATGAATGGGGAAACAACAGAGAATAAACTTGTTAGATACTTTTGTTTCTATGCCAAAGTTTTTTTGATGTCAGGTAAGATGACAAAGAAAAAGCCTCCCAAATTGGAGTTTATAATGAAGATTTCAATGGAAATTTCAGTAGTGCCTTTTTCCTAAAAATTATTCTATCCATTTTATATTTCTTAGTTCCCTTGACAACCAACCCACTGATGACAATTTGAAAATAACTTTCCATTTTTTTGCTCCTAAATCTGAGAATCCTTGAATAAAAACTTTCTTTTAGTTCTTTTCTAAGTAAGCAGGCATCTTATGACTGTTACAGGTTTATAAAAGCTTCTATTTAATAATTTAAAAATTACATCAACTGACAATTAATGCAGTTACAATAATTCTGAGTTTATGATATATTTTGGGTTTATTTTATAAATGTATCAATGTGTCATAAAAGTATTATGATGAAAGGTAAAATATATGACCATTCAGAATATTATATCAAATTAGATGTAATAATCTGACACCCTGTTCTTCCTCTCCCAAGATCACACTGCAGTGTGATTCAACGATGAACCTCTAAGAATAGAGAAAGTATTGAACTTTAACCAATATTAATGCAATTCTTATCTCATTAAAATTCAGTGTCATAGTTGCCTCTGACTTATTGACTCTCTATGATAAAGCCTAGTAAGTGTTTCTTATTTTCAGTGTGCCAGTGATTCAGGGTTTTTCCTCCCCCTCATGTTCCTGCACAAGTGATTAATCTGCAGTCACAGTCTTTTTGCATCTTCTCCTTGGTTCCCTCCTCCCCCATTAAAACATACTAAACAGGTATGTCTTCAATGAGAAAAAAGAAGCCAGACAAGTGATAGATAAACAACTATGACACAAGGTGATAGGCCTCAGCGGGTGATAGGTCTAAGTAGGAAGATAATTGGAAAAAGAAGCCTTCTGAAGGTGAGTAACCCAAATCCTACTATGTAGGTCACTCTCTTTATTCACACATACTATTCGTTCCACCAAGAGATTAATAGTGAACATTTAAAAAATAATTTAACAATTTTCCTCTGTCATATCTTCCAAATAAGACATTTTGAAAAAATCTTCCTGTGTTTATGATTTCAGTGATACTCATTGAGAGGACATCATCGCCGCTTGAAAAATAAACAAGTGTAAAGTCCATTGAAAGCTACTCTTTAATGTGGTAGAAATGATCCCTGAGGAGTGCATTCTAGATTATATACAGTTGTTTTGAGTATCTGTGAAGAGGACTTGAGTCCGTGGATTCTGATGTAGGCTCAGCTACTGCCACTTTGCTCAGATCCTTGGTCAAAATATGTGCCAGTTAATGTCCAAGGGGCTGGAATAGAAGGAGATGAATATACACCAGTCCTGCTCTGGGGGAATGCTCAGTCTAGTGAAGGGAACTTATATATAAACAGATACTTTTATCATAATGTGAAAAATGCACTGAGGAGATCAGTATGGGGTGCAATAAGAGTTTAGGATAGAGGAAAGTAATCTTTTTCTGTTGCAAATACTCAAGAGACAGTTTTAAATTAGATGGTAATGTACAAATAACCTTGAACTCTATGGACAAGAAAAGTTTTTTAGAAACTCAGGTATTATTAATTATTATCACCCATCACGTAGACATCCTTCTAGTTTATATGGTAGGTAAGGCATATATGTTATTCAAATTATGTGACAGCCTTATTTTCTTCACTTATTATAGAGGGGCTTCTGAGTTGAAAGACATGATTTAAAAAATGTTTTTGATCCTGTCAGTTTTGAATTATAGTAAATGTCATATTCTTAACTTCTGCACAAATTTAAAAAGCAAAGGGCACTGCTTATAATTTAAAAGTTAGATTCATTATTTAGCTACTAGAAATGATTTTATGACAAGCATTATTTCAAAAAAGCTGAGAAGTTGTCAAAATTTCTCTTCATTGGGCTCTATGATCAATCACCTCTGCACAAGCCAGCCTTCTTCAAACCCTAGCCTCTGCTGTGCTATTGGTGATTAAAGCCTTATTTCACACCATGTTTTAATGGTAAAGTATATTTCTGAGTTCTTATTTACAAGATGCATTAAATTCAGTGATCATTCTCACCTGGCTTGGTTCATTGTTTCTAATAATATCAAATCTCTACCAAACTTGATTAAATGTGCATGACCTTCACTCAGCAGACATTTATTGAGCACTTTTTATACATAGGGCAGTGTACTAATCACTGTAGGTAAAACATGGCTTCTGCTATCATAAAACTTACTACTTATAGGGGGTAGAGAAAAGTATATATTCTTGCTTATAGGACAGTGGCAGGTGCTCTGTGAGAGAAAGATGAAAGGGGCAATGAGGACAGAGAAAGGGAATTTAAATTAGACTGAAATAGCTGGCAACGCTTAGAAGGGATGCTTAAGCTTTATGATGTCTAAATCATATAATTTGATTGGATGAGGGCATGGTAAAGATTTTCCATTTGAAGTAAAATACACAGTTTTCTTCCTTATTAGCATAGCCAATCAAGAGCTAATGATGGATTGAATGAATTTTGAATATATTTTAATCTTTGTGGTAAAAAATATCTCTTTATAACCTACTCCATTGCATATTTTAAATTATTGGGTCAAAATAGATACATCATTTGAGATCACATGACTGGTATCTGGGAGCTAGAGTGGCACTAGAGGTGAACCTTCCAGTGTTGCACCTGAGTCTATTTTAGTCTCCATTAGGGAACTGGCAAGCAAAGTGACTGTATATGGACCCAGAAAGATAAGAATGAAAGTGCCATTAATTGTCCTTATCTTTTCTGACCATATCCTTTGTTTTTCTTTAGGTCTTGGTCTTTTTCTATAGGGTTTCTGGGAGGTGGGCTTGGAAGATTAATTGACTCTCAGAGGTAGAGAGGCAGAGGGGAGATAAAAGACAAATGCTGCTTAAAGACAGGATTAAACAGCTATAAAGAGCTCACCTCTCCTCTTGTTCCATAGAATGCAGATGCTATGCATTCATTTACACACTTAATATTCTAACTTTTATGGAGCATCTACTATGTGGCCAAACCCTCCACTGGGATTTACAGATGAATCAGACATGGTCCATACATCATGGGACTCATGATGTAGCAGGGATATCTATATTCACATAAATAGACTTAATAGAAAATAATTGGCTTACTGATTAACATGTGTATGGGTTTAATGAGTAAAAGCAAGAAAAGAAGGAGATCTGGGAAGGCTTCTGGCAGGAGCAGATGCCTGAACTGCTTCTTGAAGAGCCAGAAAGCGAGTAGATTTTCACCAGGCCAATGAGGGCCTACCCAGCATAGGCAAAGATCAAGCAAAGACAGAGAGATGTGTAGCAGCCTTGGTCATGGCACGTGTTATAAGGTTGGGAGCGGGGTTTGTACAAAAGGGGGAGTTGTGAGAGAAAAGTCTAGAAAGGCAAGCAGAGATTGAATAACACTAAACACAACACTGAGAGAGAGCTTAGAATTACCTCTGAAGGTGAAAGGTGGGCATTAAAATTGTAATAGCTTATTTATATAAAAACGTGTACACAATGTTCATAGCAACAGCATTCACAATAATCAAAAGGTTAAACCAAAGCAAATGTCCCCTAATTGATTGATGGATAAATAAAATGTGACCTATTCACAATGGAATATTATTCAGCTACAAAAACATGGATAAAGAATGAAAGCATTAAGCTAAGTGAAAAAAGCCAGACGTGAAAGGCCAGAGATGGTATGACTTCATTTACCTAAACTATCCAGAATATATGAATCCATACAGACAGAAAATAGATTAGTGGTTACTGGAAGTGAGGCTAGAAAGGAACAGGAATTGGATGCTCGATGGGTAGGGGCTTTATTTTCGGGGATGACAATGATCTGGAACCGGGTAGCAGTGTGATTCCATAAAACTGCATGCACTAAATGCCACTGACATATACATTTCAAATGGTTAAAATGGTACATTATATTGGCTGTATTTTACCACAATTAAAGAAATTAAATTAAAAATTTAGCTTAAAACTAAGGGGGGGGGGGGTGTAGAAGAAACAGTGATGCCAAGAATAATCATTTTCAGTCATTTTGTTATATGTATTACACAATTACATGTTCATTGTTCAGAGGAAGATGCCTACTGTACAAAGCTGACCAGTCATGCACTCCTAATGAGCCTTCTGCAAAGACATGGAGGTTATCACGTTTGCCCTTTGTATTCATTGTCCTTTGTCAGTACCACCACTCAGATACCCCTTTGAGTGGAGGCCTTGGCCTATTGTACACAGGAGGCATTCTCAAGAAACTGGCTCCATGGTTAGGCCAACAGAGTTTTAGTGTTTACTTTGTTTTTAAATTGATAGACTGTAAATATAATCTCTTAAGAGGTCTATTAATTTAAGTAGTCCTTTCTCATTTTCTTAAGAGGCCACTCTTCATTTATGAGTTAAAGTAGGCTTAATTTTCCTCTCACATTATTGAGCATTATGTTGCATCGTAAAATAATAGTTCGATAGCAATTTCTGTGGTGTTGTCAGTATTCTATGTCAATTCCAGAAGAATTTATAAGTCCCCACTGGACCATGATAACCTAACATAATCAGTATACAGGGTGGAGCAAAAGTAGGTTTACAGCTGTGTGTACGTGAAACAGTTTATTCTTGTATTATTAATTATTGTATTATTTTCCACAAAAAAAACTGCAAACATATTTGGCTCCACCTTGTATATAATATCACTTCAGTGAGTTGATCAAACACATATGATCCTTAGACTTCCAAATGAAAAAGCAAGGCTCAGGGGGATTAATTAATATGGCATAAATAGTAGAGAGAAGAGCCTGCCTTCACCCTGGGGTCTTCACATCAAGATGGCAATCAGCACAGCACTGAGGCTAACCCATGGTTCCTGCATCTGGGTAGACTGAGATCTGTGGGCCAGTTTGAAGCCTGCTCTTGTAGAATAACTTCAAATTTCTGCCAACCTCTTCCCTTTGCCATGCAACCTCCTGCACTTATTGCTAAGACTCCACACAAAAATTTAGCCCACCTTTTTCTATCCTACTTGAAGCCTCACTTTTCGTTTTCTCCAGGGAGCGATCTCAAGCTTTGGGAACATAGGTATTCAGAGTTAAAAAGAAAAAAAAAAAAAGAAATCTGTCTTATGGCCTCGTGGATTTTAAGGAATACCTGGGACCCTGGGTGCAGTGCAGTGTCTTTGTGGCATCAGAGCTATGGAGCTATGGTACTCAGGGTGTGGTGGGAAATGGGTGAAGGTAGTTAAAAGCAAAAACTTCTTGTTATAAAATAAATAGATTCTGGGGCTATAATGTATAGTATGGTGACTATAGTCATTAATACTGCATTGTATGTATGAAAGCTGGCAAGAGTAAATCTTACAATGATGACCCCCTCACAATTCATTCCTTGGAAAAGCTGAACAAAATGAGTGAGAACCCCAACCGTCGTTCTCATCGGATCTGAGGTAAAAAAAAGAGTAAATCTTAAAAGTTCTTATCACAAGACAAAATATAACACTGTGAGGTGATAAGTGTTAACTAAACTTATTATGGTGATCATTTCATTTTATATATAAATATCAAACCATTATGTTCTATATCTTAGACTAATACAATGTTAAAAAAAAAACAACACTACAGGGATGATCTTATGGATCTCAATGTACTTTAAACCCCTAAATTGCAATTACTATATATACCATAAATTACTTTGCACTTTTGACTTATTACATTTTAAATGGTTTCCTTATATTCCAATATGAGTTAAACAAGGAAATATGGTAACTCATGGTTCGTACTGACTGAGTGTCTCTGCTGATGTGGCAAATGTTTTCTTTCTGATAAACTAAAGAATAACACACTTCTAAAAATATTTACATCTCTCTGGGTAAATAAGCTACTTCACACTCTGGGAAAAAATTAGATACTTTTGGATGTTGCATTCAGTAAATTTTTGGAAACTAATACAAATTAATTTTTTTCTGGAATGTAAAGCTCTTTTTAATTAAAGGATGGTTGACACACAATATTATATTAGTTTCAGGTGTACCACATAGTGATTTGACATTTATATACCTTATGATGTGATCACCATGAGACATCTAGTAACCATCTGTTACCATACAAAGTTGCTGTGATGTTATTGTCTGTGTTCCCTATGCTGTATATTACATCCTTGGAACTTATTATAACTTTGTATCTTTTAATCCCCTTTGTTTAGTTCTTTTTCTGGGGTTTTATTCCTGTTTTTTGTTTGTTTGTTTGAAACACATTCTTTTGTCTGCTCATTGTGCTTCTCTGTTTCTATGCATTAGATAGATGAGCTAGGTCTTCTGATATTGAAAAATTGGCCTTATTTAGACTGTCCTGTGGGGCCTGGTGGTGCAATCCCCACAGCCAGGTGTTTCAGAGGTGTTCCCTGGGTGGCTAGTAGGGCCTACTGTTGTGGTTGGGCCGTAGCAGCTAAAGATGCTCTGGCAGGTGAGGTTGATCCCTGGCCAGGCTGGGTCTGAGGCCTGGCTTTAGCTGTTGTGGGCATGCTGGTGGGCAGGCAGGCCTTGGGTATTGCTGGGTCTTGTTCGGTGTGACATCTAGCCTCAACTTTTCCAGACACCCTGCTGTGTACAGGTGTTGGTTGAGGCTGCCCAGTTGCTGTGGCAGGGCAGAAGTCTTATTGGAAGGGTGCTAGCCAGGGTGGGTCCTTAAGGAAATGCAGGGTGGGGTGAAGAGTGTTAAGGAAATTAATGGAGAATGTCAGAAATGGAAGGAAAGTAAAGAAAAAGAAGAAAATAAAAGATGCCCTCCAGTGCTTCTGTCCCTGAAGAAAGTTCTAATAGATTCCCACTCCATCAGCACACAGCCTAGAATTAAGTCAATGTATCGCCCTCCCATATGACCTAGGTGTTATTCAAACTGCTGCCTCTGTGCCAGGCCTCGGAAAGAGCACAACCTGAGTTTCCTACAGGCCTTTAGCTTTCCCAGACATTAGGTCCCACTGGTTTTCAAAGCCAGATATTATGGGGGCTCCTCTCCCTGGTGCAGGTCCCTGGGTTAGGACTCAGACCCCTCGTTCTTCAGGGGGTCCTCTGCAGTTGTGATATCCCTCCCACTTGTGGGTCACCTCACAGAAAGTGGGGGGTAGGGTGTGTCCTGACTAGACTGAGTCTCTGCACCTTCTACCCACATCAATGAGGCATCTTCTTTATGTTGTTATAGAATATCTGTTGTGCTGGTTTTCAGGTCGTTCTCAGATGTAGCTATTCTACATGTATTGCAGTTTTGGTGTCAATGAAAGGAGTTGAGCTCAGGATCTTCCTACTCTGTCATCTTGAACCCAGAGCCAGGAGCCTTATTCTTGAATGCCAGTTTAGCTTGTCTGGAATGCTGGAATGTTGTTCCTTGGAGTTGGTACACTCACAAGTTAATTTTTATGTTGTTTCTGAGTGGCAACATCTTTGGCACCATTGGTAGGTGGTAACCAGTACTAATCTATTTACTTTGGTTTTACATATGATTAAGTCTATTTATTTATTGCCTTAGTAATCATAGATGCTGGCACTCATAAGTAGTCAAAGTTTCAATTCAGCCATCGCCTCCCCCATGATACTTTGTGCAAACTATTTTTATGTACATTATTCTATTAAACTCTTAAAGCAGTTCTTACCTGAGAGATATTTTGCCATTTTTACATGCAATTAAACATTATCATAAAGGTTACTGAAGTAATAAGTAAAAAATACAGAATTGGAACCTTGGCCTGTCTGACTCCAAAGCCCGTATTTTAACCCTTATTCCATACAAGTATAATTATACTCCATATTTCATAAGTACATTTTATATACATATAATATAAGAAGAGAATTGTACAATTAACCAATAAAATCAGACTGCTATATTTTTCTGGCTGCTCACTGAGTTCTTTAATTTTGGTGATGTTTATTTTTGGCCATGCCCCATGGGGCCCTGGGGTGAGATAAAGCTCCTTTACCATTCAGCTTGTGAGACCTGGCACTTTTATGTGTTCAGTCTACCAATGACTTGCATCTAGGTACACTTTAAGATCCCAAAGGATGAATTATAGCATTTCTCAAAGGCCAAGGCTCCTCTGTGAAGGAGAAAGCAGTGGAAAAAATACTTGAGTGAAATGAAGCCTCACAGCCGCATTGATTCTCTCCACCAACCTCCAGAGGCTTGTGAACTCTCCCGCTGGATGGCAGGCTCAGAAGGACCTGCACTCCTATGAGTCTTACAGATCACACCTGCAGTCTGGCCTTATGTTCACCTCTGGGAGAAATTCTATGGCCTGAAATGTGGCAGCTAAGTGAACACGATAGCTTTAGTCTGGCTGCCATTAGCATGATCGCCTTATTCTTGTCTTCTTTCCTCAGTGACAGCACACCACCAGGGCATGCTGAAAATTCCTCTAAACTTTCTCCTTGCAGCTTTTCTCTAATCCTCAAGGGAAGTGAGAATCGACTTCTGACATTTTTATTTGTGCCTGTGGTTCTCTGTAGCAAGGTATGCTGAGTCATTCCCTCAGCATTCCCTTCAAATGGTAGATAGTTAGGCCCACCTGCCTCTTTTGGGGGGGGGGGGACGGGGGGGCGAGGGGGGGAATACTTCTCCACTAGGGCCTCTAATTTCTGTCTATATATCTGACTAAGCAGTCCTAAATATTAAGTTGCCACCACACACTCTTTGTTTTAATTTATATTGTTTTGATTCAATATAACAAATACAGCTCCATGATCTTGTTCTATGAGCTACTTTTTCTTGGTAGAAGAGAAAGTCTTCCAATGCAGGGACATATGTATTTGAATCTAAGCTTATGGAGAAATAGAGATTCACTGCTCCAAACTAATAGATTCATTAAAAGAGAAATATTCTTATTACTGTATAATTGTTTAAAAAATATTTTCTTCTTTACACTTTCATGTACTTTTTATCTAATTTAAAAATATTACGTTTACAAATTTTCCAGCAATACTTATTTATAACATTTAACACACTGGGCTTATTTTATTCCCATGAGTTTTAAATTTAACAAGTTGAGACTGTATATTTTACTTTTTAAGAAGAAATGTTATACAATGTTATACAAATGTTATACAAACACAGGAACATTTCATTATTTTTATTCAGTGATATGGAATTTTTGTTTTCAAATTGAGAAACTCACTAGAGATTAAAACTTAAGTACATTGGAATGTCCCTCTAAGATGGGTGCCACATGTTATAGTTACAAAACAAAGCCACTTTTAAAATCTCTTTATCATCCTCTGGTATTCTTTCCAGAATTTTTTAATTGGTCCTTGAGTCATGGCTCAGAAAACTATCAGGAAACACTATTACTGGGTAGAGAGTAATTTTTTCAAACATGTATTAAAAAAATGGTTTTGATTAATTTTCTAACATGAGTAATAATGAGATAAAAAACTTCATATGAATAATCTGAATTCCATTTCATAAGTCTGTTGTCTAAATAATATTTATACACCATATTAGAGGGTTAAGTGGAGACCCGGACATTATTTAGATTTCAACTTTTCAATCTTTTAAATTATGATTAACATTAAAAATATCTTTTATAGTGCATCCAGTATATAGATGAATTTATATTTAATCAAAAATCCTCATGATACAATAGATACCTTTTTTATGAACTCTTGTTTTTTAAAATTGTTTCATAGCTTTACATTTCACATTTAGAACTATAATCCATATTGAAATAATTTTTGTACCAAGTGTCAAGGTTTATTTATTTGCCTATGAAAATTCAGTTGCTTCCTTACCATTTGTTAAAAATATAATTTTCTATTGAATTGTTTTGAATCTTTGACAGGAATTGATTGGCATATTGTGTAAATATATTTAAGGATTCTACATTTAATTCTATTGACCTTTGTGTGAAATATAGTTATAATACCTATTTTAATATCTTTGCTAATTTTAATATCCATAGGAAAACTTGGATCAATTGAGTTTTCTACTCATTGTGGGTCATGAATTCTATCTTGCTTTGGTATTGTTACAGAGTGAAAGTGGGTTCTTTCACATGGCACCTTGGTGTAAAACCCAACATCTAGTGTTAAGGAAAATAGGTCTTTATTTATAATATTCCAACCTGGGGAGGACAGTGAGCACTTCAGCTCAGAGTCCTGTTCTCCCACAGGACCCAGCGCTTCCCTTGCTCCCCAAAATGTTAGAAGCCAAACACATGCCCAGAAGTTCCCCATGCCTTATCTGTCAGCTGTCTCCTTCAGGATCTGGGATACGATGCTATCAGCCTCCGTATAACAGTCCAGGAAAACATGTGCCATGTTGCACTGGATCATGCATGGTTCTCCCTTTCAAAGCAGCATGGAGTACTACCTTTCCTTTCCAACCCGAATGAAGTTCTCCTCTGCCCTTCTTGCAGATCTCCTCTCCTCTTTTTACAAAAATGGTTGCCACCTAATTTTAAATCCCTGACTGTGTCCTGTGATGCAGTGGGTGTGGTAACCAGTTATGACCATTCACAAAACCTTGTGTAGGCTCTGTGTGCTCTTTCCGAACCATTCCATAGTCAAAATCTTCTTGGGATCTTGGAAGAATCAAAGCCATTTGCATAGCTGAGACACTAAGCTACTAGCCATAGTCATGCAAAGGCATCTTAAAAGCTGTTCCCTTTTCCCCATCCCCCAGCCTGCAGGCTCTGGGGATTTTTGGAGACCCCTCACTCTGTAACAGTATTACTAGAAATATTTCATTGAATTTCAGACATTGCAAATTTTAGCTTTTAAGATGCCAGATATTTTTATTCTCTTATAAATATTGCTGAGTTTTGTTTTGTTTTTCCTGTGATCAAGTTATGTTACTTAAATATAGTTTGATGTTTTAGGTCTTGCTTTTATTATTTGTTAGGTGGGGCCAGATCAGTATTTTTCTAGGGCTAATTATTCCACATTACTGAGGCAAGACCTTTCTGAGTACTCTATTCAGTGTTTTGTGAATGGTAAGGTTGTTCAGTCTGGCTGATGGAAACAGATGATTTTTATACCCCTCTGTGAGAAATGAGACTGTTCTTTATAATTCTTAATTCTTGAGAGAGAACTTTTGCAGGTCTTCATAGTTTTGTTTCTGTGCACATCTCTTCTCTCCAGGGTTTGTCTTTCCTAAGCCAGCTGTCAGCTCCATCATTCAACTCAGGGAGCTTCCCTGGATCCCTTTGTGCCTCTCCTCCCTTTAATGTGACCTGAATATTCTTTCACTGTAGTAAACTGAGGTAACCACAGGGTTTCTTCATTTGTTTCTAATCTCTCAAGATGACTGTCCATCATTGATGTTTCTTGGTGTTTTAAATACCATTGTTTCACTTTAAAAAAAAATAGTTTCTCAAGGAAGAGTAAATCCTGTCCCTATTACTTTACCTTCGCTAGAGGTGGAAGTCGGAATTTTCATATGCTTTTAATATGACAGAAATTTTATATTTGAAGGAAATGTTACAGAACCCCGCCGATGCTGCTCTGGAACAGCTGTGGGGTTTGATTGCCTGTTGCCAGGAAGAGTGGCTCCCAATGCAAGAGTTTGGTGAAAAAGGAAAGAGGTTGTTTATTTAAAAGTTATACAGATTCAGAACAACGGCGCATTTCTGCTGTTAAGTCCCACTCCCTTTAAAACACCCCAAAACACATAATCCTGCCCTCCTTTGCCAAAGCAGGCTGATTTCAGTATATGTCAGTCAGAGGTACCATCTTTCAGAAAAGCAGAAGTCTGCAGATCAGCATTCCAAGTCAGAGTTCAGTATCTCCCACAAATCCGTGCTTGGTCAGCCAGGTCTATGCACAGCTCCATCAGCTCTGCTGGGTCTTCTCCAGGCAGGCCTCCAGGCAGATCTCCTCTTTCTTATACCAGCTCTTACCCCAAACCATGTGGCATCTCTTTACATACTAGGCCTCATGGTGGACTGGGCCCCCTATCCTACACCCTTTCAGACCATGTGGCCACTACCTTTTCTCTCTCAGTCTGCCCTTATTTTAAATGCTTGCCCGGAACTTCCTATGTGACCTCATATGATGTATTGCTACTTTTGCCAGTTCCCCCATATCTTTTACCTTCTTTCAGCAGCCATCCTTAGTCAGGGTAAGAGGTCTCAGTAATGCATGGACATCCGGACATCTGAGGTAGGCATGCACCTCCGCTGGCTATGTCATGAGTCACTATACACCCTTAAAGTCAGGTACACCTTTGCCCAGGGCCAAAGCACAGCTATAAACTTGCCATTGTTATGCAAAGTATATATCATCCACTTCCCCCTTCTCCCAATCCAGGTTTGTGGGGGTTTATGCTCTGCTATTTTGGAGGGCCCCTGCTTTGCACCCCATTATAGAAATTGTGTCACATTTTGAAAAAACTGAAAAGAAGTTCACTGAAATTTACATACATGGAAATGTGAATTTTAATTATAATTACATTTGTAATAAAGAAAACTTATTCTTTCTCCAGAAACTGATTTGCCAATATCCTTTAAAATTAAATTTTAATTGTTGTCTAAAAGAGGTTATCTAATAAATTGCACACATTTGTTAAATAACTGTGAATTCCTTCTTTATTCTCCTTTCAATACTCAATATAATAATGAAAAATTAAGTCACCTTCATTAGATTATTGAAGAAAATAGTCAATAGTTAATTTTAATTTTTGAGGCACTTTCTTGAAATAATTACCTGAAACTGTAAAGTATTAAAAAAAAAAAAAGTATTAGACCATCTGGAGAATGAAATGTCTTGAATAATGTTTTTGTAATTTGGCAAGGTTCAGTCGGTTGTCACTTTTTTTTGTAACCTGAACTCATAATAGAATAACCTCTCTAAAGTGTGAAAAGAAGATCTTCAAAATAAATTAAACAGTGCTTTGTACTGCCACCTTAGCCTTTTAAAATTGCTCTTTATTTTTGTTTTGCTTATATAACTTGATTAAAACATGGTAAGCTGGAGAGAAATGCCACAGAGGCCTGGAAACTTGAGGAGGATGCACAGCCCTGTGGTCTAACCCACACATTCAGGGCATCAGTCAACTGTTACCTGAAGGGTCTGATCATCCTGTCAACTTAACACCCAAAAGATAACAGATATTTGAATTCTTCACCAATAGGTTCTCACACTTGAGCAGGCTCACAACCCAGGTTCTCAGGGTCCTTGACCCTATGAATCCCAGAATCTTTTCTGATGCAAAGTAAGAAACTCAGGGAAAAAGATGAGTCAACATGCCCTCTGCTCCAGGGTCCTGAGGTCCACCTGCCCATGCCAGCCTCACTGTGATCCCAGCCTGGCTCCTGGCCACTTGTAATGCTTCTCATCTATGTTTATATCCAGGAGGGAGCTACTCCTTTCTCCCAGGCCAGGGCGTGGTCCAGCAGGGCTTGGGTGAAACTGACAGTGGCCTCTGTTAGTCCTCCATAGAAGGTCATAGTCATTCCTGGCTGCTGGTGCTTGAATTTTTTCTTGTTTTCTTGATAAACCTTTTAAAATTAAGATGAGAGAGAGAGAGAGAGAGAGAGAGAGAGAGAGAGAGAGAGAGAAGGAAAAAGAAAGAAGAAAGAAGATATGATAATGAGAAAAAAATAATATAATATATACCTATCCCAAAATAAGATTGTAGCTATTTCACCTATTAGAACTTCAACTCAGAATTACTCTTAGGCCTGTGGAACATATGTTACATGTTTAGAGATAACAGCTGTTTCAGATGGCTCTGTTTCTAATTATAGAGGTAGTATTTGACCCACTTTACCAAGTCTCTCTGAACCCAGCCTGAAACCCTTTCAGATTCCCTATGGTGCCATGCAGAAAATAAATTTCTCAAATATCATTCTAAATTAGCTCATTTAAAATAGACCTCAACAATAGTGACATAGAACATACATCAAATGGTAATGAGTATTTTAATTATGTATACCTGCTGTTATGCTAATAAAATAGTCAATGATTTATTAAAAAGTAAGCATATTAATCTTATAATAAATAAGAATAATTACAACCATTTTTTTCCTTTCTAATAGTCACAAATAATCCTTTTTGGTTGTTTAAACTTACAGAAACATCTTGAAACATTAAGCATATACTTACAAAATAGCTCACTAAAAATTTGTATATATACTTGGAAAAGTTAGAGGTTTTATATATTTATTAGCCCCTGGAGAGATATTATTTGCCAAATGGAAGAGATCTCAGAAAGTTGAATGTAAATTTATTTAGATACAATTTAATATGCTTATATAAAACAAGGTTCAAATATGTTTTTCCCCCTTGAAATTTACTAAACCACTCTCATTATTCCCTAAGTGTTTTCTCATATTTTTAGTATATCTATTTTGCAACAAATCTTACATAATTTTGAATAACATAACAACAGATGTGGATAAATTTACATAATATGAAGAAAAAGTTAGTCAGCACATATCTGCAAATGAACAAAGTAATCAAAAAAGAGAATAAAAAATAAGTAGAATATTATCTACAAATGTTAGAGGCAACAGCAAAAACTGAAGTCTTACAAATTAAGCTAACCACTGAATTACATTCAGAATATTATGTTCCTCGAACTTCAAATTTCTTCAGGTGTTTAGTATTTGTTATTGTTTAATAAAGCAATTAATTTTGTCATTTGACAAAACCATACCTATTCTAGAAAGAAAAACAAGAGATTTCAGAAATTATGGTCCATCCTGTGAGAAACTCTCACAATAAAAACCGGGACACAGGACTTGAGCAGCAAAGGGAAGCATTTATTCCCGAGTCTGCAGAGTCGGGCGCAGCCTCAGCCAGGAGAATGTGCGTACCAAGTAGACGAAAAAAACTGGTTTATAGTAATGTGATTAGCTCCCCCTCTCTAACGCGATTAGCTCGCCCTCCCCTCTCCTTCTCCCCCATTTCTCCATTACTGGTTACCCTGTAGTTACAATCTAACACAATTATCTAAATGCCCCTTTTGTGATTTGTAAATATGTTACTACTGTCAACTCCCTTCTCCCATTTTCCCTTTGTCTGGTGATGACTATCTTTCCCCCTTCAGGATGTCCCTTAAGACCCTCTAATTACATTTGCCCTTTGTTACTAATGACTTTCTACTGGTTTGGGACTCACTATGTCCTTGTTTCTTACAATTCCCACCTGCCTCTTTTGGAAAATTGACTACTCAAACCATTCTATTTATCGCTTCAAATCTAAGGAGGATTTCTTGACTTTATTACTCATAGTTAGGATTCCCCTTGGCCTCTAGGAGGAAGAGTTATGAAAAGTTGCTGGCTTTTATTTAGTTAGCGCAGTCTCAATTAGTCTCTGAACTAAACCTCTGACGCATGGAATACAGCAACCTAAAGCTGTGAGGACGCCTGGGACCACTATGAGGGACACGAGAGCTGATGAGATCATTCCTTTCCAGTTGCCAAACCAATTTTCTAACCATCCTGTAATGGGATTGTCAATACCTGAGTTTTCCACTAGTTCATTTGCTAAGGTAGTTAGTCCCTGCAGGGTTTTAGTGATAGATCCATCAGGGGCTGTATTATTAGAGATAAAGGTGCAACACTGCCCCCCGAGCATTGAACATACACCTCCCTTTTCTGCCAACATCATATCCAGTGCCATCCTGTTCTCCCAAGCCACTCAACTGGTGGCATCTAATTGTTAAGCAATTCCTTCTATAGCATTCCTAGTATAATTGATAAACCTTTGCTGGTTATAATAAATATAATTTATCCAATCAGCATTTTTATTAATGGTCGACCACCTGAAGAGCACTGACTCAAACCCTGCTGCTATCTGATTTCTAGCTTTAAATTCATCTGGAACTCCTCTAGGAACCCCGATAGTGTCAATATAGATATGAGGATCGAAGGATCCACCAGGCACCATTGACCTCTTTTTCCTAGCAGGGGCAGTCTGGACCGGTTTTGGAAATGCTAGGGTAAATGGGATAGCCAATTGAACCAGGGCACAGGTTCCACTCCACCTGTCAGGTAGGATTTTTCAGAGACTCCTCTGCCCACAATACCACCAGACATCTGCTCTGGGGATTTGGAGGGGAATATAGTTGCTGGCCCCACTGTGAAGGTGGCTTGCATTTCTGGTATAAGTGCATGTTAAAAGTTCTCCCACAGGGGTAGCCGAATTCGCTTCCCACTGAGTATGAAGGGAGGGATTGAGTCCCGTTACTTCTTATAGAGGGAAAGAGAAGAGAAAAGCTTCTGCAAGTCTCATTTCCAAAGAGACAGGGGGGAATTGTAAGAAACAAGGACATAGTGAGTCCCAAACCAGTAGAAAGTCATTAGTAACAAAGGGCAAATGTAATTAGAGGGTCTTAAGGGACATCCTGAAGGGGGAAAGATAGTCATCACCAGACAAAGGGAAAATGGGAGAAGGGAGTTGACAGTAGTAACATATTTACAAATCACAAAAGGGACATTTAGATAATCACATTAGATTGTAAATCTGGAGTAACCAGTAGTGGAGAAACAGGGGAGAAGGAGAGGAAAGGGGGAGCTAATTGTGTTAGGGAGGGGGAGATAATCACATTACTATAAAACCAGTTTTTTTCGTCTACTTGGTACGCACATTCTCCTGGCTGAGGGTGCACCCGACTCTACAGACTCATGAATAAATGCCTCACTCTGCTGCTCAAGTCCTGTGTCCCGGTTTTTATTGTGAGCGTTTCTCACAGTCCTACATGTGTTGTTTATGGCTTAACAAATTTCTTTCAGTTACAATATTCTTTTTCTGAATTATGTGAGGTTTCTATGGTCAAATTTTTATGAGATTCTTTGGTTTTTCTTTGCTCCTCAACCTGATAGATATTTCAATGTCTATATACTAAAATTTATAGCATTTATATTTTTAAATAATTACTTTTTTAAATGACATAATTAGTGCTAAGAATTCTATTATCAGTTTTCATAAATAATATTTTTTAAATGAAGAATTTTCAAAGTGAAAGAGTTTTAACAAGATTGATAATTGAAAATATAAAGGGAACACAAAAAAGATTTTGCTATCAAAAGATCAAATTTAGAGGTTAATGCTTGGGTTGTCTTTTCTCTCATCATGTAAAGCTTTGATGAATCAGAGGCATATTTCTTCTATTTTAAAATGTATGTTTTAACACATTAATAACAATACATTTTAAAGGGCACAACATACAGACTTTAAAATATAGTTGTTGCAACACTGTTGACATAATACATTCATATGCTGAATATTAAGTATACAAATTTTATCTAAATTATTGGTATGTTTTCTTTACATTTATTTTTTTATAGAAGTAATCCTAATTTTGATTTTGGAATACCAAAAACAGCTGGAAATCATTAACTACAATGAGTTGACAGCACCTTCTTCAGGCTGTGCTCTCAATAGGCACTACTGAAAGACAGCTACTTAGGATCAGTTACATAATCGTCATTGAGGACTTGTCTTTGTTCTTTGGGCTGCTGTAAAGAAGACCATGAAGTGAACTGGGTAGTTTATAGACAACATTTAGTCCTCATAGTTTTATAGGCTGGGAAGTCCAAGATCATGGTGCTAGCAGATTCTGCATCTCATGGGGGCCTGCTTCCTGCCTCACAGATGGCTGTCTTTACAGTGTCTTCACTGAGAAGGAGTGAAAAAGCTTTCTGGAGTCCCTTTTCTAAAGACATTAATTTAATTCATGAGAGCTCCACCCTTGTGACCTAACTACCTGCTGAAGGCCTCACTTCTGAACACCATCACATTGGGGATTTGGTCTCAACATACATATTTTTGGGAGGCACAAATATTCTGTCCATAGTACAATCTAAGGCAAATTATGTTTAAATATAATTCCATCCAATTCCAACTTTAAATACATATAATATTAATTGTCAGGTGAACTTATGTTAAATAAGCATTGTTAAAGCCATGAAAGAAAAATTGGATTATAAAATTACACTATAATATGTGAAGGAGTCTCTGAAAGTAACTCAATATTTTGCCTGGGTAAAGGTGGTGAGGATTAAATTATGGTTATATGTATATGAATCTTAGGCTTCTCTTTGTCATCAATTGCAGTTAACTCATTTTTTCTAAAACTGTATATCTGGAAACAATAACTCCAAATTCTGAGTCACTATGTTCACTCTAATTATTGTGCAGTTACTAAGGTATGCTTTTCTGGAAAATCCTAAAATAATGTAACTAATGTAAATAAGGGTTTATGTGAGAAAAATATGTTGGTAAATTAAAGACTAATATCTATTTATCAATCCATATTAGTATATTTCTATATATTATTGTACATACATATAAAATAACTCACATAATGAGATTAAGGAACCAAAGAACTAAAAAATTGATAAACTGTGTAATTAAAATATAATATAGTGGATAACAGGTATATGTATCACAAAGATGACCATACATACTCTATAATATATTCTGTGCTTCAAAAGGATGTCATTGTAGCTTGAAATGGCTCATTTATTTTAGGAAAAAAAAAGATAATGTTTTGAGTTAAGACTAGAAATTTGAAGGCAATTAAAGTGGAAGTTCTTATATTTAATGTATAGGTTTTTTCCCCAGTATGGTTTGTTATTTACAATTTTCCCTTTGGACTATCTAGATTTACATGAACTCATTTTAATAGCAGATTTACCAACTTCAATCTCATGCTTCTGTGGCATACATTGTGGAATAACTTTTTAAAAGATCTGGTGGTTTAATATGCTAAAAATATTAATGAGTAGTATTTCCTCTACTCATGCTATCAGTAATTTAGGATTTTGTATATTACACTACCACTTTTTATTTCTCAGTTCTTTTTTTCAATGCAAACACCCAGACACAATGATGGAAGCCTAAGGTTGCTCTGTGTACTCCTGTCAGGTATATGTATTCTCTTCTGGTGGGAGTGTTACAGAAACAGGGGAGTCCAAAAACAAACCCCAGAGTTTGCGGCTGGGAGATAGGGAGCAGGAAGCAGCTTTCAGGATGCCCTTGCATGCCTGGAGCTAGTGGCTGGAAACATTGTTGCAAAGATCCGCTTTACTTCCAAGACTCAGGAAGATGGGAGGGATCTTGGACTGTGGGCTGGTATGAAAGAAGCAGACAGAGCCTACGTAGGGTTCTATGAATGGTCAGAACTGTTTGCAACACCCACTGCGTGAGAGGACGCAGGGGGAGAGAGGAGGCAGGGAGGAAGAGAGAGGAGCTGCGGACATTTTGGGCTGGCTCTGGCTCTAGGAGGCTCTCTCTCTTAGGCTCTCTCTGGCCCTCATGCCCTCACTCTCTGGCTCTTGTGGGCTCCCTCCATGTGGCTTGGAGAAGGGATCTCCAGGCTCCTTAAAGAAG
The DNA here is from genome assembly GCF_987537825.1 of Furipterus horrens. Lineage (NCBI taxonomy): Eukaryota > Metazoa > Chordata > Mammalia > Chiroptera > Furipteridae > Furipterus > Furipterus horrens. The sequence continues at coordinate 162,060,684 of NW_028327172.1, read as the reverse complement.
AAGCTCTCGCCAGGTGGTTTTGAGAAGAGAGAGGAGCTGCTGACATTTTGGCAGTTTGCAAGGAGGCTGAGAATCAGGGCGGTCCTGCATTGAGAGCTGGAGGGCACCACAGCACAGAAAGGACCTCCCCAATCAGAACTGAGTGATTGGCAGCTGCTGGTAAAGCTGAACTGTGCCTAGGAAGTAGGGAAACGGTGTTTCTGACTTTCCTAAGACTGGCCAGGTCTGTGAGGAGGAGGCAGAACTATGTGTAAATAAACAATTCTTTTTCTTTTCACCAAACTCTGGTATTGAGTTATAATTCTGGTGGCGGGCAACCGGGCCCCTAACTAAATAGCCTGTGGATTCTGTTTCAATTGGAGCTGCTCAGGGGTTCTGTTACAGGAGGTCTCACCACTTGCATTCATTCTTATTTCATCCAGAAGTATTGCTATCCTCAAGGACAACAAAAACAATGTCCTTATGAGGATGGGCATTATTTGGGGCTTACCACTGTGAAAGTAACATAGCTCCTGACATCTTACCAGGTGCAGGAAGGACTTAAGTTTACTGTAGTAACAAAGGTGGTAATGTGCAATTAACTTATTCAAGTTGTAAGTCTACATCCAGAATGAACTGGGAATCTTCCTTTATCAGTGACTCACTGGGAATTTTCCTACTAATCCAAAACTATGCTCAGAGCCTCTGGAGGTTAAAATAATATATCAGATAGTCTCTGCACTCAAGGAGCTTAGACTATATTAAAGACACACAAAATATCTCAATTGCAAATACCAACTGTTGCTTAAAATCTGTTCTAGGAAATCACAAGACAGAAAACATTGATGTAGATAAAGGATGAGAAAGAATGTATCATCTGTTATATTTACACATATAAGTAGTTAATTCTTCATAATAATCATGAAAATATACTTCCACACTTTACAAGGAAGGAAAAAAAGGCTAAGAAATGTTAAATAACTTATTCAAGTCATAGCTGTAATTGAAATTCAAGTATCTGATTCTTTTTATTACACTAGATTTTTTAGGCTTCACAAATAAATTGGAACCCAAGGAGAAATATGAAGACAAGGATTTAAATTAGTAGTCAGCAGTAATGAGGATAATTCTAGCCAGTGAAAAAGGATGAACAAAGAATTATAGAGATAAAAATGCATATGCTGTTTTAAAGAAAATAGTGAATAAATCACCTTCTCTAAAACTGTGGCCTGTTTCTGATCCTAACAGTAAAATAAAAACATTCATTATTATTTGCATAAAGTTTTAACATTTACAGAGGAATTGTACACATATTATCTTGTTTGAGGTTTATAATGACCCTGTGAATTAAGTAGAAAATATATTTTCATTAACATCTACCATTTCTTCAGTGAGAAACCTGAGACAGTGACTGAGCCATAAACTAAGGTCTTGAAATTAGTAATGGGCCAGGACAAAAATCTAAATCTTTTGGATCTAAAGTCTACGCATTTTGGGGGGTTACTTCTGAAATAGCCCTGCATTTCAGGGGGTTTAAACAAATGTTAATCTCAATCAAGAAAAACACATAGGTAATTTCATCTTTGAGTAGTGGTTAAATAACATGATCTTGGATTTCATGATTCTGCGGCTATTAGGTACAGTTCACTGAAGTCAAAGTCAATTACTCACTATTTCAGGGAGACTACTCGTATTTTCAAAACCATTCAACAACTTAGTGCTATTTTTCTCTCTGCTATGTACCACCAAGCACATTGCCTACCACCTAAAAGTTGCATGGTACTCATAATGATGCTAACCACAAATGTTGGATATAATTACTATAATTATTACCGCTTTTTGTTTGAAGTTTACAGAAATTCAGTGGCTTGCTCCAATCTAGACCCAGTGAGTGGTAAATATATTTGGATACATATTTGAATGAAGAACTGATTGACTCTAAATTTTATTCTCAAAGGAATTCCCACAGGTGCCAGCTGCTCACGGAGTGGTTCTGACATCTACCATTTATAGACCTAAAGTAAATCAATATAAATAAGCCAATGTCAGATAATGGACTCATACATGCGAACTTGAAGACTATAATAAATTTATCCTTTGGCCAGCATTGGATGTCATTAAATGTATCTGTGGTCCAAGGTTGCTGTTGTTGCCATCATTTCTGGGTGTCAGGTGGGTGTCTTGATGTCTTGCTCTCTGTAGAGAGATAGTTGCTACTTATTCACTCTAATGGTCTATAATGTTGCTGCGTCAATTCCCAGACCATAACTCCTCAAGCCTATGATACAAAATGAACCTACTGTTTAAGAGCTAGACTGAGTCAGGAAGCCATTTGTGTGGAGTAATGTGCTAGTAGAATACAGTGCTCAACTCTTTCAGACCCAGTCAGAGGCACCCACAGGTGCCAGCTGCTCATGGATTGGTTCTGGTATTTACCATTTATAGACCTAAAGTCAATCAATATTATCTATCCAGGGATCCACAACACCATGATTTATACTGGTTTTGGTTTGATTTTTTGCCTCTCGGAATGAAAGAAAAAGAAAAAGCTTAATTATACCTATCTTCTCTGTGAATGGTGGTGGAGCGGTAGCTAAACGTTATTTGGTTTTGTTAAACCTAGCACTTCCTCTGTTGCTCAGGCCCTGCCCAGCTGTTTCATGGAGGGGGAACTTTGGTGACTGAAGGGTTGATGTCATGAGAATTAAGATCAGCTTAGCAAACTGCTCATTAGGTTTCAGAGTGAGAAAAATAAAATGCTTGGGTGGGGATTGAGGGGTGTAACAAATATATAGTTTTTTTTTCTGGAACATCCATGTACATTCTAGCCAAAGATATTTCTTTTACCCCACCATTAGTTTATCTCTAGAAAGCTAGGGAAATAAGCAGCTTTCCAGGCAGGTGTACTAGAATTGTGATCTAGGTTGGATTCTTCAGAAAAATAACTTCCATATATTGAAATAGTGTATTGCTACACAGGTCTCACTTTCCCGGCAACCTTCAAGGGTGATGCGCGCAGGCCAGCATATTGAATGACTTTTAGACCATTTCTTAGTGACATAACCCTGCATCAAGACTCTATGAACTTCACAAACCACATGCGCTCATTAAAAAAATATATGTTGAAAGATATATTTTAAACTTCTTAAGGGCTGAGACCAAGTTAAAGTATTCATTGTAACAACAGTGTCTAAACCAGATCTTAGTACATAGTTTACCTGCAATAGATAGATTCTGCTTAATAAATAGATATAGGCCTTGGCTCATTTTGTAGCTCATTTTGGTTAGAGCATTGCCATGATATACCAAGGTTGTGGGTTTGGTCTCCAGTCAGGACATATACAAGAAGCAACCAATGAATGCATAAATAAATGGAACAAAAACTCGATGTTTCTCTCTCTCTCAAAATCAATAAAATTTAAAAAACAAAAATAAAATAAATATTCAGTACAAAAGCATTAATTTTATTCTGAACTACAAATTGTTATGAAGTATTTTAAAGGACACATTGATTCATTCTTAAGTGCAATCTCATTGTTTGACATGTCAATTGTTTGCAATGTACATTCATGTCAAAGATAACATCCAAAATATAATTAGGATTTTATATGAAGGAATCTCTATGCTCAAGTTCAAGAATCTTCAAAGTATGCAAGTTACAGACAACTTTAAACTGTAAAACAACTTGGATTCATAAGAAATTCAACTAACTTTAAGTTAATGAGATTTTTGGATTATGAATATGGTCACTTCAAATGACCTGCACATGGGTCTAAATAATGAGGCAATACTGCTGTTATAGAGGTATTCTGTGTAAAGTAGTATTGAAAGTACCATCTAGTTCTCATATATTACAATACACTTTGATAATCAAAGTAATGCTTGCACCATGACCTTGAGGAGGTAAATGCTCTGTATCTCAAATTTGTATCCCACTAAATAAAGATCAAGGAAGGCCTTAGGGCACTTCTAAGAAGCATATTATGCTACATGCTTGGTTCATGCTTGACACATAATAAACTTTCAATAAATAAAAGTTTATTATCCATATTTTTATAAAGCATTCTACTTTTATATTTAGGATTTCAAGAGTCCAAATAATATTAAACTTCTGGAAATTTATATTGATTCATTATATCAGCAATGTCCTGACTATTTGTCTTTTCCCATACCTCTCCAGTATTCAAGAAAAATTTTATTAACTGCTAGTCAAGGTTATTATATTTTTTTCCAAGAGGCATATGCTGATCATTTTACCTCCAGAGGAAAAGGAAATAAGTTAAAGATGGTAAGAAGAGTCACCAGGTGCTACTTGTAAAAAACAAAACAAAGCAAAACAAAAAACATTAGGAATTAATATAACTGCAAGCCATCAGAAGCTTTTAGGCCCGTTAGTTTTAAGAATTACTTGCAAAAATAATGTGGTTCATTTCCAATTCTTTAAAAACTTCGTAAAATTTAGATCTGTCTGTGATTTTATTATCACAATGTTTACTAGCTGCCCTCAAATAGTCACCCTAAGTAGTTAATATATATAACAGCACATTGTGGAAATAATTCAAGGGGAGAGAGTCTTTGGGCAAACATTTCTTATCTTGACCTTGAGCAAATCGTTTACCCAAGTATAAACCTGAAGATAACCATATCTTCCAGAAAGCCCTCGGGATGTTGTAAGAATTAAAGAGGTAATGCCTTGGAAATTTCTTGAGTGAACAAAAAGACAATGCTATCTAAACAGTAAACCATTATTGAATATTCTTCAGCATTTAAATTTTCCACACCTGTCCTCATTTTAATGTGTGTCATGCAGGTGAAAAAAGAGTAGAAATATTGGGGGACAAGAAGCTATAACAGTAGTAAAGAATTTAATGTTTTTCTATTTATCCTGAGAACCTGTATTCTGGGCAGCACAGAAATCTGTACCAGATATCAAAGGAATTAAGACAGGGTGCTTTTAAAGGGTGATATAAATGCAATCATGGCTCACTCTTCTACAGTGCAATTTAATAAGCTGAGTTTACCCCATCCTTAAAAGGCACTTGAAACTGTATGAGGTGAGAACACTTCTCATCAACAAATCACTTACTATCTCAACAACTGTTCTTTTCTGCCCCTATATATATCCACAGTAGTGACCCCCACCTTAAATATGAGCCTATAATACAGAGATCAGCTCTGTATTTTCTTTAACTTAGATTATCTTAAACTATTAATAGCTCACAAACACTGTTGCATCATTAGATGCTCCTTAAGTGCTGAGGATGGATTATCCAGTGAATGCTGATTTTTATACAAAGGACTTTATTTAAACAGAAAACTTTCTTTCTCAGTACCATAATAACATTAGTAAAAAAAGAATTCTGCTAGAGCATTTGTGCAGATAATTTCCAGTGGTAAGAAACAGATCAAAGATAGAAGGAATGCATTTCTGTGATCTCAGGAGATATGCTAAAAGTTATGTGTAACACTTACAATTACTGAAAATATATTAAAAAGTTAGAGGTCTTGGTACCAAACCTGATTTCATCAAAAAGCCTGTGCATTATTTATCTTGTTGTCTGTCATTGTTTAAACAGGAGCCCATTGTAGAAGGGCAAGACAGAAAAAACAATGAAAAAGAAGGGCTTTTAAATGCTCTCCGGAGTCACCATGGAAAGCTCTGTGTTGGCCAAATAGGTGAGGGTTAATGTCCACACACCTGAGGCTATTATTATTGCACTTTTCCTTCACATGTACGTATAAAATATTCCATAAATATGTAACACACATACACACTGATATGATATATGCATATGATATAAATATGATATATATTTTTCTAGAAATAAAGGAAAATCACATAAGAACAAATGTAGCATGACACAAGTTTGCTCCTCAGGTAAATATTTTATCAGTCTTATATGCATCAACTTTATTAACTGCACAGTAGCACACACTTGGGTTCCATAGTGATCAGGAAGAAAAATGAGAAATCTCTCTTCTCATGGGCTATATGGCCTACTGATTCACTGGGGAACACAAATTTTGTTGATTTAGACCTGACACTTGTTTTTGACTAACTTTTGGCATCTGAATTCAAAAATGAACCCATGTTTTCCCTACAACATCAACTTTTTAAGGTACATGGTACCATCCCTTTGTCCCAAAAATCATACAAAATGTACATACACAGAAAAATTAAAAAAAATTACTGAATAGACTGTTTATTTAGTTATTTTATTCATGTAAAGGCTATAGATTGTTACTGTAAGTCAAATTGTATACAAGTAGTAAAGTTCTGCTACCAAACATATATATTAAGGTATTTTGTCTTTTCAAACTACAGGCTAGGAAATGCCAAAATGAGATACTGGAAACAGTCTCCTTCAGTTAGCAAAGATTTTAAAAATTTCTTCATGAGACCCAGTTTTATGTGCAGAGGTGGGAAGATAATGTTCTTTCCATCAACAAGAGGCTCCTGTAGAAAGTTTGGATCATCAGGTTTGAAGTCAGATCTTGGAGGCCAATTCCACTCCACCCAATGGTTCTCACGAGCTCTGCTGTCCCACATACACAGAAAACAAGGATACTTGGTGTATCCACGTTGTTGACCAAGAAGGAAGCAGACCATTTTAAGGTCAACACAGATGATCCAATTTTGCTCGTGATAGTGTAACAGATCAATGACTCTCTTTATGTCTTCATATTATTCACAAAAACAAACCGAATGGCCAATTGGGACGGCACCAAATAAATTGTAATTGTGGAGGAGGACACACTTCAAGTTCCGTTTTGTGCTATCGATGAACAATTGCCATTCATTTGAGTTCTAGATTGGAATTCCCAATTCCTCCATCAAAGCATGAATGTTATAGCAATACACAAAGCCATAGTCACTTGGGAAGTACTGCAGAAATGCATTTTTTCTTGACTGAAAGTTAGATGCCTTTGCTCCTTTCGAAGCAAGATTTTCTCATGCAGTCTTGATGCTAGGAGTTCTGAAGCCTTTTTAGATTGTCCCAAATCTCATGCCAAATCCTTCAACTCATGCTGATCAAATCCCTTATGAACTGAGTTATCTTCAATTTCAAAATCTTCATCATTGTTGTCACTTAATTCTTCACCATACTCCTGATTTACCAAAAGAAGGCAGTTCAATGAAAACTGGCACTGGGGTTTCAGCTAAATGAGGCACTGGGCATATAGCTGATGGTAGACTAGGATACTCTATTTTACATTTATTTTTCTTGTTATATCCTGATGTTTTCACTCTACAAAAGTAACAGTCACTTGAATGATCTCTGGGCTCTTGCCAAACCATAGATATACCAAATGGCACTTGATCACGTGCTCCCTTTGTCCAGATCCATGAACTTTTGACACACTGCTTGCACACCTTGTGAGGGGCCCAAGACTTACCTTGATCACCAAGTTTTACTTTAAAATATGCAAAATAGGTTTGTCTGACAAATGCGCTGATGTTTGTCCTTTGACTGGGAATGGTGACACTGACACACATATAACAAAACAAATCAGGGTTGTTTAGGGATTTGCTATGAGAAATAGCAGAGGCAGACATTATATGAAGGAAAGGAAATAAGTAAATATGTAAATAAAACAATAAATTCTTCTAACTCCTTGTATACAGACAAGAACTCGGACTACACTTCATAATACAATTCACTATATAGAGCTGTACACAACCTCTCACCACACTGTCTTATGTGTAACTAAGTAGCCTAAACAAGTATGAACCTGTCGCTGGTCTCCAAGGTCATCCCCCACCCCTCACCACTCGAGAAAGGTTTGCTCTCAACCAGTAGGAGAGCACTAGTGCTTCCCTCAATCCAGGCTCTATTCAGCCCAGAGTGGTCACATTAAGATAAGCTGTACAGAAAAAACTTGACGTGATAGAAGAAAACTAACTGTAGTTTTGAAATCAGCATGCCTAGTTAAGTCTCAAACAGCTGAAAAATCAAACTCAACAGGGATTATGTTAAAAACTGTTCCCCTGTGTTATGAGTGCTTCTCTGGGGATTTCAAATGGAATAACCAAAACAAACAAACAAACAAACAAACAAAAAAAAAACACAGAAAGTAGCACTGGCCCATGGTTTGGAATACATACAGGTGATTCAATAGCTCTTAACTAGGATATACAAAAGATAATCTAGGAAACTTTTATAATACACATCATCTTGGATTCTTTTTTGATTTAGTTAGTTTGGCTAGACTGAGCCAAGATTGCATATTTTGAAGACTTTCTTTCAAGAGATTTTTATGTGTGCAACAGTTTAAGAACTATGAAAGTAATATAACATATATGCAGTGTATTGCAGGAAAACATTTAACCTCCTGAGTACTAGTGTCATCATCTATAGATAAAATCTTGTATTGCCGTTATTTGATTTCATGTCTTAGGTTCTCCAGTACACTAAAGTCCTCTTAGTGTATAGGAGTTTTATGGCAATGGAACAGTCTTGTTTAGCTTTGTTATTTTTGTATCTGATGATCCTTGAAGATATCAATAATGATACAATCAGCAGTTTCAACTATCAAGATATATATATATAGATCACAAGAGAGAGACTTTATATAAAAACTAGAAGTGCTCTAATGGCTTAACATATTGAGTTGAATTTTCCATAATTTAAGTTTATAGTTTCACAATATCAGGCTAAGCTTTGACATATCTTTGGCAAATCACTTAAGGAACTCAGCTTTACCATACACCCATCCAAAAATCTGCCATTGACCTTAAGTTTCTACCATTAAAGAGTCATTCTTTAAGCATATACATAGGTGTATGTGTATGTAAGTAGGTTTATTTCAAGGAATTGGCTCACCCAGTTGTGAATACTGGCAAGGCAGAGATATGCAGGGCAGCCTGTCAGCCTAAAAACTGTCTCAAGCTAGAGTTGATGCTGCAGTCATGAAGCACAAGTTCTCCTTCTCTGGGAAATGTATTTTTGCTCTTAAGTCCTTTCAACTGATTAGATAAACCCTACCTACATTGTGGAGGGCAATCTTTACTTAAAGTCAACTGATTGTGGACGTTTACTTTATCTATAAATTGACTTCATGGCTATACTCAGGTAAGTGTTGAATTGAATCCTGGGTACTACAGGTACTACAGCCTAGCAAAGTTGACACTTAAAATGAAACATCATAACAGTTGATAAAATATAAGTGAGGGAATAAGAATGAGAAAGAAAAAAAACAGATCAGAAAGATACTTTATTGACTTTTTGTTATAGGAAATTTCAAACATATACATAAATAAAATGGTATTATAAGATCTCATGTATCTGTCAACTAGTTTTAACAGTTATCAACTCATAGACCACCTTATTAGTGTATAATCAATCCACTTTTTTCACTCCCCAATGATTTATTTTGAAGCAAGTCCTACATTTTATATTATTGCACGCATAATAATTAATATTTATGTTTAAAAGTTGAGTCTTCTAAGTAATATAACTAAAATATAATTTTTAAACCTAAAAAAACTGCAAAAACTCTTTTATGCCAAAAAATATCCAAGAACTGGAAGTGGGGACAATGCTCAGGAAAAGACATGCTGGAATTTCATGACTCATTAGAATCGCCTTAAAATTAAGGGGTGGGTAATTTGTGTGGAAGAAATGAAGGCTAAAAACAAAAAGGGGTTGGCAGAAGTATGCTCAAAATTGTTTATATTCTTTATTTATATATAAGCTGGCTTGATTAGATATATATGTTCTAAGATACTCAGGAAAACATATAACACATTTATGATTTTATTTATTTATTTTTAGAAAGAGGGGAAGGGAGAGAGAAAGAGAGGGAGAGAAACATCAGTCTGTGGTTGCCTCTCATGCGCCTCTGGTGGGGGATCTGGTTTGCAACCCAGACATGTGCCCAGACTGAGAATTGAATTGGCAAATTTTTGGTTCACAGGCCGATACTTGATCCACTAAGCCACAGCAGCCAGGGTGAAAACATATAACAAATTTAATATTTATTATCGATTTTGTAAAAAATAATAAACATGGTATTTCTTATTTTCTCTAGAAATGTCTGTCAGAAATAAATGTTAGATAGGAAGCTGTTCGCTAAGAGCTCACTAATTTTAAAACTGTGAAGGAAAAGAATAAGGGTTCATTCACTTCTGAAAATGCATGCTTAACAAAAAATCAGTAGATACTTTCTTTTAAAATATAAAAGAAGCAGACTGTGAGTTACTTAGCTCCACGTTGAAGTAGAAAGAAAGCATTTTTATTATTTCACCACGGTGATTTTTTTTTTTTTAAGTCTCTGTTTTGTTCTTTTTTTTTTTTAATGTTTTTTATTGATTATATTGTTACAACAGTTCCAATTTTCTCCCCCTTGTTCCCCTCCACCCAGCACTCCCCTCCCCCAGCAATCCCCCCCAAGTCCATACCCCTGGTTCGTAAAAATTAACCATCCCCCCCCCTCTCAAATATTAGGACCCTTTGTAATCTTGTAAAGGACAATGGGCGAAGGTCTCAAGCTCCTCTAGCTGCTTCAAGCTGGACATGGTCGTCGTCCTACCTACCCTTGGGTCCAGAAAACCCTAATAAGAGTGGGGGTGTGGAGGGGAGGGTGGCCTTCCCACATGGGGAAGGATCGTGCAGACTCCAGGTCAGTTGGCTGTCCCCGGTGATTTGAAGGCCAGGTCTGGGATGAGTTATCAGGATTGCCTGGGGGTCCTTGTTAAAAAACACATGCTCTTATCCCCCAATCCATTAATGAATCGGAATTTCCAAGATGAGGAGGTCATTTTCATTTTGAAAATAAAGCTACCCTTGTAATTCTAGTAAACATTTTCTTAGGAAGGAGAAAGTAGAAGTTGACTACTTTAAATTTTAAGAATTTTTTCTTCTTCTCTAAGGTGCCACTATGATGTTTGTCCCTGATCACAATGATCTGAAGTTGGGGGAAAAGGACATCATGTTCACTTTCTTTCCCCAGAGGGTAGGAGTGAGGCAGAGAAACCACTTTTATTGTCTTAGTTACTGAGAAGCATGGGTCCTATCTTGCTTGTTTTTCATTTGGGTATTGTAAATATTTAGAACTGCTCCTAAGTTCTTGAATGAAAGGATATGTTTATTGAGTGGGTAGCAAGCAAAGCTATAATTACATAATTATATCTATACTATTATGTATCTCCACATGCCAGAAAAAACAAAGTCTATTATACCCCTTGAAAATGAGAGTAATTTTACTATTTCTGCAACGCAATCCTATCTCCACTTTAAAGAAAAAATCTAGTTATATATATGTGCATGGGACAGAAAGGGGTTAAGTTTTTAATGCTTTAAAGAGTATTTTTAATCTTGATAATTGACACCTAAATATATGAGCTTTTGCCTATTAAGTGCAATTGTATCATCTCTTTACCCAGAAATATAGGAGAAAGATAATCATTTTAAAAAGGGCTCATAAAAGAGCAAAAAAACCCAAAAACTTTTATTTTATATTGGGGAATAATTACTATCTAACTTTGATACAACACTTCTTCCCTAAATCACAGAGGCAGAATACATGGCTCAGGCCAGTATATTAAGCAGAAACAACTGGAGTAATTTGTAGATTTAATTGTGATCCCGGACACGCAAGTAATTTCAGCAAGGAGAATGATAAAAATGACCGGGGGTGGGGGGGGGTGCTGCAGCACTCTCTGGCAATCAGCAGAGAGCATGAGACTCCACCATCTTTTTATTAGAATTTCAAAAGTTACAAAAAATAGAACAGGGTCCCGGGATGACTCTACAGCCAATAGTGAAAGAATTTTTACAATGTATCATTAGCGTATGAAATACAGCTACGGTAACTTATGACTTAGCACCTATCAAGGATACAAAGCAGACCCACTAATCCTCAAGGCCAGTTCCAATTAAGACTTTATTTACAAGGAGGCAGATGGAGTACTTAACAGACCTCTTTGATCTCAGGATTCCATGACTCAGTGGCCTGTACAGCCTAGAGCCACAGGCAGAGACAAGGTCAGCTTATCTCCTGAGCCACAGGACACCTGGACGGAGGAGCATGTAAACAAACATGCCCCTACCCAGAGATCTGAGTTCCTGCTACATCTCCCCCTTTGGTTTTACAGATGTCTTGTGGAGCATGACTGAGAAGATAGCAGATTTAATTTTCTGTTTTTTCTTATAGTGCAGAAACATGATAACACTAAAATGAGAATAAGGAATAAAGAGATTGTTCAAACATGAGTTCCAATAAGCCCATTAATATATGGGACAGAATTCATTTTCTCAATTCCATTTATAACATTCTTAAAGATATTCTGACCAGATAATGGTTCTAAATGTTTCTCAAAAGTAGTACGAATTTTAGTTTGTAAGGTAATAATATGTTGGGTTAGATTATCATGATTTAGCAAATGTTTACGAACCTTTTCCCAAGGGAATTCAGTTTCATTATAAGGAAAGGAGTAATACAATAGGAAGATTGGTTCCAATCACATTTTAACAATAACTGCCTTTTAACACTTTGTAACTGATTACCTACTAAAACAACCGCTTGATTCAAATCAGCTAACTCAGACTGAATTTCAGCATCAATTTGGCATCGAGGAATCCATAATTGTTCAGAATTTTGATGCCAGGTCCGGACGAAGTTTGCCATCTGCACAGATTGATGGAGAGCAACTGCAGCAGTCGCGGTGGTAGCCGTGACAGCAATAAGTTCCATGATGACTGCAATAAGGAGGCTGATGAAACGCTTGCCTCGGCGAAGCAGTCATTTAGTCACCTTACAAAGGAGTACAGAGACAGGGCTTTGCTGGAGGGTCTTTTTCTCTGTTTTAGAGTCATTTTCTGCATTCAGTCTGGCAGGTTCCTCCAGTCCTTCTTGCTGCTGTCCTCTTGTCCCCTCTTCTGAGCAGACATGATGCAGCTTAAGGTGTTTGTCAGGAATCCAGATATTCTAAGTGCCTGTGGAAATATAAGCATAGCCTTGGCCCCATAACAATTGCTGGGAGCCAATTGGGGGTTAAAACATCATAATAATAAACAGGTTGATTTATTGATGAAACCGTTTTCATTGCCCGATGCCTTTGATCTGGAATGAGAGAATCATTATCAATTTGCAAAAAATTTAGAGTAAATACTGTATTCATTAATCTTTTCTTTGGGGAGTCCATACTATATCCCCTTTTTTGTTTTACAAGAAGCTTTTTTAATGTTTGATTATGACACTTAATGAGAGCTTGTCCAGTGCTGTTATATGGAATGTTAGTAACATGTTTAATATTATGCTGAGAAAAAAATTTCTGACATTTTTTAGAGAGATAAGCTGGAGCATTATCTGTTTTGATAGTTTTTGGTTTTTTAAGAACAGCAAAAGCTTCTAAGGTGTGTGTAATAACACATTCTGCATGTTTAGAAGACATTGCTGTAGCCTATGAAAATTTAGAGCAAGTATCAATAGAATGATGAACAAATTTAAGTTTTTCAAAACTGGGTACAACAGTAACATCCATTTGTGGGATTTGATTAGGTAGCAAACCTTTAGGATTAACACCTGTTGGTAAGGAAGGTTGACTAATAATTTGACATGTAGGACAATTCCTAAAATTTGACGTGCTTGACGCCAGGCAATATTATGCCTGTGTCTAAGTGACTGAGCATTATCATGATGAAGCTGATGTTCAGCTTGGGCTTCAACAACAGAACCAACTAGAGTGTCTATATAATTATTGCCTTCAGCTAAAGGTCCTGGTAAACCTGTATGGGAATGAATATGAGTTATGTAAATTAAATGATGGCGAGTTCGAAGGCGGAACTGTAGCTGTAAGAAAAGAGTATTAAGTTCAGAACCATTCTGAGGTATGGTTACAGTTTCCAGGGCTTGAACTGTATGAGCGGCATACTGTGAATCTGTAATGATGTTTAAAGGAACTGAAAGTACATTAGTTAGAAGCATAACAATAGTGAATAACTTTGCCTTTTGTACAGAAGTATAAGGACTTTGAATAGTCTTACTGTTTTTCAAGTTACTATAACCAGCAACACCAAATTTATTAACATTAGTAAAGTATGCTTTTGCCTTAGATAAAGGTTGTGAGACAACACATTTTGGAAGTATCCACTGAGTCCGCTTTAAAAACTAAAACCTTTTGGAGGAAGGATACAAATTATGAATTTTACCTAGGAAGTCAGAAAAAGCATTTTGCCATTCCTCACATAATATCCAATGATTAGCAATTTCTTTATTGGTAAAAGGAATAATAATTTCATTAGGATTTTGACCACAAAGTTGTCTAAAACATAATTTGCCATGAATTATAATTTTAATAATTTTACTGAGATAAGTTTTTAACCTTTTGGTTGATTTGTGAGGTAAAAATAGCCATTTAATTATATTTTCCTTTTGACATAACACCCTATTGCTGTAATTAATTTTTTCCTATAAGGTGACAGATATTGGGACCATATAAGGCTGTAAAATAGCCATTTGTCCCTCAGGCCTATAGCAAGAATAAGGCTTAGTGCTTTGATGTATTTCGTTAAGGGTGCTCAAGCCTACAAAAGTAGCCTTAATAATATTAGTGTCCCAATGCTTAGGCTAATGTTCTAAAGATATGATGGACACATCAGCTTCAGTATTTAATAGTTTTTGAAATGTTTTATTTTTAATTTTTACTTCTAAAAAAGGTTTTTGTAATTTAATAGAGGCAGCCCAAAAAACAGATTGATTATTAGTGCTGCCAAAGCCTTAGTTTCCTTTTTTAACATTTTAAGTTGCAGGCACAGTATAAGGAAGAAGTATAAGCTGTGCTATGCGAGTGTTAGTAGGTATGATATGATAGCCCGTGGCTTGTATTATAACTTCGATTTCTTTATTAAAATTAGAGCTAATAACTCCTGGTTGAATAATAATACCCTTAACAATAAGGCTAGATTGGCCAATTATTAAACCTACATATTCTTTAGGCAAAGGTCCCCATAATCCATTAGGAGCAACATAAATGTGATTTTGTTCTTTAAGAGTTAATTGCTGGGTGGTGACCAAGTCCAGCCCTGTGCTCCTGCTTGTGGCTGCGCAAAGATTTGTGACTTGGCATTGCCCTGATTTCAAAGCATTTGATTGCTGGGGCCTTAGGGGCTCCTGTTTTGGTTTGGGGCACTGGAGCTCACCCCGCTGCCAGTTTCCCTGATTATTAGAGGGTGCTATACATTTACCATTCTTATTTAATTTAGATTTACAGTCCTTGGCCTAATGTTTCCCCTTGCCAAAATAAGGACAGTCCTTTCTTGGGGATTTAGAGTTTTCTTTTTGATTATTGTGGCACTGCTTCCTAAGGTGGCCTGTTTTTCTATAAGCGAAGCATTTAATTTCTTATTGACCTTTGGTGGCAGCTGTAGAGATGGCTGCAGTGAGCAGATGCTTTATAATTCTTCGTGCCAATATTTTGACAAGCCTGAATAAACTGACTAATATTTTGAAAGTTTTGTTTAAGAGGACGAAGAACTGTTTTACAGTCTTCATTAGCATTTTTGAAAGCCAATTGTTTTTTAGCTCTTTTTGAAAAATTTCCTTATTTGACAAAGCTTTCCAAGTATTTTAAAATGTATTAAGCCTGATTGGTTTAGAGTTTTCTTCTTTTTGGTAAGAAGAAAATAATACATTCCTGAGATATTTCAAGGGCCCTTTGAAATACCTCAAGGTTGTAAGGAAGTTTTTTAACTTTTAAATCTTGGAAATCTTGTCAACTAAGGAATATATATTATGAAATGATATTTGACTATTTATTTAAAGTGATAAAAAATATATAATATTAATATAGACTGACAAAAATTCAGTTCTTAGCACTAAAAGACATGAATTTTTGAATATTAGTTAAATATTTGAGTAATATACCACAATATATTACTTTACTAAATAGAACCTTAGTTTTAAGGCAATTGTAGAAAAAAACATTTTTACAGTTTTTCTGTAAAGGTTTGGATCAGCTGGTGGACCTGCGTCAGCCGGTAGAGGCTGCGAGATATATTGCGGCTTTTCAGCATTCCAGCGGGAAGGGGTCTGCAGAACCGATTGTTTGACAGCACTTCATGTATTCCCCTTTTCCTCCCCCTTTCCTACTCTTACCATGACTGTGGCACTTTTTAATCTTGAGTTATTTTTCTTAATTTCCCTTTGTTTTTCTGAGACCGCAGTGCTTTGAGCTGCAGCAGTATGCAGTAAATTAATAAGATGCCTTTCCTTAATCTGGCATCCAGTTCCTTTTATTAGTTGCTGTAACATCCTAAAGTAAATCTCTTGTTCCTTAGATAACCCTTACCCCATTCTTTCTTGGGAAGTCTGTCCTTTTTTGTTGGTTTTGGTTTTTCCCCTTTCTGGAGTAAACCAATAATAATGTTTCTTAACTTGTACAAGCAAATCTACAAGGGCACTTTCTTTATCTTAATTTGAGACCCTTTAAGTAATGAATGTATGAGGATTGCATATTCTTATTCTAAAGACTGCAAATTCCCCATATAACCCCGAGTTGTATTCATGAGGGGTTTGCGGACACCATGCAACCCAACCCTTCCTCAGTTCTGCCTGTTCCCGGTTCTTACCTTCAGGTCCCTGGGTCGGGGTGCCAGATGTAGATTTAATTGTGATCCCGGACACGCAAGTAATTCCAGCAAGCAGAATGATAAAAACGATCGGGGGGCTGCAGCATTCTCTGGCAGTTAGTGGAGAGCATGAGACCCCACCATCTTTTTATTAGGATTTCAAGTTACAAAAAATAGAACGGGGTGGGGGGTGACTCTACAGCCAATAGTGAAAGAATTTTTACGATGTATCATTAGCATGTGAAACACAGCTAGGGTAATTTATGACTTAGATAACACCTATCAAGGATGCGAAGCAGACTAATTAATCCTCAAGGCCAGCTCCAATTAAGACTTTATTTACAAGGAGGCAGATGGAGTACTTAACAGACCTCTTTGATCTCAGGATTCCATGACTCAGTGGCCTGTACAGCCTAGAGCTGCAGGCAGAGACAAGGCCAGCTTATCTCCTGAGCCACAGGACACCTGGATGGAGGAGCATGTAAACATGCCCCTACCCAGAGATCTGAGTTCCTGCTACAGTAATTAGAATCTTAAAATCAAGTGATGCAAATTTACCACTGAAACTCATGAAACAGAACCTTGTCTTAGAAGTTGTTGGAATAGAAAAAGGAGGTTACTAGTTAAGGAACAGTTATCATGTGCCAGAAATTATAGGTATCACACAAATCCCATTATCTTTGTGGAGTGGGGCACTCAATAGGGGATGACCTCGAATAGGGAGATGCCAATGAAATGCTGCTTCTACGAGATAGGAAAAGAAGCATGTGAGAACGTGGCTCAAGTTTCCACACACCAAATACCTTGGGGAACAGGCTTAAAAACCATTGGCTTATAAACACAGTAGCATGAGGAGCCCTGGGTGGGTGGCCCAGTTGGTTGGAGCATCATCCTATACACCAAAGGTTGTGCATTTGATTCCTGGTCAGGACACGTGCCTAAGTTTCTCTCTTATCGATGTTTCTCTCTCTCTCTCTCTTCCTTCCCCTTCCTGCGTCCTGTCTAAATACAATAAATATGTCCTCGGGTGAATATTATAAAAATCAAACAAACAAAACAACATAGTAGCATGAGAAAATGGATAAACATACAAAATTGATAAAAAGCAAAGACTCAAATAAAAAATAAATTTAAGGAGAAATAAATGCATACATCTTTGCGATTTGGACAATAGCCTTGAATACTAATGATATTTGAGGAAACCCTATGGCCAGCAATAGAAACATTGCAACCAAGAGAAACAGTAGAACATCTCAGCACAAATACAAAGTAAGAAGTGTTAGGGAGTATCAACACTATGTGCTGAGCATTTTATATATGCTATCCTTTTCTCACAAAAATATCTATATGAACCAATAACAACTAGTGAAATTGAAGCAGTAGTCAAAAAACTCCCGGCACACAAAAGCCCTGGACCCGATGGCTTCACAGGTGAATTCTACAAAAACATTTAGGAAAGAACTAACTCCTATCCTCCTCAGACTATTTCAAAGATCCAAAAAGAGGGAAGACTCCCAAACTCGTTCTATGAGGCCAGTATTACTCTAATTCCAAAACCAGGTCAAGACACAACAAAGAAAGAAAACTACAGGCCAATATCGCTGATGCTAAAATCCTCAACAAAATATTGGCAAACCGGATCCAGTAACACATTAGAAAGATCATACACCACGATCAAGTGGAATTCATCCCAGGGATGCAAGGATGGTTCAATACTTGTAAATCAATAAATGTAGTACACCACATAAACAAAATGAAAGACAAAAACCACATGATCATATCAATAGATGCAGAAAAAGCATTTGATAAAGTACAACACCAATTTATGATGAAAACTCTCAGCAAACTGGGAATAGAGGGAGCATACCTCAACATAATAAAGGCCATATATGAGAAACCTGAAGCCAACATCATACTCAATGGGAAAAACTGAGAGCATTCCCCGTGAGGTAAGGAACAAGACAAGGATGTCCACTCTCTCCACTCCTATTCAACATAGTCTTGGAAGTTCTAGCCACAACAATCAGAAAAGAAAGAGAAATAAAAGGCAACCAAATTGGAAAAGAGGAAGTAAAACTGTCATTATTTGCAGATGACATGATAATGTACATAGAAAACCCTATAGACTCCACAAAAATCTACTCTACCTAATAAGTGAATTTGGCAAAATAGCATGGTACAAAGTCAATATTCAGAAATTGAAGGCATTTTTGTACACCAACAATAAAATCTCAGAGATAGAAAGTGAAAGAAAAATCCCATTTACCATAGTAACAAGAAAAATAAGGTACCTAGGAATAAACTTAACCAAGGAGGTAAAAGACCTGTACTCAGAAAACTACATAACACTGAAGAAAGAAATTAAGGAAAATACAAATAAATGGAAGCATATACCATGTTCATGGATGGGAAGAATCAACATCATTAAAATGTCCATATTACCAAAAGCAATTTATAGATTCAATGCAATCCTTATTAAAATACCAATGACATTTTTCGCAGACCTAGAACAAGTACTTCAGAAATTTATATGGAACCAAAAAAGAGCTCGAATAGCCACAGCAATTTTGAGGAAGAAGAACACAGTAGGAGGAATCACAATACCTGATATCAAACTATACTACAAGGCTACGGTAATCACAACAGTCTGAAACTGGCATAAGAACAGACATATAGATCAATGGAACAGAATAGAGAGCCCAGAAATAAACCCAGGTCTATATGGTCAACTAATATTTGACAAAAGGAGAAGGAACACCAAATGAGTGAAAAGAGCCTCTTGAACAACTGGTGTTAGGAGAACTGGACAGGGACATGCAAAAAAAATGAAACTAGACCACCAACTTACACCATGCACCAGAATAAACTCAAAATAGATCAAAGACTTAAATGTAAGCCTTGACACCATAAAAGTCCTAGAGGAAAACATAGGCAGGAAAATTTCAGATATCTCACATAGCAACATTTTCACTGATATATCTCCTAAGGCAAGGGAAATGAAGGGAAGAATGAACAAATGGAACTACATCAAACTAAAGAGTTTCTGCTCAGCTAAAGAAAACATCAGCAAGATCAAAAGGAAGACAACCATATGGGAAAATATATTTGCCAATGATATCTCAGACAAGGGATTGGTCTCCAAAATATATAAAGAACTCATACGACTCAACACCAAGAAGACAGACAACCCAATTAAAAAATGGGCAAAGAACCTGAACAACAGCAACAAAAAATCTATATGAAATTTTCCCCCTCTTAGAAATATAAAAACTATCATTAAAGAAAACTATATCTACAATGAACCTTGAGTTCTATCAGATCATGGCTGGATTAGTTAACATAAATAACACATATTCATTAGAGATTGGCATTTACATGAAACCCTCTCATGAGAGAATGGAATGAGATCCCTTTTAGAGTGAGAATCAGGACAACTTTAACCACTTCTGCAGGTGTTCAGGAAAACACTGGATGTAAAATAATGGCTTTTGGATGAATGCATTCTATATGTTCAATTAACCCTTTAGGAAACATGCATAACACTTAATGTTGTTTTGTTCAGCTTTTTTCAAACCTTTGCATTTCTAAGTTCTAGTCATATCCCTTAAATATTATTTTGACATCAAAGGAACACTCAATGTCTAGAATGATTTGAAACATTTCTCTTCTAAACTTGTGAGTCTGTTAAGTAAATAGATATTAGTAGAAAGGACACACTAGTCATAAAACTAGAGTTACTTATTGAAGTCTTACATACAGTAATGCTTTCCTATTTTCCCCATGGGAGTTTTGCACATTTCTTATTATGTTAGATGTTTTCCTAGACACTTGATATTTTGAAAGTTAGTTTGAATAATATCTCTTTACAAAAGATTTTTTAAATTTATGTTTATATATGTATTTGTAAAATTTTGTATATTGATGTTTTTATACAGGGTAATTGTTAAACTCTGTATTTTTTCTGTAGTTTTATATCATGTACAAATAATGAGTTTTACCTCTTCATTCCCAAAACCATATTTTTTATTTACCTTGCCTTACTAAAAGAAGAGAAAAACAACTAAACAATAAATGTGCTTTCTAATAGAAAAGACTATTTTGTTACCTGTAGTCACCCAAAGTGATCTTTTGGTTGGGCCTCGGTTGAGTAGAAAACTGATATGAAGTTTCCAAGTGTTTCTTTTGATGTTTATGCATTGTCCTCGTATTTTTGGCTTTTTTTTTTTTTTTTTGGTGCTTGACATATAAGAGCTTTAATGTTACTAACATCTACTATCCTAAGCTAATTTTCAGTTTATATTTCATCAGAAGCAGACAAGAAACCTCATGGACAACTTAGCAGTCTGTGAAATAAATCTAAACCAAAGGGGAAACAGAGGAATTATTTATTACAAGGGCTATGGTTCACTTCCACTTAAGAACTAACGTGGAGAAGTAAATGCTGGGAAGCCATTATTGAAATACTGCATACAGCCTAATTCCACTGCCAAAATCACGTTTTTTTTTTTTGGAAAATTCATAAATACCTGAAATTACTTTCTTGTTGACAATACTAGCCTGTTCCAGGGTAAATTGTTTTTCCTGAGAGCTCTCACTCAGTCACCTTGACCAAAGGAAAAAATTAACACTTACTGTTCCACAAACTGTCAATGTTAACATTGGTTACCTGAGGGAAGGTAAATATACATGATGGCAGGGTAGAGAAAAGGGTAAAGAAAGAGAAGGAGGCATTAACTAAAACAATAACCATTATAGTAATAAAAATACAACAGACTGCTATCTTAAAAATGTGTTCATAATCAACTACAAACAATAATTAAGTAGAGCAATGTAGAACATGCTTAAATGGAGAAGTAAAAACAGGATCCAAGACAGCATGTATGCATGGTATTGCAACTATTTAAAAATAAATGCACAAAATTTTTCACTAAAGTTCCATCAGTGTACATTTTTCCCCATCTCTTTCTAGAGATCCCCTTAAAAAGATAATAAAGGTGTGTATTCGGTTGGAGGGAGAGGATGAAAACCCATAACAGTGAAGAGAATGAGCAAGCCCTCCCTACAAATTTGTACAAGATAAGGTAGATGTATAAGCATTCACAGGAGAAACAGAGCAGGAAAAGCCAAATTATAGAATGTCTGCAGAGAACACTGCAATGAAGGGAGTAACCTGATATCCTTGGCAGAAGTGTGGAGTAAGAAGTGAAGCTAAACTATGCAATCAATTGAGATTTGTTCAAGAAACACTGAGTCTCCCTCCCTTATCTTTTTGTACAAGCAACTACTTTCTTTTTATCTGTAGTTAAATATCTGGCTCTGAGTAAGAAACAAAAAATAAGTAAATGAGAGAAGTGTTGTGTTTGAGGAAATTAATTGTCTAGAAAAGTAGAAAACGCAGTGTGAATGAATGTGGGTGCCACAAAAAGAAGTTGGCCTCATTATGGTCTTCAGTTGCTTCCAGTATGCTTATAGTTCCCTATCTAGTCACTGTAAAGCAAACCATGCAAGTCAAATCAGTACCATCCAAATATAGTTTCCAGGCAGCTATTTAATTTTTTTCTTTTCCAAGGTGAGTGCTCAGACAAGGACCACTGGCTAGTTAAAAAAAATCATTTATTTCACATTTGAGATCAATGTAAAAAAAAAATTTACCCCAAAGAAAATAGAAATAAATTAGTTAATAGAACAAGTAAATTTTTCATCATTCTAAGAGAGTAAAGGAAAAAAAAAATGTATACATAACACAAGACCAGAAACAGGAATTTCAGGTATGGCTGAGTGTGATCAGCAAATACTCTTACAAAAAAGAAACTAAAGAGCTGGACAAAATTGACAAATACAACTACATTTTAGTGCTCTAGAAATTGACAAAAGGAATATAACAATCTGAGAAATGTTTACATCTGAAAAACTGCTAATCTTTAGGTAAGAACTCTAGGACCTTGTGGCATTCTGGCCAGAAGCTACTCTTATTACAATCAATCACAGCTCAGACTGTACAGAGATCCTTCCAGGATGGGGAACATCATAGGACTGCAAATTTCTTTGCTGTGGTCAAAGGGTGTTCATTTGAATTTGCATGGTAAGTGATGTCTAAGCTCAGCAGTGTCTCAGTGGAAGTGATGATCTTAGAAGTAGGCAAGCAGGGAGAGCCAAACAGGTCTGTTAGTCCAAAATTACTGTCATAATTGGGGCAAGAATATTCTTGGCTAAGGTTAAGTATGTGCAATTGAGACTGAAGAGAAACAAAGCTAGCCACATATTCATGAGATAAATAATCACATGCACAGAGGATTATGACAAGGATAATTTATATCTAAATGCTTAAATAATTCTTCTCCTAAGTCTGGAAATGACCTAAAAAGGTTATACAGAGTAATTGGTGCATTCTCAAAGGGTCACTGTACAAAAATGGATATCCAGTGTGTCTGCAGAATTAAACTGTTATTTGATATTGGGGTGATTAGGAAAAATATGTTTTTAAAGTCCTTTGGAGAGATGTAAAGAAAAAAATGGTTAAGAAACAGTGGTTTAACCTCTACAATATTTGAGTCATAACCAATATGTTATTGGTTTATTGGAATTACAAGAAACATGCCACAAGAAACATGGGATATATGTGCAATTTGATTAGAAAGAAATGCACTTTAATATTGTAATAAAAGACCAATCAGAGAAATCACAAGTGTTTTCTAGAAGGACAGGACTCCTTCTATAGACTGGTTTTTAGAGCTAGTAATGATTTTATGTTGTTCTCTGTACAAAAACAGCAAAGAATATAACAATAAAATGTATTTTCTTCATATTTTACCCTGGATTTAACACACTCAACATAGTACAAGTACATTGTATATTCTTGGTACTTAAAGAAGTTATCAGATTCACCAATTTGTCTTTATTTTCACTATATTTCCCAGCATCATGCTTTCAATCATCTACTAATACAGTAAGAAATCCAGCTTTGATCCTAAATCTCTTTGCTACCTTTCTGTTGTTTATTTAGGATTTATACTTCTGCTCTGCCATATTCAATATATGGCTTCATCCATTGGAACACAAGGTCTGTTCAGAAAGTATCCAGTCATGCACTATGAAAAATACACTTACATTGAAGAAGATACAACATAGAAGAAACATTGTACATAGGACAATGACATCTCAGTTCCCTTTAAAGTAAGCACCTTGGGACCTCATACAGTTCTCCCAACTGCAGCGCAATCTTCCTTCTTCTCTGGGAGTATAAGCTGTAGAACAAATTTTGCCATGACATGCTTCATGTCAAGATTCTACATCAAAATCTCAGAAAGAGTAGTTTTTGGAAACCCCAGATCTGCTTCTAGTTCTTACACTGTCAGTCGCTGATCTTTGTTGATTGCAGCCCATATATGCTCAACACTCTCAGATGTTCTGCTTGTTGCAGGCCTTCCAGAACATGGATCACTTTCCACAGATTCTCAACAATCTTGGAAGCATTTGTGCCACACTTTTATTTGTGCTGCACTCACTGCATCATCCCCTAAAGCCTTCTGAATCAGCTGAATAGTTTCCATGGAAAAATGTTCAACTTAATGTGAAATATGATGCAGATTCATTGCTCTACTCAGTCATTTTGAATGTGATGGCCACACAGTACACATGCTCACTTGAAGGCATCTACTGTCCCCATTGATTAGTACAGTTAAGTCATCATTGTTCATGCATGCGCATTTCAATTCACTGTCTTTGGCTGTCAGGTTATATGGATATTGCACAAACTGTTCTCATTATATTAATAGTCACTGGACTTTTTCCAGACAGCCCTTGTAGTTTATTTTCAGTCTCATTTTTGTTAATTTTGCTGATTTTCTTCTATAGTTAACCCTGCACCTGATCTTTTCCATCCCAAAACAACGATGATTATAGTGTATAAAATAGAAGTTTTTCCAGATTAATAATAACTTATTATATTGAGAAAATGTTGAACTGATATTATAAAGTATCTTTAATACTTTGAACACGGTTGATAAATAAAGGATTACTTCCAAAAATCAGCAAAATCCTTTCTACTTAAAGTTTCTAAATTAAGCTATTTGTAACCTGGAACGTTTTATGTGTTCTTTTCATAATAACATTACCAGGGTCTAGCGGAGTGTCTGGAAAATTGTTAAGTCATAAATGTGTTGATTAAAAGGATGATTAAAAAAAATTAGATTTCCTTTATTTCTGGCCAGAAATTCTGTAAAAATATGCATCTTTTAAGAAAATTAACTGAAAATTATTATTCTGCATTTATTTAACTGGCTCTAATTGGGAGACTAAAGAAGGATAAGAATTCTAAATAGAAAAATCACAAACACTGTAAACACTTTATGCTTATTTTAGAATATATAGTTTACAAAAATATTGGTTTTATAAAACTGTCATCAGAGAAAGAAGCTTAATTTTTAGAGCTCTTCATTTGCATAATTTTTAATTTAATTTTTTATTTTGTTTATTAAAGAAGACCCCTAAATTGTATTGCTTCAGTCCCCACAAACTCTGGATCTGATCCAAGTATAATTGCAGTAGTAACTGCCTCTTAGGTCATTTATGGCTCAGTCTTGGAGAAATTCTAGCCTATTTGATCCAGGTGCCAAACTGACATTTTCCTGAGCCTTTTCTCTCAAAAATTCACCCTATAAATTCCTGCCTGATCAAATTTCTTTATGCCATTTATCAGAAATACTCAAATCCTTTCCCAGGCCATAAAATTAAGTGTAACATCTTAACTTTGATACCACCTATGAAATGGCCACAAACTCCCCAACTTCATCTTTTTGTTAATCTACTTTACATAACTAACTTAACGGGGCCACTTTTGTCCCTCTACTATAATTGATATCTTCACAAAATTTTCTTTTCTCATCCTCTTACTTTTCTTTGGAGTACCTTCTAAATGCTGTATTCTTGGCTGCCTGATAAGGACTATCAGGTGACAGGGTAGAAGCAGAAGAAGGAAGTAGAAGGATATGGAGTCTAGATGCTCCAGGATTTAGTACCATTAACGTACTCCAGAGTGATCCAGTGGTATCTTGCAGTGCATTTGCCCTAGAATGCTTCACGTTTCTCATGGCTGGCATGTTCACCTCAGATTTATTGATGCTGGTCATGGGACAATGAGTTAAGCATCAGGACCTCTAATAAAGGCTGTATCCATGTTTATGAGCAGATGGTCATAGAATGCAAATAATCCAAGAGAAAGATACAGATATTTCTTTTGTGTTGTTGTTTTAATCAAACATTTTTTTGTATATTTTATTGATTCTATTGTTACAATAGTTCCAATTTTTTTCCCCTTTGCTCCCCTCCACCAAGTACCTCCCTTCTCCCAGCAATTCCACCCCACTTAGTTAATGTCCATGGGTCATGCGTACAAGTTCTTTGGCTTCACCCTTTCCTATACACATTCTTATTTATTTTAAATTAATTAATTAATTTTTAATAACAATAAAAAATAACAATTCTCCACTCTCAGACTTAAGTCCCTTTATAATCTTATAAAAGAAAATGGTCACAGGTCTCATGCTTCTCTAGCTGCTTCAAGCTGGACATGATCATCATCCTACCTACCCTTGGGTCCAGAAATCCCTAATAAGAGTGGGGGTGTGGAGGGGAGGGTGGCCTTCCCACATGGGGAAGGATCTTGCAGACTCCAGGCCAGTTGGCTGTCCCTGGACCACAGCATGCTGGTTTAATAGGCTGGCATCCTTGTTGTATTCTGGGGGCAACAGATTTGGCAACAGGGTTAAAAGACATCATTCAATCCATAACCTCTAGACGACAAAAGGCAGGTATTAATTTTTCAATGTCCCATATTAGGGGGGAAAAAAGCTCTTTGGAAGAAGGTGTGCAAGGCACATCACACCTGTCTAAAACCCTTTTGCCCATTATACTTAGTTTGAGCTGAGGGGAATATTTTAGGTTTTCTCCCTCTTAGACCTCTGGGCTCTTTCTGTCCAAACCATTAGGATAGAAAAGAGAAACCAGTGTTAAAGTGAAGCCCACAGACCACCCCATTCTTCACTAACCCAACCACTTAGTTTAGCTAAACCATTGAGTCTCAGGAGACTGCAATGCAGACAGGATTAAGTGAGGCCTATATGTACCATCAATCACTTAGGTAATGAGATCTTAGGCTTATGCTCTATGAAAACAGAACACACATGTTAATTTATGCAACATAATCCACAAACAAGTCTCTATATCTGCAAGACTGTCTTATGGGAAAGATATCCAGTTGCAAGGCATTTGACATTCTTCTTGCCTGTAAATTAAGCATCTTTGATGATGTCATAGACCTAGTTTAACTTTCAAATGAAAACAAACTTTAAATGAAAATAAACTTTAAAGATAGTTAGCTGCACTACTGTATAGTCTACCATTGAGCATTGTAGTTTTCCTTGAATCGCGATTTTTCTCCTTAAGATTACCCTCCTTGTCATTAAAGGGACTGCATTAAGTTCAGTTTTAATTTATCCTGTTCATTTGAATAAACATAACAAGAGCAGAAAATGATCACATATGATCTTTACATCTGCTTTGCTGGAACTTACACAAGGAAACTTTAGGGTGATTTTCTGTCTGCCCTTCAGGGCACAGGAGCTGAGCCACATACCTGCCATTCAGCTTTGCCTGTAAACACCTGTCTTTTCCAGGTCCTCCTGGTTTTCCATTGTGCCTTAAGGTCCCTTCTAGCCATCTTTCAGGAAAGCAACCTTCGTTCCTTCCCTGGAAAGATTGCCATGGACCGCACAACCAACCAAGGTACCAGGCCTGTTTTCTCATGGGCCTTTATAATCAAACATTTTTAATCAAAGTTTTTTTTGTATTTTTCTATTAAAATTTATCCCTCTTCCACCCTCTTCCACCTTCACCCATCCCCTACCCCTCCCTCCCACATTCACCACACTGTTGTTTATGTCCATGAGTCCTTTTTCTTTTTCAAAAATACAAGTGTTAATGTCAAAGAAATTTACTTGTTTATATTTGTTTTCACTATATGGCTTACTATTGTGTTGTGTAGAAAAGGGAACACAATTAGGAAAAGATACAAAATGTTGACTGGAGAAGGGGATTCCCCATGGTTTTATGCCATATTTTAGCTAAATGTGAAGTTTAAGGAATCACAATGTATGTTTCTCATATAGCGTTTTAGATTCCAAGGGATTACAATATATTTCCATCAGAGTTTACTTATCTTCCTTTAGATTATTCCAGAATCAAAATACATAACAAACACCGAAAAATAAGTTCATATACAATTAATAATGTTGTCAACTTTCCCAAATCAGCCTGTAAAAATTCCTGTATTAGCATATCCTCATCTCAATGCCTTTGTCTTGTAGGATTTCTAGAGTCCCAACTTACATACTAGCTGTTTCTCTCTTGGTTTTCACTTCTATTATCTTACTTTCCTTTAAATTTTAATATTTTTATATTATTCCCCATCAAATTAGCTTAAAAATTCTTTAAAGACAGTACTCTAAAGACAGCATTTTTAGTTAGAAGTGTACTGGGAGATGTTTACCACCTTTTCCTTTAAAACATGTTTCTGTTGACGGTATGCCCCCACAAATATCTTTTGATTATTCATTTTATTGTATTGATTTTAGAACAGATAAGAGTCGTTTACATCCAAAGCTTTCAGAAGAGTAGGTCTTGTATTTCTCATTGTCCATGTTATTGGCAGTTAATTCCTTTAATCACCTTCTATTGGTCAATATCCATAATTCCATAACTTTCTTTATGCACTTCTCCAGACTAAGGCATTAATGTAGATATATATTTATAAATAATAAATTATATACAGTGTGGGGCAAAACAGGTTCATAGTTGTGGGTATGCAAAGCAGAGTTTATTCTTGTATTATTATTCATTAATTATTGTACTATTTCCATACAAACAACTGTAAGCCTACATTCACCCTTCCCTGTATGTAATTTATTATACGTATTTATGATATACATATATAATATGTTATATACAACATTTGGAAATATTTTTAATGACTTTTGCTTTTGCATACAGTATTTCTTCACTTATCGTGGGTATTACGTTCTAAACCCCCATGCGAAATAGGAACCTTACATTTATTCTACACTCTTAAACCTACGTAACTTTAACAGTACCACAAAATACTGCGATATACCAAAACATATGTGATAAATAATTAAATATAATATTTTCAAAAATCCCGTGATACAGTGAGGCCGTGATAAGTGAACCACAATATAGAGAGGCACTACTGTATCACTAAAACTTTGCGTTGTCACTTTCTGTGTTTCTTTCCATTTTATTTATTACTCTCCACATCACTCAATTGCTTCTTTTCTTATACAAAGCTAAACATTTTCTCCCACTTTATTTGTCTACCAATATTTCTAAGTTATTCTTACTCCTTGTTGTGACTTCACAGTCAACAACGGTGTCAGTGAGACAGTTTCCAATCTGTTATCTGTGAATATTATTAACATGATGATTACACCCTCTTTTAGCTCACTAATGAAGATGCTAGGTAGCTTGGACTGACATCACCTATCTAGAGATAATATGATGAAAGTTGTCATTTTTCATTATCTTTCTTTTTTGGTCATTGGATTATATTGCAGCTTGTATCAACTTGAGAAGCAAATGTCTTTGAGGCAGGCAGAATTTCTTTAATCTATTCCACATCTAGTTCTTTTACTTCTGTGAATAAATTGCTACTTGTACTCAATAGCAAGTTTTTCTTTAAGATTCATTGACCATTATTTTTGGGGATGGTATTAGTCCAGTTCCAGGAGTAACTTGCCTTATTGCATTAGGTTTACTTGCACAGGATGGAAATTTCTTGGGCATAGCAAATACAAAAGCAAATTTTTATTGTTTGTAAGTATACCCATAAAATAAATTTTGTTCTTACAAGCCATTGTTCATTTATACTTCTGTGCCCTTACCATTTTATTTCTTTTACTTCATCACAGCCTCTTTCCTTCTGCACTTACTGAATTCCTTTCTACTTAGTTATCATATCAATTTTCCATTTCCTCCAGACAATTATTTGCTTTTTCTATTCCAATGTCTTTGTATTCCAATGATAACTCTATTATAATACTTATTATGTAATATGGCACTACTTTTATTTACATATCTATCATTGCTCTGGGCTATAAACATCTGGAGGGCAGAAATCTTGACATATTCACCTTTATTCCTTGGTATTTAGTATAAAGAAGGAACTTAATAAATATTTGCTTACTGGATGATAGAATTAATTGCTTGTTTATAGAATAATCAACACAGTCCTTAATTTGAATAATGTGAATAAATCAACCTTTTATATATATTTACATCAAAAAGGCCTTCCTCCAAAAAAATTCTAAGTTGCCTTCATCTTTACATAGTTTCAGTGTTTTTAACTGTTCATAAAATGAATTAAAAAAGTAAATAATGCATAGTCAATTATTGTTATTGTTTTTAAGCACAGAGATCCTTACATAATAGACTATTTTTTTCAAATGTATTTTATTGATTATATTGTTACAATAGTTCCAATTTTCTCCCCTTTACTCCCCTCCACCCAGCATCTCCCTCCCCCAGCAATACCCCCCCAAGTCCATACCCATGGTTCGTAAAAAATAACTATCCTTCCCTCTCAGATATTAAGACCCTTTGTAATGTTGTAAAGGACAATGGACGAAGGTCTCAAGCTCCTCTAGCTGCTTCAAGCTGGACATGGTCATCGTCTTACCTACCTTTGGGTCCAGAAAACCCTAAAAATAGTGGGGGTGTGGAGGAGAGGGTTGCCTTCCCACATGGGGAAGGATCGTTCAGACTCCAGGTCAGTTGGTTGTCTCCGGTCAACGGCGTGCTTGGTTTAACAGGCTGGCATCATTGTTGTGTTCTGCGGGCAACAGATTTGGCGAAAAGGGTTAAAAGACATCGTTCAATCTGTTCTTATGCCAGTACCAGACTGTTTTGATCACAGTGGCTTTGTAATATTGCTTGATGTCTGGTATCGTGATTCCTCCTGCTGTGTTCTTCTGCTTCAAGATTGCTTTTGCTCTTCAGGGTCTTTTTTGGTTCCATATGAATTTTTGGAGTATTTGTTCTAGGTCAGTGAAATATGTCATTGGTATTTTAATAGGGATTGCATTGAATCTGTAAATTGCTTTGGGTAGTATGGCCATTTTGATGATGTTGATTCTTCCCATCCAAGAACATGGTATTTGTTTCCATTCATTTGTATCTTCCTTAATTTCTTTCTTCAGTTTTACGTAATTTTCAGAGTACAAGTCTTTTATCTCTTTGGTTAAGTTTATTCCCAGGTACTTTATTTTTCTTGTTGCTATAGTAAATGGTATTTTCTTTTTTGTCTCTGTCTCTGAGATTTTATTGTTGGTGTACAGAAATGCTTTAGATTTATGTATATTTATTTTGTACCCTGTTATTTTGCCAAATTCACTTATTATATCGAGTAGTCTTTTAGTGAAGTTTATAGGGTTTTCTAGGTATACTATCTTGTCATCTGCATAAAATGATAGTTTTACTTCTTTCCAATTTGGATGTCTTTTATTTCTTTTTCTTGTCTGATTGCTGTGGCTAAGACTTCCAACACTATATTGAATAGGAGTGGAGAGAGTGGGCATCCTGGTCTAGTTCCTGATTTCAGGGGGAATGTTTTCAGTTTTTGTCCATTGAGTATGATGTTGGCTTCAGGCTTCTCATATATAGCCTTAATTATGTTAACGTATGCTCCCTCTATTCCCATTTTGCTGAGTGTTTTCAGCATAAATGGGTGTTGTACTTTATCAAATGCTTTTTCTGCATCTATTGATATGATCATGTGATCTTTGTCTTTCATTTTGTTTAAGTGATGTATTATATTTATTGATTTGTGAATATTAAACCATCCTTGCATCCCTGGTATGAATCCCACTTGATCGTGGTGTATGATCTTTTTGATGTATTGCTGGATCCTGTTTGCCAATATTTTGTTGAGGATTTTAGCATCTATGTTCATCAGTGATATTGGCCTGTAGTTTTCTTTCTTTGTTGTGTCTTGACCTCGTTTGGGGATTAGGGTAATACTGGCTTCATAGAGAGAGTTTGGGATTTTTCCCTCTTCTTGGACTTTTTGGAATAGTTTGAGGAGGGTAGGAGTTAGTTCTTCTCTAAATGTTTTGTAAAGTTCACCTGTGAAGCCATCTGGTCCAGAGCTTTTGTGTGCAGGGAGATTTATGATTACTGTTTCAATTTCTTCTTTGTTATTGGTCTGTTGAGACTTTCTACTTCTTCTTGATTCAGTTTTGGAAGGTTATGTTTCTAGAAATCTGTCCATTTCTTCGAGGTTTTCAAATTTCTTGCCATACAGTTGTTTGTAGTAATTTCTTACAATTGTTTGTATTTCTGAAGTATCAGTCGTGATTTCTCCTTTTTCATTTCTGATTTTGTTTATTTGGATCATCTCTCTGTTTTCTTGATGAGCCTGGCTACAGGCTTGTCGATTTTGTTTATTTTTTGAAGAACCAGCTTTTAGTTTCATTGATTTTTTGGATTGTTTATTTAGTCTCTATGTCATTTAATTCTGCTCTGATCTTGATTATTTTATTTCTTCTTCTTAACCTAGGCTTTGTTTGTTGTTGTTGTTCTAGTTCTTGTAACTTTAGGGTTAGATTTTTTATTTGGGATTCTTCTATCCTTTTCAGATATGTCTGTATTGCTATGAACTTCCTTCTTAGGACAGCTTTTGCTGTGTCCCATAGGTTTTGGGCTGTTGTGTGTTTATTGTCATTCGTTTCTAGAAATTTTTTGACTTCTTCTTAGATGTCATTGTTAACCCAGTCGTCATTTAATAGCATGTTATTCATTCTCCATGAGTTTGAATGTCTTTGATTTTTTTCTCTGAGGTTGATTTCTAGTTTCAAGGCGTTGTGGTCTGAAAAGATGCTTGATATGATTTCAATTTTCTTGAATTTTTAGGCTTGTTTTGTGTCCTATTATGTGGTCTATCCTTGATAATGTCCCATGTAATTTTGAAAAGAATGTATATTTTGCTTCTTTGGGTGAAAAGTTCTATATATGTCAGTTAGGTCCATGTGGTTTAGTGTGTTGTTCAATGCCTGTATATCCTTGGTGTTTCTTTGCTTTGATGATCTGTCTATTGTTGATAATGGAGTTTGAAATACCCTAATATGAGTGTGTTGTTTTTAATGTCCTTCTTGTAGTCTTCTAGTATTTGATTTATGTATCTGCGTGCTCCTATGTTGGGTGCATATATGTATATTAGTGTTACATCTTCTTGATGGATTGTTTTTTTAAATATTATGAAATGTCATTCTTTGTCTCTTTTTATTGCCCTTGCTTTGAAATCCATTTTGTCTGATATGAGGACTGCTACCCCAGGTTTTTTTTCAGGTCAGTTTGCTTGGAATATTTTTTTATACCCCTTTACTTTCAGTCTATGTAAATCTTTTGTTTTGAGGTGTGTTTCTTGTAGACAGCAAATATGTGGGTCCTATTTTCTTATCCATTCCATTACCCTATGTTTTTTAATTGGAGCATTTAATCCATTTACATTTAAGGTTATTATTGACATGTATTTATTCATTTCTTTTTGTACCTATGTTCCTCTCCTCTTTTTTTTTATTTTTTTTATTCTCTTCTTTTTTCTTAGAACATTCCCTTTAGCATCTCTTGCAATGCTGGTTTGGTGGAGATGTATTCTTTTAGTCTTCCTTTGTCTGAGAAACTCCTTATTTCACCTTCTATTTTGAGTGAGAGCCTTGCTGGGTAGAGTATTCTTGGTTGTAGGCCTTTGTTTTTCATTGCTTGAAATATTTTTTGACCATTCCCTTCTGGCTTGTAGTGTTTCTGTTGAGAAATCAGTCGATAGCCTTATCGGAGCTCCCTTTGTTTTTCTCTTGCTGCTTTTAGGATTCTCTCTTTGTCTTGGAATGTTGCCATTTTAGTTATGATGTGCCTTGGAGAGGGTTTTTTTGGGGGGGGTTTCTCTTCATTGGAACTCTCTGTGCTTCCTGGACTTGCATAACTTTTTCTCTCATCAGTTTGGGAAATTTTTCTGTCACTATTTCTCCGATCAGTTTATCTATTTCTTGTTCTTCTGAATCCTCTTTGATTTCAATGACTCTGATATTGTTTTTTTTTATGCTATCCTGTAATTCCCTTACCTCTTCTTCGTACTTTTTTAATCTTTTTTTCATTTTGCTGTATCGTCTGGGAATTTTTTTCTACATTATCTTCTAATTCACTAATTCAATCCTCTGCTTCATTTAGTCTGCCTTTGACTGATTCTACTGTGTTTTTCAGTTCAAAGATTGAATTCTTCATTTCTTCCTGGTTCTTGTTAATAGTTTCTATGTGTTTTTTTTATGCTGGTGTAGTTCTCTGCAAGCTCCCTGTAATTTTCTTGGAGCTGTTGGTAACTTCCTTGGAGGTTGTTGTAGTTGTTTTTAAGGTTGTCAAGTATATTGAGCTTCTTCACCATCATTGTTTCCCGTGTCTGACATTTGGGCTATGTCTATTCCATCTACCTCTCTTTCTGGGGATTCTTCTTTTTTTTTCATTGAGAGGTTATTTCTGCATCTTACCATGTTGGATTCTTCTTGTTTGTTTTTGTTTTTGGGTTTGTCTGCTTTGACTTCCCACCTTTGTGGTATGAGATTGTTTATAGAAGATCTGGGGGTTTCAGTGGTGCAGTCTCTTTGATCTCCTGAGCCTGATGTTCTTGGGGTACCCTTTATGTCATTTGTTTATGCTGTCTGGTTATATTTCAGTTGCTCTTTGGCAGGATCTTCCTTCTGGCTAGTTGATTGAGAGTCACTCTATCCTCTTTGTCTTGAGTTCTTTTGTGGAGATGCTGTTAAAAACATAAACACAGAGCCCAGGCAGGAGACCCATACCCTCAAAAATATTTCCCATGCTCTATCCTGCTATCGTCAGCCAATGAGCAAGTATTAATATAAATGTAGAGAGATTAGAGCTTTTATATTATAAGAAGAATAGATAAGGGTTCTTTTTAGGGAGGAAAAATATGATTTTTGAGAGAGGGGATGATAGATTAATAATAGTTGAGACTGTACAAAACAGTAGATAGTATTTACATTGTATGTTAATAACAATAGAAGAAAAGGAGAGAAGAATGCAGAATATAGTAGGAAAGTGGGATTGTATAGTATTGGATTTATATAGTAGTTATATTCTATTTGTTTAGAGTGAAAGGGAGGATAAACTACACCCACAAACAAATAAACAACAATTAAAGAGGAAGGATGAGAAGGAGAGATTGTATGAAACAAATTAGAGATATAGTTTTGCTTTTTTTTTCTTCTCTTCCTTCCTTCCCTTCCCCTTTAAGGAAGAAAAAGATAAAGGAAAAAAAAAATAGGAAGGTTTTTACTCAGTTCAGTCTTTGTGTGTCGTCTTCTTTTTCTGTGTCCACAGCTGGTCTTATGAGGCGGGTCAGAGGTTCTTATTCCTTGCAGCAGCGGTGTACGCCTGTGGTGGCCCACACGGCGTGTTCCTTTGTTGCCCATTGGAGCTAGCTGAGGTGCACACTCACAAGGCAGCCCGAGAGCCTGCCTCAGGCCTGCCGAGCTGTGCTCCAGGAGTTGGTCTCTTGCCTCCCAGGGTTGGGCCCCAGATACTCGTGCACAGTAAAAATGAGCGATTGGTGACTATTGAAGCTGGGCCGAGGTGCTCTTGCACTCGCGAGCCCATGTGTGTGCAAGGAAGCTGGAGAGCTAGCC
The DNA here is from genome assembly GCF_987537825.1 of Furipterus horrens. Lineage (NCBI taxonomy): Eukaryota > Metazoa > Chordata > Mammalia > Chiroptera > Furipteridae > Furipterus > Furipterus horrens. The sequence continues at coordinate 162,025,370 of NW_028327172.1, read as the reverse complement.
TCAGTCCTACCGAGCCGCGCTCAGGGAGTTCATCTCTTGCCTCTTAGGGCAGGGCCCCAGACACTTGTGCACAGTGAAAGTGAGCATCTGTGAGTCGCTGCCACCCGCTGTGTTCCTGAGCCACAGCTGCCTGTCATTCTCACACCCGCCTGAGCGGGCATGAGTGGAGCCTGAGCAAGTGGTCTGTGTTCCGGCCTGGCTCCCACTGGAGCTGGTGGGGGTGTCTGCGTGCGGTCTTCCGCGTGTCCAGTGGGCCCTCCCTGCACCTATTGTGGCGCTGGTCTTATGTCTGTTGGGGTGTGTCTGAGGGATTCCTGGACGTGCGCCCTGCGCACCTGGGCCAGTGAATGAGGGCACTTTACTGTGCACGCCGCGTGACGCAAAGGGAGGGTTGGGGAGTGGGCAAGTGCAGTTCTGCACCTGCGCTACTCAAGAATGTCCTATCACCCCCAAACTTTCCCCCTCTCTCCACAGTTCACAAGAGAAAAATACAAAGAAAAATTACATTCTCGCTTACACAGCAGCATGCTGTCTCCCGTCTTCCAGCGCCAATGCCACTTGGTCAAATCCCGTCTCTGCCAGCGGGGAAAGATCCGCTCTCCTCCTGACTCCCCTCTGGGGAAGCCTGTGGTCACTAAAAAGCCTTTGTGTCCTTCCAGCCACAGCTCAGGCAGCCACCACAGTCAGGAATCCTGTTTCGTCCCTTTTTCCTCCGTTATCCTCACTAAACAGGTTATTCCCAGATGGTTTTTCTCTAATGCAGCAGTGCCAAGGCTCGACTCCTGCCAGTGTCCAGCTGTTCACTGAGATGTTCTGTGTACAGTTAGTCCAAACTACAGACGGGTCTTGGGAGCCTGAAAGTGGAGCCTCCCCTCACTCTTCCACCATCTTCCCCATCTTCTTTAAATTTTGAATGTTTGGTAAAATTTACCTGTGAAGCCATCTGGTACAGGACTTTTGTTTGTTGAAACCATTTTGATTATTGCTTTAATTCCATTATAATAATTACAATAGTTTTTTCTTTTCAAATTTTTTCTTTCTTCTTGATTTAGTTTCTAGAAACTTACCTATATTTTTCAGAATGTCCAATTTGTTAGCATATGTTTTTAAAAAAAAATCCTGTATTTTTGTTGTGTCAGTTATTACTTCTTTTTCATTACTAATTTCTTTTTAACTTGGGACCATTTTTTTTTTTTTTTGATGAGTCTGGTTAAAGGTTTATGCATTTTATTTATCTTTTTAAAGAACCAGCTCTTGGTTTCATTGATATTTTGTATTTTTTTATAGTATTCTATTTAATTTACTTCTATTCTGACCTTATTATTTCCTTTTTCTTACTCACTTTGTTTTTTGTTTTTTTTTTGCCATCTTTTTTCTACTTCCTTTAAGTGTAAAGTTAGATTATTCATTTGAGATTTTTCTTATTTTTTGAAAAGGCCTGTAATGCTCTGAGTTTCCCCCACAGGATGGCTTTCCCTGTGTCCCATAGATTCTGGGTTGTTGTGTTCTCATTTTTACTTTTTTCAGGGTATCTTTGGATTCCTTCCTTTATCTAGTTGTTAACACATTCACTGTTTAGTAACATGTTATTTAGCCTTCATGTGTTTGTGTGTTTTCAGGACTTTGAGGGAGACTGATTTCAAGTTTTATATCATTGTGCTCAGAGAAGATGCTTGAAATGATTTCAATCTTCTAAAATTTACTGATAATTGTTTTGTGGCACAACATGTGACCTATCCCAGAAAATGTTCCCTGTGCACTTGAGAAAAATGTATATTCTGCAGGGTTGGTGTGAAATATTCTGAAGATATCAATTAAATAATCTGATCTAATGTGTCACTTAATGCGACTATTTCCTTGTTGATTTTCTGCCCAGGATAGTTATCCATTGATGTCAATGGGGTGTAAGAATACCCTATCATGATTGTATTACTGTTGACCTCTTACTTTATGTCTTAAGATTTATTTTATGTATTTAGATGCACATATATTGGTTGTATAAATGTTTACAAGGTTTATATCCTCTTCTTGGATCAATCCCTTTATCACCATGTGATGTCCTCCTTTGTCTCTTATGATAGTCTTTGTTTTAAAGTCTATTTTATCTGATATAAGTATTGATGCCCTAGCTTCTTTATGTTTCCATGTGCATGACATATCTTTTTCTTATAGATAGCATGTCTATGGGTCTTGTTTACTTAACTATTCAGCTACTCTATGCATTTTGATTAGAGCATTTAAGTCAGTTACATTTAATGTGATTATTGACAGGTACATATTTATTGTCATTTAATTCTTTTAGCTATGTTTCTCTGTATTTTTTTTCTTTTTCTCTTCTTTTTAAAGAAGATTGTTTACAATTTCTTGTAATACTGGTTTGGTGGTAAAAAATTCCTCTAGTTTCCTCTTGTCTTGGAGAGTCTTAATTTCTTCTTCAGTTTTAAATGATAACCTTGCTAGGTAAAGTAGCCTTGGTTGTAGATCTGGTTTTTCAACACTTTGCATATTTCTGGCCTGAAATGGCTCTCTTGAGAAATCAGTTGACATTCTTTTGGGAACATCTTGTAGGTAACTACCTTTCTCTTACTTCTTTTAAGATTGTCTCCTTGTCTTTAATCTTTGCCATTTTAATTATGATGTGTCTTGTTGTGACCTCTTTGGGTTCATCTTGTTTGGGACTCTCTGTGTTTTCTGCACGTGTGTGTCTTTTTTGCTCACTAGATTAAAAAAGTATAGTCATTATTCTTCAAATAGGTTCTCAATCCCTTGCTTCCTCTCTTCTCCTTCTAGTACCCAATGGTATGGAACTAATACAACAATTAATAAATAGTAATACAAGAATAAACTCCATGTTTTACATACTTACAACTGTAAATCTATCTTTTTCCCACCCTGTATGAAGCGGATGTTGTTATACTTCATGTTGTCCTTAGGGTCCCTTAAACTATCCTCATTTTTAAAATTTCTTTTTCTTTTTTGCTGCTCTGATTAAATTTTTTCTGCTGCCTTGTCTTCCAAATCACTGATTTGATCCATTGCTTCATTTAAACTACTGTTTATTCTTTCTAGTGTATTTTTCATTTCAGATATTTTATTTTTCATTTCTGACTGATTGATTTTTATAACTTCTATTTCCTTTCCTATGCTTACTAGCTCTTTAAGTTCTGACTAAGTTCATCCATTTTCCCCCTGTATTCCTTGAACAATCTAATAACCATTATTTTGAACTTTATATCTGGTAAATTGCTTGCCTTCATTTCATTTAGTTCCTTTAACTGGAGATTTCTCTTGTTCTTTCATTTAGAACATGTTTTTGTTTTGTCTCCCATTTTGGCTGCCTTTCTGCATTTGTTTCTGTGTATTAAGTAGATTGGCTATGTCTCTCAGGCTTGGTAGAGTTGCCTTATGTAGTACATGAACTGTGGGACACAGTCACACAGTCTCCATGATCACCTGAGCGTGATGCTGTAGGACTGTCTCTTGTGTCTACAGAAACCCTCCTGGTAATTGAGTCTTGATTACTGTTGGCCCATCCTTACATAAAGTTGACCCTCCAACTGGCTATGAGGATTGACCTTGACCACAGTGTATGAGCTGCTGCCACACAAAGTGGAATTTGCCTCAGCAGGGTCTGGTGCCTGCCAAGATCTCCCTTTGGATGTACTGCTTGTAGAGCTAATTGGATCGTGCCATGATGTTTTTCTAAGCTGCTCACTGGGTGTGTTGATTCTTGGGAAGGACTCTGGTAAAGCTTCATGTCAGATATCTGTAACTGGCACTGGGAAAAAAAGCTACAAAGTGCTCCATAGTTATGGCTGCCTCTGCCGACCTTGATGTGTGTAAGAAAAAGCAAGATGCATACGTAGGATGGCTTATTTCAGCTCTGATCCCAGGAAAGGTTAGCAAAAGGCCCAAGGCACCAACCACAACGTCTGCCTTTCCTTGGCTCTACCTGCTTGCTGCCTGTTAGGCTCAGTCACTGAAAGCGTCTCTGGGGGTACACCATTTTTATGACGTAGGTTCTCAGTGAACCACCAGATAGGGGTTACTGATGTTCATTAGATTGAGACAGGTTCATACTCCATGCCAGTACTGGGTCTGAGGCCACTCAGCAAATGTCCCATGGTACACCAAGAGTACATGCCACCTTCCAGGTGCCTGCAGACTTTTGTCATGGGAGGATTCTCAGGAAGTTGTCAGGGTGAAGCCAGCAGAGTTTATCAGGCCCAAAGAGACCAAGATTTTGCTGTGTGAGTGGAGGATTCTGCACCAATCTAGCATGTGAGGGAAAAATGACCTTGATCTTAAAGCCACACAGTTAAGTCTGTGTCAGATTCTGCTTAGTCTTTCTAGAGAGCTCAAGCTTGTCAGGGCAGGACCACTGGGAGGCAAGAGAGTGGGACTAGTGGATCTACTGTGAAGTGATGCCTCCAGTCAGGCTCAGAGGAAGGTAGGAGGAAACATCTCCACCACAGAGCCACACAATTCAGTTACTGACACCCTCTAAGTCCACCAAGATCTTTACACCCTAGGCCCAGGAAGATTACTCCTTCACAGAGTAAGAACTCTGCAAGGTGTGGAGAGGAGAGCTCAGAGGGTTGGGCTATTGCATTCTCCCAGGCTGATGCTATATGAAGGGGAGTGCCTGACCCAAGAAATATGGTGTCTATGGAGTGGGAGAGGGACTTAGCAAAGGGACCCTTGTGGCTGGCCATTCAGTTCTCTCCCCAGAGCCACAAAACCCAGTTTATCCTCATATGACTCTCATCTACTCTGTCATCCCTCCTCTGGAGCCCAGGGTGAGTGGATGCAAATGATATGTGCTCTGGCCTTCTAAGAAGGCACCTGTTTCTCTTGCAGACTTCCATCTCTTCCTGGCAGACAGATTCCCTACTAATTTTCACAGCCAAGTGTGGGTATATTTTCCTTGTTCTGGTGCTCTGAGTTTAGGAGTCTGATATGGGGTTGAGACTTCTCACTCTTTAGGGAGAACATTTACAGCTAAGATAACCCTCAGAATACTTATCCACTGCAGGTAGGTGTAGGTCAAGTCCTTTTTGCATCTCAGTTTTCATACCAGTCTCAATATGGTTTCTGTAAATCCTTGGTTAGAAGTCTTCTGTTTAACTAGTCTTCAGTTGGTTATTCAGGCTGATTGCTCTACATTTTAGTTGTAATTCCAGTTTGGTCCTGGGAGGAGTGAATGTAACTTCCACCTGCTCTGCTGCCACCTTGGATCCTCCAGAGCAGAGATGCTTACTTGCTCTAGACAGCCATCATAGTTACTTAAGAGGGCTTAAAAGGATGTAGTAAGATACAACAATGTTTTCCAGCAAATACTGGTGCCTGATTCACATTCCTAGACATTCTGATTTTGTTGTTATAAGATACAACCTGGACTTTGGGATTTTTCAAAGCAACCCAGATGACTATAAAGTATCACAACATTTGGAAGCAATGATGTAGAGACCAGTGTAGAGTTTGACAATGGCAGGGTAGTTAATCTCTTTTGTTAATGTTATCATTAAACACCAATCTTAAGGCAAAACACAGGATTAAAAAATGAAAGGCATGGTGAGTGGGTAGTTAGCAACCTGTTGGGCATGCTCCTATTGTGGAGAAGCCTTGGAGGATAGACAGAGAACAGGGAATTGGTGAGTGACTTTCACATAGGGGAAACAGGAACAGGCATGTGGGAACAGAGTGGGAGAGAGAAGGAACCCTGTCCCACACTCTCTGAGCAGAGTCACTGGGACCCCTACCCCAGCCCAGCACCCCAAGCTGTACTGGGAAGGGATGCTGGTAGGTCATCACAGTAGTCAATATCTGAGGGGGTGAAGAGTGAAGGCCAGGGAAGTGCAGAGGCCTGGAGGCTGTGCTGCTGCTGTGGGCACCCTGTCCACTGATATCCAGGAGGGACTCAGTAAAAAGATGTGCTGGCCTCCTGAGTCTGGACCTTTGGCTTAATTATTGAGGAATCATATGTATGATCAGCTTGACATTGGCTGGAGTTGAGCCTTGTGGCCATGGGCAGACACAGGAGGATGCTTCGTAGAAACCTATCAGGTGCAGATTGCTGAAGAGATGCTGGCTTGGTGCCTGCAGACAGCTGCTTTATATGTGGAGAGATTTTACAGCACCTAGAAGATCTTCCCTGAGAGATTTGGGGGCTGAAACTTAGGCTGGGCCCACTGGCAGAACTGAGAGTAAGCCAGGTGGGACCTGGCTCTGGGAGGCATAAAGCAACATTTCCTTTGTTTGTTCATTTGTTTTCGCTGACACAGGAGGAATGGCTGGAGGTGCTGCAAGATTCTTAATGGGAGTGTGTATGTGCACTTGCCCTAGACTCTGGCGGAAGCAGCGTGAGGTGGCTGGTGACTGGTGACACTTGAGTGTTGCAGAAGAAATCATTTGGGCAGATCTCTCCCCTCCCAGTGGCAACAGCCATAAGGGAAGCAGTAGCCCCACCTGAAGAAAGTACTCAGCCCCACCCCATGGTGCTTAAGCCATGTGGATTTCAGAGTGACAGAGCACCAATAATTGCGATTAGGCTGCCTAGATCCAGACTTGGACACAAGCTGAAGTTAACAGAAGTGGATCCAGAAAGAGAAGAAAGTGGAAAATACAGATAATACAAATACAAATTCTACTGTGATCTACAGAAGTTGTCTCCTACATATCCTTTCAGTAGTCATTGTTTGTCCTCCCAGTTTATGCATGAAAATCAACTCTTATTTCCTTTTCTTTTCTTATAATAGTCTCAATCTCTTTATGTCCTTATTACGAATGGCTCATTTTCAGTTGATACAGTGATTGAAGGTGGGGGATATCTTTGTGGGTGTAAGATTCTTGCCTGGGTAGTTGGCTTTGTTTTAGCAGGAACTCAACAACTATTTACAAGTGAGGTAGGCAGAGTGACTCTCAGCTAGCAGGAGGGGAGGACTCACCAAATAACAATACAACAAACATAAACAAAATACCACCAGACAGCCAAAATAAAAGGCATACAGGGCATCCAAAGAGCATCAAGTTCAGGAGATAAAGGAGTCTGCACCACTGAATCCCAGACTCTTATCACAGAAAGTCACAACACAAGAGCAGGAAGTCAAAGAATATCAACCTAAGAAACAGAAACAAACAAGAAGAGCCACATAAAATCAGGTGATGAAGAAACAATATCCCATCGAAAAGAAAGGAGGAATTCCCAGAAAGAGGGACAGATGAAATAAAAGCAAGCAAACTATCAGATATGAAATTCAAAACAATGGTAATAAGGAAGCTCAATGAACTCAACAAACTCAGAGAAAACTACAACAAACTCCAGAGGAAGTACAAATAACTACAGGGAAGCTACAAGGAACTTACTGAGAACTATATCAGCATGAAAAAGGACATAGAAACTAACAATAAGAGCCAGGGAGAAATGAAGAATACAATTTCTGAACTGAAGAACACAGTAGAAGAAGTCAAAAGCAAGCTAAATGAAGCAGAGGATTGGACCGGTGAGCTAGAGAACAATGTAAAAAAAAAACTCAGACAGTGCCACAAAATGAAAAAATACTAAAAAAGAATGAAGAGGATTTAAGAGAGCTGCAGTAAAACATGGAACATAGTAATATTCTTATCATAGGGATACCAGAAGGAGAAGAGAGGCAAGGGATAGAAAACCTGATTGAAAAAGTAATGACAGAAAACTTCCCGAACATGAAGAGAGAAAATATCTTACAAATACAAGAAGTACAGAGGCTTCCAATGAAGATGAACCCAAAGAGGTCCACTCCAGACACATCATAATTAAAATAACAACATTAAAAGACAAAGAGAAAATCCTAAGTGCAGCAAGAGAAAAAAATAGCAAATAATATACAGAAGAGCTCTGGTAAGGCTATCAGCTGATTTCTCAATAGAAACACTACAAGCCAGAAGGGAATGGCAAAAAAATATTTCAAGCAATAAAAATCAAAGGCCTACAACCAATACTATCCTACCCAGTGAGGCTGTCTTTCAAAATTGAAGGTGAAATAAGAACTTTCCAAGACAAAAGAAGGCTAAAAGAACACATCTTCACCAAACCAGCATTGCAAGAGATGCTAAAGGGAATGCTTTAAGAAGAAGAAGAAAATGAGAGGAAGAGAAACACAGGTCCAAAGGGAAAAAAGCACAATAAATAAGTACCTAGCAATAATAACCTTAAATATAAATGGATTAAGTGCTCCAATCAAAAGACATAGGGTAGTGGAATGGATATAAAAACATGACCCACATATATGCTGTGTAGAACAAAAGATCTACACAGACTGAAAGTAAAGGAATGGAAAAAAATATTTCAAGCAAATGGACATAAAATAAAAGATAGGGTAGCAATACTTACATTAGACAAAACAGATTTTACGGCAAAGGTCATAAAAAAACAAAGAAGGACATTTTCATAATATAAGGTTAGTGCAAAAATAATGTCTGATTTTGATATCTTTCATTTTTAAAAAGGAAAAAGCTCATATTTGTGAAAATATTTGTTCATTAACATAACCTCCTTTGCTTTCTAGAACCTCATTACATCTGTCAACTAGCTTATAAATTCCATGTTTATAAAATTCTTTAGGTTTTGAAGCAAAATATAAATCCAACTCATTTTTAACCTCTTCTCTTGATGTCAACCTAAGGCCATCAAAAAGGCCAACAAATAATAATCAGAAGGAACAAGGTCAGGGGAATATGGAGGATGAAACAATATTTCTCAACCAAGCTCTTTCAAGAAATTTTTGGTGAATCGAGTTGTGTGAGGGTGAGCATTATTGTGATGGAAGATGACACCCTTTCTGTTGACTAAGGAGCATCGCTTTTGGTTCAAAGCTGCTTTCAAATGATGAAATTGTTCACAGTAAAGATTAGCAGTAATAGTTTGATTGTTGTCTAATAGTTTGTAATGGACAAATCTTTCCATATTCCACCATATACTCAACATGATCTTCTTTGGATGAAGTCCTCCTCTTGGTTGTTGACTCTTCTTCGTCCTCGACTGATCCATGATTGGCAGCATTTAACATTATGGTAAAGGATCCACTTCTCAGCACCTGTAACAAGCCTACCTAAAAATGGTGCCTGAAGGTGTCGTGAAAGCAATGATTCACAACAAGCAACATTCTGTTGCAGATTCTGTGGAGATAGTTCGTATGCTACCCATTTTCCAACTACTGAAACTTTTCTGATCCTTTTCATTGGTATAGCATGGTTGTATGGGCTACATTAAATTGTTCTGCAAGGTCTCTAGAGGTAATAGTGCGGTTTTCTGTGAAAACAGCTTCCAACATTTCAGAATCAAGTTTTTTTGGATGACCCTCTTTTGGTTTGTTTTTCAAACTGAAACCCCCACTTTGGAAACAGGAAAACTACCTTCTGCAACTTCTTTCAGTCACTGCATCATCCCCATAAGTGCTTTGAATAGACTTTGCTGCTGTATTTGAATTGGCACCTTTATGGAACTCATAGAGTAAAACGTTTCTAATGTGGTCTTTAGATGGGATGAACATGGGTGCGAATATTGCAGATGATTATGAACAATACTTTGATAATCTGAAAAAAAGGTATAAAGTAGTCACTGTGACATCAAAAAATTATAAGAAGAGGCACAAATTTAATAAATACTATCTAAAACTTTCTTTTAAAAAGTTGGATATTACTTTTGCACCAACCTGTACTTAAGGGAACAATCCATCAAGAAGATACAAGCCTTGTTAATATATATGCACCCAACTTAAGAACGCCCAAATATATAAGGAAAATCTTGGAACACTACAAAAAGGATACCAACAGCAACACACTCATAGTAGGGGACTTTAACACTCCATTGTCAACAATGCACAGATCTTTGAAGAAAAGAAACACCAAGGATATTGAGGCATTGAGCAACACTCTAGAGCAAATGGACTTAATTGATATATTATATGTAGAATCTTTCACCCCTAAGAAGCAAAATATACATTCTTCCCAAGTGCATATGGAACATTTTCAAAGATACACCACATGGTAGGACGCAAAGCAAGCCTCAACAAATTCCAGAAAATTGAAATTATATCAAGCATCCTCTCAGATCACAATGGCTTGAAACTGGAAAGCAATCTGGAGGAAAAACTCAAAAACATTCAAATTCATGGAGAATGAATAGCATGCTATTAAAAATAAATGGGTTAACAATGACATCAAGGAAGAAATAAAAAAAAATCTGAAACAAATAATCATATGAGACACAGAGAAGTCAGTCCTGAGAGGAAAATTCATAGCAATACAGGCCTACCTAAAAAAGGGAAGAATCTCAAAAAACCTAACCCTACAGCTACCAGAACTAGAGAAACAACAACAAACAAAGCCTAGAGTGAGTAGAAGAAAGGAAATCATCAAGATCAGAGCAGAATTAAATGACGTAGAAACTAAACAAAAAATTCAAAACATCAATAAAACCGGGAGCTGGTTCTTTGAAAACAAACAGAAAATCAACAAGCCTTTAACCAGGCTTATCAAGAAAAAAAGAGAGAGGACCCAAATAAACAAAATCAGAAATGAAAGAGGAGAAATGACAACTGATATTACAGAAATACAAAGGATTGCAAGAAATTACTACAAACAACTATATGACAAGAAATTTGACAACCTGGATGAAATGCACAAATTTCTGGAAATATATAATCATCCAAAACTGAGTCCAGAAGAAGCAGAAAGCCTGAAAAGATCTATAACAACTAGTGAAATTGAAGAAATAATCAAAAAATCCCGGCACACAAAAGCTGTGGATGAGATGGCTTCACAGGCAAATTATACAAAACATTTAGGGAAGAACTAACTCCTATCCTTCTCAAACTATTATAAAAAACCTAAGAAGAGGAAATACTCTCAAACTCTTTTTATGAGTCCAGTATTACCCTAATTCAAAAATCAACAACAACAAAAGAAAACTACAGGTCAATATGGCTGATGAACATATATGCTAAATCCTCAACAAAGTATTGGCACACCATATCCAGCAACACATTAAAAAGATTATACACCATGATCAGGTGGAATTCATGGGGTGCAAGGATGGTTTAATATTTGCAAATCAGTAAACATAGTACACCACATAAACAAAATGAAAGACAAAAATCACATGATCATATCAATTGATACTGAAAAATTATTTGATAAAGTACAACACCAATTTATGGTGAAAACACTCAGCAAAGCGGGACTAGAGGGAGCATCCCTCAACATAATAAAGGCCTTATACAAGAAACCTGTAGATAACATCATACTCAATGGGCAAAAAATGAAAACATTCCTGCTAAGATCAGAAACAAGACAAGGATGCCCACTCTCTCTACTCCTATTCAAAATAGTTTTGGAAGTTCTAACCATAACAATCAGACAAGAAAAAGAAATAAAAGTCATCCAAATTAGAAAAGAGGAAGTAAAACTGTCATTATTTGCAGATGACATGATAGTGTACATAAAAAAAACCCCTGTAGACTCCATAGTAAAACTACTCGACCTAATAAGGAAATGTGGCAAAAAAGCAAGGTACAAAATCAATATTCAGAAATTGAAGGCATTTCTGTAAAACAACAATAAAATATCAGGTATAGAAATTAGAAAAAAAATTCCATTTACTATAACAACAATAAAAATAAAGTACCTAGGAATAAACTTAACCAGGGAGGTAAAAGACCTGTACTCAGAAAACTACATAATACTGAAGGAACAAATTAAGGAAGATCCAAATAAATGAGAGCATATACCATGTTCATGAATGGAAAGAATCAACATCATTAAAATGTCCATACTACCCAAAGTAATTTATAGATTCAATACAATCCATATTAAAATACCAATGGCATATTTCACAGACCTAGAAAAAATACTTCAAAAATTTATATGGAACCAAAAAAGACCACAAATTTCTGCAGCAATCTTGAGGAAGAATAACACAATAGGAGGAATCACAACACCTGATATTAAACTATACTACAAGGCCACTTAATCAAAACAGTCTAGTACAGGCTTAATAACAGACATATAGATCAATGGAACAGAATAGAGAGCCCAGAAATAAACCCAGGTCTATATGGTCAACTAATAATTGACAAAGGGGAAAAGAACATAAAATGGAGTGAAAATAGCCTCTTCAACAAATGGTGCTGGGAGAACTGGAGAGGGGCATGCAAAAAAGTGAAACTAGAACACCAACCTACACCATACACTAGAATAAACTCAAGATAGATATGACTTAAATGTAAGCTGTGACACCATAAAAGTCCTAGAGGCAAATGGGCAGGAAAATCTCAGATATCCTATGTAGCAATATTTTCACAGATATATCTACTAGAGCAAAGGAAATAAAGGAAAAAAAATAAACAAATGGGACTACATCAAGCTAAAGAGTTTCTGCCCAGCAAAAGAAAACATCAGCAATATGAAAAGGAAACCAACCATATGGGAAAACATATTTGTCAATGATACCTCTGACAAGAGACTAAGCTCCAAAATATATAGAGAACTTATATGATTAAACACCAAGAAGGCAGACAGCTCAATTAAAAAATGGGCAAAGGACCTGAATAGACACTTCTCCAAGGAAGATATACAGAGAGCCCATAGGCATATGAAAGAATGCTCAACATCACTAGCCATCAGATAGATGCAAATTAAAATCACAATTAGATACCACCTCACACCAGTCAGAATGGCCATCATCAACAAATCAACAAACAACAAGTGCTGACAAGGTTGCGGAGAAAAGGGGACCCTAGTACACTGTTGGTGGGAATGCAGACTGGTGCTGCCACTGTGGAAAACAGTATGGAATTCCCTCAAAAAAACTAAAAATGAAACTGCCTTTTGATCCAGCAATTCCATTGCTAGGATTATACCCAAAGAATCCTGAAACACCAATTCAGAAGAACCTATGCACCCCTATGTTCATAGCAGCACTATTTGCAATAACCAAGTGCTGGAAACAGCCTAAGTGACCATCTGTAGATGAGTGGATTAAAAAATGGTGGTACATTTACACAATGGAATACTATGCAGCAGAAAGAAAGAACTTCTACCATTTGTAACAACATGGATGGAACTTGAGGGTATTATGCCTAGTGAAATAAGGCAGGCAATGAAAGAAAAATACTATATGATATCACCTAATACAGGAAACTAATAAACAACACAAACAAATGACTGAAATAGAACCTGAGGCAACTAAAAAAGGAGCAGACTGACAGTGGCCAGGGGAGAGGGGTGAGAGAAGATGGGTAAGAAGGGGAAGGGTCTAGTCAAGTGACTAGTATGAATAACCCATGAACATGGACAACTGGGTGGGGACTGACTGTGGGAGAAGCAGAGCCATGGGAGAAAAAGTGGGACAATTGTAATAGAAAAACAATAAATAATTTAAAAAATAAAATAAAATAAAATAAATAAAAGGCAGAAACAAAAATAAGTGAAACAACAAATTAATTGGTATATATCCAAAATGTTTTTTGTGGTTAAAACAATTTAAAAATTTCTTTTATAAAAGATAAGTTAAAAGAAAAGTAGAACCATATAAAACAAACAAATGAAACAATATAAACCTGAAACTTTACTTCCAGGTGAGTTTTACTGGATTACATTCTTATTTGTGTCAGAGGCAATCCTCTTTGGTGCTTCCATTTAAGTGACTACTACACAAGAGCTTTCAGGAATATGGCTGTTTCTACTTATGCTTTATATTTCCATGAGTCTTTCAAGATTTCTATAGCAATTACTCATCTGTGGTTTCACAAGGAAGAAAATTGGTATTCAAGGAAGACAGGCAATGCTCAGCAGTTTTTAAAAATCTTTCCATAATATTTCTAAGCTGTCTACCTGAAGGCAGAGATAAGGATTTCTTAAGCTCTCAAGATTTATTTAAGCCCTATGATTCTGTTGTTAAACCTATATGGTAGTAAAAACTAATGCTTATAATTAATACAAGGCTAATAACATATTAGGCCAATATGAAGTTAGAGTGCACCTCCCTTTGTTTCCAGTTTTCCATTTGTTGTCTGTTTCTTGCTTTAGGCATAGGACATGTGGTTGCTAATTTTAGTTTGTCATTAGTTGAATTTCCTGAGGTCATATAACTTTGGTGACTGGAAGGATATGTATTTGTGAGTGAGTATGTTAGGAAAACAGAGAGGTTATTTTTACAATAATTGTTAGTCTCTATCCAGTTGTCCTGAGAAGATGATTTATAAATATTTTTATAAATTGATCAATTTTAACATTTCATATGTTATATTTGAAAACTCTGTACATGAAATAAAATAGTAAAAAAATTGACTCTGAAGAGAGTGGAAATAGCACTATATTTTGCCTTTTTTTCCTCTCTCCATGAGTCTCTATGATAGCTGAAGAGGTACAGTTACTACATTTATATTTTTTAGATATATTAATACTGTAATAACACATAGGATTTGGCAAAAGTAGGTGAACAGTTGTGAATATGCAAAGTACAGAGTTTAGCCTTGTATTATTATTAATTATTGTATTATTTTCCATACAAACAACTGTAAACCTACTTTTGCTGTACCCTGTATACAATTCAAATACAATTCTATTATCATAATTACCATGACTGACTTTTTTTTACTTTAAAGATATATGTTTCCATAACGTATTAGCCTGAATAAATGTATAAACACTTATTTTGTCATGAAGAGTACTTGGCCTACACACTATGATTTCTTCAATTTGGTTACAGTAAGTTGATACAAGCAGAAAATAAGAATTTTTAGAGCATAAATGTAATCAATTTGAGGCTATCTATTCCAGTTTAGAAAAGCCAGTTCAATTATTTCTAGTCTTTTAGATGCTTCTTAACAAGAGAGAATTTGGTTGCTTAGAAATATAACAATAAATATGTATTATTATATTACTTGAAAATATGTTTTTCATGTCTAATTTCATACACAAATATATAGAGTCATATATACAACTCAGTAAGTTTAATTTTTTTAACAAAGTCTAAAGATATTTTACTCTTGTGTGCTATGTACATATGTAGAAAAAAACTTCCCCCTTTCGATCCATTGCTAAGATTTTCAACAGTTCTATCAATTAGTGTCAATGAAAGAGGGGATATTCTTCTAGTAGAAGTTTAACTGTAATTTAGTTTATAAAATTTAGACTTACCAGTAAGTCTTAATTTTTGCTGTTTTCATCAAGCTGAAACTATTATAAATCATTGATTGACTACCTAGTCAACAAAGATTGTTTTTTGTAATTTACAAGATTAAAAATTAATAAATGAATAAACATATAATTAATTAGCAGAACAGCATTGTTTTTCCTTAATAAAAATTGTGATAACTATACAGCCTGTTCTTTAATTTGCAAAATTTGATATGTATTTAAATTAAAATACTTTATCTTTCAAACAAGAAAAATCTAACCAATGATCTTTAAGAAACCCTAACACTCATGAAAGAACATTTTTGTCATTATTCTAATGCTTATTTACTAGTGGACCCAGCAAGAAGATTAGTAATTTTGGTTAGAACCTAGTCGAAGAGAGCATACCATACCTTACCTCTTTGCTTTCATACTATCTCCTGGCTCAAAGCACCTGGAGCATCCATTTCTGGGGGCTGTCAGTCAGTATACACACACAATGTACTTAATCTTCATTTTATGCCATGCAAGAATGGTCACTGCCATGGTTGCTGATGCCTAAGTGGTAAGTTACATAATTAAGATATCTTTTAATTCTAAACGGTTCTTTTTGTTTTCCAAGTTATTCTAGTATCATCTTGTATCAATGGATTAACTCCTTTAGCCACGTGTATATAGGAAACAACAACTAAGGATAGGCATTTTACTAAACACATGAAGCAGGGAGATGTTAAAAGTGAAACACCAATATTGGAACCAGCACCTGAACCTTTTATATAATTAGGATCTTTTAGAGGAATTGAGATAGTTTTGAGATGGTGAGGAAAGAAAATTAAAGGTCAAAGAGAGAACCAGGACCAAAACATATTTTGTAGGAAAGCTAGTTTTATCCAAGTATAGCATAGGCTGGAAGTCACTTTGGCCCTGAACTTTTTTAGAACAGTGGTTGAACTTTGGGAATAGTGGCTAAACATGTAAGTGTGAACCAAAATTTGGAAACTGAGAGACCAAACATATGGTGTGTTGTACTGACATCTAGGTAACCAAATGATTTCTGTATCAATGCACAAGCATCCCCCAAAAAGTGTGAGGTCAGTTTTCAACAGAGACATCAAATAGCAGTTACTAAAACAACTGACTCATTGAGACCTCCAATCAACCCTCATACAATACAATTTGTTCCCAATTTCCTTTTCTTTCATTTTTACCTGCAGAGTACAGATTCCACAGTCCATCATTATTTACCTCAAACTCTCCCCTTTCTACCTTCATTGTAATCACAGGGAATGGTTATAAGTATATAATATCACAATGTTGCTTATAGTGTCATCTCGAGTTCTTTATTGCACACTCAGTAGGGCATGCAGCACTTCAAGACACTCATCATTTCTTTAGTGAGTTAAGTTCCTCCACTTTGGAGAGAACAATTTTATACCTACTTTTCTTTTGTCAAACTACCAGCACTGTCTTCCATTTCACTTCTGTGTGACAACTACACCTCACACTATATTGATAAAAAGGAAACCAGTAGAAGGCAAACATTGCCGTCTCCTGTCGCCATGGCCTTCACATCTAGGATGAATAAAGCAGTTGTGTCCCAGTCAAGTCCTCTTCTTCAGATTTTGACCTTATCACCTGTTGTTATCTCCTGGATTCACCTTCTACAGGCATTTCTTTCCTTCTGCATTTCAAAAACTCCACACCTACCTAATATTTTATGATAATGTATAGACATTGTCAAACATCATCCATCTTTTAAAATTGTCTTATAACCTCATTTTGCCATTCTACCACTGCCCAATTTCTCCATCTCCTTTTAAAACACAATTTATACTCTGTACTCACTGTCTCTCTTTCTATAAATCCCCACCTCATCGTTTCATGGAAACTTTTTTTCAAAGTTGCCAGTATCCACAAGGGTTGCTTTATTTGCTGTTCGCATCTCTGTTTTCATCATTATTAAACCTCTAATAGAATTTGAAACAACTGAGTACTTGCTCCTTCTCAAGATAATCTCATCTCTTGGCTATTGTGGTAACATGCTATTCCATAGTTTCCTGTCTGCCTTTACCACTTCAGTTTACTGTCTCTGTGTAATAAAAATTAACCTTACCCAGAGAGGGGTCAGGCCTTTGTCCTACACTACTGGAAAGTGGTATCTAGGCCCTTGGAGTGTCCTGTCTGATAGAAGTGTTTTGTTTATCAGGGGCTTTAGCCACTGGACAGTCAAGAATGTGATTTAGATTGGGAGCTTTGGGGCCTTTAGTATCCATTCTATCTTTAAAAGAGCTAGCATCTAAAGGTCACATATTGATTCCAGGAAATAACAGCTTTTAGTGAGTTCTGTGAATCATTCTAGAAAATTATCAAACCTGAGTGTCGTTTGGGGAACACCCTAGGCTCACAATTGGTGCTAGAAGTGAGGAAGGTCTATGGACTGTTTCCTCCAATTCTGGGGCTGCTTTTCTTCTCCCTTTTGCATATTGTAGTGCTCCAGAGCTTGGCTTTTGTTTCCTTTTCTGTAGCTATATATTCTCTCTCCACAATTTCATAGAGTCCTAGAGTGTTAAATACCAACCCAAATCTGTATCTCTAGCCCCAAAATTTTCTTAGAATTTCATGATAAATGATAAGTCTCATGTAAAATATTTGTGACTTCTTAAAAGTCACATGCCCCACAGAAAGCTCTTTATTACCTCACCTCTCTCTTTAATAAACATAATAAGTTAACAGCATTTATAATTCCTAAGTAAATCTTAAGAATTATTCTGATTTATTCCTTTCCAGAAAATCTGGAGCCGGAGTCCCTAAGGCGGTTTGACGTTGTAGTGAACACCGGCAACTCCTGCGGCGCACCTGAAGCCAAGCTGTATTGACTCCGTCTTTCCCTTGGATCCTTCAGCTGCGAAGAGAGGGGGGGTCTGCTGCATGGGCAACAGCAGACCCTCCATGTCACCCTGCCCAGGCTTTGTAGCTTCAGCTTCACTGGAGAGGACACTCCAGCGTCATCGCAAGATGTCGATTCAACACGGGAGGAGACAGATACCGTGTCACTCCCGAGTCGGACTGCACAGCCATTCTCGGCGGTGCAGATAGACTCTTAAGAAGCTACACCATCGTCTCTCAAGACGGACGGCTGCCATTCATTCATTCCTTTCCTTCCCACACTATATAGAGCCAATTAGAAAGTTATATTTTGATCAGTGCTGACATTCAGTTCAGTTCATATGCATGTATGTTCATCCTGATTGTTAAAATGTTGTACTACCTCTGGATTGATTGATAAAGACCCATTGTTCTGAGCAAGAATGTTATGGAGCAAAAGGGGGTTCTTTCACATGGCGCCTTGGTGTAAAACCCAACAACTAGTGTTGAGGAAAACAGGTCTTTATTTACAATATTCCAACCTGGGGAGGGCAGTGAGCACTTCAGCTCAGATCCCTGTTCTCCCACAGGCCCCAGCACTTCCCTTGCTCCCCAAAAAGCTAGAAGCCAAAAACATGCCCAGAAGTTCCCCATCCCTTATCTGTCAGCTGCCTCCTTCAGGATCTGGGGTATGATGTCATCAGCCTCTGTATAACAGTCCAGAAAAACATGTGCCATCTTGCACTGGATCACGCATGGTTCTCCCTTTGCCCTTTCAAAGCTGCATGGAGATCCCAGCTAAAACGTCTGCTGCCTATTTTTAAACCCCTGACTGCATCCTCTGATGCAGTGGGTGTGGTAACCAATTCTGACCATTCACAGAACTTTGCACAGACTGTGTGTGCTCTTCCACACCATTCCATGGTTCAAAACCCCTCCCATCTTCTTGGGGCCTTGGAAGAACCAAAGGCATTGTGTAACAAAGACACTAGGCACTAGCCACAGGCATGTGAAGGCATCTTAAAAGCTTTTCCTTTCCCCATCCCCCAACTAGCAGGCTCTGGGGATTTTTGGACACTCCCACTCTGCAACAAGAAGGCCCCTTTAATTCCTCTTTCATCTGACCCAGTCTCCCTGGACCTTTATCCATTTACCTCTCTAAATTCCACAATCCAGAACAATCTGAAGGATCTGACCTGTTCTACCTCTATGTGCAGCTTCAATTCCAATTGGTTGGTGGTTGTGTCAGCTATATTTCAAAGTGTTTTTTTCAGCCCCTCTCAGGGGTCATTATGCTGCTCTGGCCCCTGTCAGTGTAGTTGATCTTTTACTAACTCATTGCTTTCCTGAGAAGGCCCTCTTTTTCAATATATCTTTGGCCAAAGGTTTACTGTCCCATGAGGAAAGTATTAGGTTCCATTTTCTCTACACACTCAACATTTGTTATTGTGCCTTTTTATTGTAGACATCCTAATTTGTGTGAAATACTGCCTCATTATGGTTTTGATATACATGTTTCTAATGACTAATAGTATTGACTATTTTTTTTCATGTTCTTATTAACCATTGAAGCTATTTGTCTTTATTATTGAGTTGTAAGTGTTCTGTATATATTCTGAGTACTAGACACTTATTTTGTAAATCATTTACAAATATTTTCTCCTATTCTGTGGGTTGTCTTTCAGCTTTCTTGATAATGTCCTCTGAAACAAGCAAGTCTTTTAAAAATTTTGATGAATTCAATTAATCTATTTTGCTTTTTATTGGCAAATTCAAGTTCATAAAAAGTTATCCCAGTGTTTTCTTCCAAGAGTTATACAGTTTTAGCATTTACATTAAAATTGTTGAGTCGTTTTGAGTTACTATTTCTGAAAGATGTGAGGTAGGAGTCCAAATTAATTCTATTGTATCTTGATATCTAGTCTCAGCATCATTAATTGAAAAGGCAATTCTTTCCTCATTCAACCACTTTGGAACACTTCTTGAAAATCTACTGACCATAGATATATTTGTTTACTTTTGAATTCCCAATTCTTGTTTGCTGGTATATGTGTCCTTCCATATGACAATACTGCAGTCTTGGTTTTTGTAGGTTTGAATTAAGTTTTGAAATCAGTAAGTGTGAACCCTATAACTTTGTTCCTTTTTAAAAAACTTTAATATGCTAGATCCTTTGTACTCATTCCCATGTGAATTTTAGGTTTAGTTTATAAGTTCTGTAAAAAAGGGGCACAGGGGAAGTTTTTATAAGAATCGTGTTTAAACTATAAATAAATTTGGAAATTACTGCTATTTTAAAAACATTTAGACTTGTAATTCATGTACACATGATGTCTTTCTGCTTCTTCAGGATTTTAAAAAAGTTTCTACAATAATTGTAATTTCCAATATATGACTTTTATTCATTTTATTAAATATTTTCTGCAGTGTTTTAGTTTTTGATATGTTTATATATTGAGTTGTTTTCTTAATGTTGTCTTTAGGTTGTTCATTGCTAGAGTATAGAAAAATAACTGATTTGGGGTATTAATCATCTTTTTTACAACCATACTGAACTGATTTACTAGCTCATCAGTTGTGGCATGTGTGTGTGTATGTGTGTGAATTCCTTAGGGTTTTTAAAGTCAAGATGAGGTCATTTGCAAATAGATACAGTTTTATTTCTTCTTTTTGATATGAAGGCTTTTAATTTTATTTTCTTGTCTAATTGCCCTAGCAAAAACCTCCAATGTAATGTTGACTAGAAATGATGAGAGCAAACATCCTTGTCTTTTTCCTGATCTCAGAGAAAGACATCTTTTTATTTTTTTGCCTGTTAATGATCATGTAGATTTTATATTTTATTAATAATGTGTATTATATTGATTGATTTTCATATATGAACTAATCTTATGTTACTAAGTCTCACTTGGTAACAGTATATAATCTTTTTTTATAAGTAGGTAGATTTGTTTTATTAGTACTCAAAAATTTTATATCTATTTAGTTTTATTTTCATGAGGTTTCATTGCCTTGTTTTAGGATAATACTGGACTCAAAGAATGAGTTGTGAAATGATACATTTTCCTCTGTTTTTGGAAGAGTTGGTGAAAATTATGCTTTGTTCTTTAAACATACCGTTGAATTCAACATTGAAGCCATCTAGTATGGGGTTTTCTTTGTGAACCGTTGCAGTCTTTTATGACAAACTTAATCTCTTGTTGTAAGTTTATGCACATGTTCTCTTTCCTTTGTATGTTTCATTAGTTTGTGTCTTTCTAGAAACTTGTCCTTTTTATTTAGATTTTCTAACTTGTTTGCCTGCAGTGATGTAATATCAGTAGTTTTTCTCCCCTTTTATTATTTATCTACTTTCCTTATATTTAAATTTTTCAATTTATTGATTTTAGAGAGAGATAAAGAGGAAAAGGAAGGGGGGAAGGGAGAGAGAGAGAGAGAGACTTGTTGTTCCACTTATTTGCATTCATTGTATGTGTCCTGACCAGGATCAAAACCACAGCCTTGGTGTATCAGGACAATGCTCTTATCAACTGAGCTACTCAGCCATTGTCTAAGTCTTCCTTCTTACCCCTAGTCTTTTTAAAGTTTGGTCAGTTTTGATAATGTTTTGCTAGGATAAACTTTTGGATTTGTGCTATTAACTATTGTTGTTCTAGTGTCTACTGCATTTATTTCTGGTCGATGCCTTATCTTTTTTTCCTTCTGCTTAACATGGATATAATTTACTGTTAACTTTTTAGTGTCTTAAATCACTCACAACTATACATTTTATCTTAAGAAATGTTTTCACTGCATTCTGTCAGTATTGTTATGTTGTAGTTTTGTTTTCATTCAACTTAAAGTATTTTCTTTCTTTTCTGTTTATTTTTATTGTATTTTTCCACTACCATTTATCCCCCCATATCTGCTTCCACCCCCACCCCAATCAGCACACTCTTCATGTCCTTGAGTTCTTTCTTTTCTTTTCTTTTTGGCTTTATTCCTCCATCCTCCCAGTGTCCCCAGAGCTGTCAGCCTGCTCTTTGCCAGTCAGTATGTCTCTATTTTAAAAAATATATATTTTATTTATTTATTTTAGAGAGGAAGAGGAAGGGAAAAAGAGAGAGAGAGAAACATCAATGTGCAAGAGAAACGATCAGTTGTCTCTCTCATGCCCCCAACTGGAAGCCTGGCCTGCAACCCAGGCATGTGCCATGACTGGGAATTGAACCACCTACCCTTTGGTTCAAAAGCCAGCACTAAATCCACTGAGCCACACCAACCAGGGCAGTCTGTCTCTATTTTTGCATGTGAATTGTTTCTTCATTAGATTCCACATATGAATAAAATTACATTGTAATTGTCGTTCTCTGACTGACTTTTTTCACTTAGCATAATGTTCTCTAGGACCACCTGTGCTGTTACAAAAGGTACATTTTTCATCCTTTTTAAAAAATTTTTATTTTTATGGCCAAATAGTATTCTATTGTGTGAATGTACCATGGCTGTTTTATCTACTCATAAACTGATGGATACTTGGGCTGCTTCCAAGTCTTGGCTACTGTAAATAATGTTGCAATGAACATAGGGGTGCATATATTTTTTAAATTAGTGTTTTGGGATCCTTTGGGTATATTCCTAGAAGTGGATCATAAATAGCTTTATTTTCAAATTTTTGAGAAAACTCCAGTGGATGTACTAATCTGCATTCCCACCAACAGTTCATGAGGGTTCTCCCTTTTCCACATCCTCACTAACACTTGTTCTTTGTTGATTTATTGATGATTGCCATTCTAACATGTATGAGGTGATATTTCATTGTGGTTTTAATTTGCATTTTCCTACTCATTAGTGATATTGAGCATCTTGTTATATGTCTATTGACCATCTGTATGTCCTCTTTGGAGAAGTGTCTATTCAGGTTCTTTGTTCATTTTTTAATTGGATTGGTTTCTTTTCGGTATTGAGTTTTATAACTTCTTTATAAATTTTGGATATTAAACAACCCCTTATCAAGTGTATAATTGGTGAACATGTTCTCCATTCAGTGGGTTGTCTTTTTATTTTCTTGATGGTTTCCTTTGCTGTAAAAAAAACTTTTTAGTTTATTATAGTCCCATTATTTTATTTATTTATTTATTTATTTGCTTGTTTGTTTCTTTGCCTGAGGAAACAAACAGAATCATAGGTATGGGGATCTTTTGGAGAGTTATCAGCTGGGAGGGGGAAGGGGAAGAAATGGGAAAATGATGCTGGGATTAAGAAGCATAATTGGTTGGTACAAAATAGACATAGAGGTTGAAGTTTTATATACCAATAATAAAAGTCTTATAGGCACCCCTTTGTAGGTAACTCTCTGCTTTTCTCTTGCTGCTTTTAAGATTTTCTCTTTATTTTGAACCTCTGGCATTTTAATTATGATGTGTCTTAGTGTGGTCCTTTTTGGGTCTAGCTTGTTTGGGACTCTCTGTGCTTCCTGGACTTGTGTGTCTACTTTCTTCACCAATGTTCTGAACCCTGTGTCTGTTAGGTTGGCTATCTCCTCATCGCTTAGTTCTCCCACTGGAACCTTGAACCATTCCCCCTTTTGGGCCATACTTTTCTGTTTCCTCAACTTGATAGGAGTTTGTTTGGCTCTGTGTCTTAGGTAGAGCTGTCGCACCTGTTATTTTGTAAAGGGCGGAAGCCTTAGGTATTAGGCAGTACAAGGCAACCTGTTTTACCATGTTGTGGCTCTGTATGTGGGGGAGGGGTCTGAGAGGCAACAATGCCACTTGCTCAGCACCTGCCCCTTTTCCAGGCACTTCTCCCACTTCTGTATGGGACTGGCGCCTCTCCAGCTGTTGCCCTGGTTATTGTTCCAAGAGTAGGTGGGTCTGTGGATGTTCTAGGACCATGGGGGCCCTTTAAACAAGTGAACTCTGCTGAGAGACCGGCAGTTTCTTCCTCTGTCCCAACCCCCACTGGTTTGCAAAGTCAGAAACAATGAGGCTTTATATTCCCCGGTGCTGGGACCATGAGCAGTGTGGTCTGGTCTGGCACTGGGAGTGCTCCCAAGGTGTCCCTTCTGACTTTTTTAATGTGTGAGTGTGCTTTTTGCAAGTCTGCTGCCACTGCCACTGTTGCTACTACCATACTGTGTCCCCTTCACCCTGGCTCCGCCTCTCCTACCTGTCTGGATGAGTATTTCTTTTGAATATCTTTGTTTGTTGAAGTTCCATGCAGCTCAATTTTGGGAACTTCTGGTTGTATTTAGTTTGGAGATAGTTGTATTCTTTCTTGGTTGTGGAGAGAGATGCAGCAAGTCTGTCTAGGCCTCCATCTTGGCCAGAAGTCTAGATTTTATGGTTTTAAATCTAACATTTAAGTCTTTATTCAATTTTTAGTTTATTTTTGTGTGTGGTGTAAAAAATTGTCTAGTTTCATTTTTTTTGCATGTATCTGTCCAATTTTCCCACCATTATTTAATAAACTATCTTTAGCACATTTTATATTGTTCATTTATTTGTCAGATATTGACTATAAAGGCATGGGTTTATTTCTGGACTCTTATTTTGTTCTATTGATCTAAAAGTATATATAAAAAGTATATATATATATATATATATACATATATATGTATATATATGGTCTGTTTTTATGCTAGTACCATGTTGTTTTATTTAATATGGCCTTATTACATAGTTTGATATTAGATAGCATAATTTCTCCAACTTTGTTCTCCTTTCTTAGAATTGCTGTTGTCATTCGGGGTCTTTTATGGTTCCATATACATTTTTGCAATATTTATTCTAGTTCTTTAACATAGGCCATTTGTATCTTGATAGGAATTGTGTTGAATTTATAGGTTGCTTTGGGTAGTATAGACATTTTAATGATGTTAATTCTTACTATCCATGAACACAGTATATATTCCACTTATTTGTATTCTCTTCAATTGCTTTCTTAAGTGTCTTTTAATTTTCAGAGTACAAGTCTTTTATTTTTTGGTTAAATTTATTCCTAGTTATTTTATTCTTTTTGAAGCAATTGTGAACAGGATTGTTTTATTAACTTCCCTTTTTGTTAATTCATTATTGGTATATAAAAATTCAACTGATTTCTAGATATTAATTTTTTATCCCACTACTTTACTGAATTCATTTATCAGTTCTGGTAGTTTTGTGGTTGACTCTTTAAAGTTCTTTATATACAGTATCATATCTGCAAATAATGACAGTGTTACTTTTTCCTTTCCAATTTGAATGCCTTTTATTTCTTATTCTTGTCTGACTGTTGTGGCTAGGACTTCCAGTACTGTTTTGAATAAGAGTGGTGAAGGCAGACACGCTTGTCTGGTTTCTGATCTGAAGAGAATGCGTGTAATTTTTGCCCATTAAGTATGGTGTGGACTATGGGTTTATCATATACGACCATAATTATGTTGCTGTGTGTTCCCGCTATTCGCGCCTGCTGAGTTTTTATCATAAATGAATGCTGGATCTTATCAAATTTTTTTTTCTGAATCTATTGATATGATCGTGTGATTTTTAGCCTTCAATGTATTGTTTATGTGGTGTGTCATGTTTATTGATTTGCAGATACTGTATGAAGCTTGAATCTGCAGAATAAATACCACTTGGTTATGGTGTATGATCTTTTTGATGTATTGCTGCATTCTGTTTGCTAAAATTTTGTTGAGGATTTAGCATCTATGTTCATCAGGTTATTGGCCTATAATTTTCTTTCTTTTTAATGTCTTTATCTGGTTTTGGAATCAAGATAATTCTGTACTTGTAAAATGAGCTTGGGAGTCTTTCCTCCTTTTTTATTTTTTCAAATAGTTTGAGAAGGAGAGGTGTTAAGTTTTTGAATGTTTGTTAAATTTAAAAGTGAAGACTCTGGTCCATGGCTTTTGTTTGTTGGGAGTTTTTGTTTTATTTTCTTTCTTTTTAATGCTTCAATTTCATTAGTTGTAATCTGTCTATTTAAATACTGCAATTCTTTTGGGATTAGTTTTAGAAGATTGTATGTTTTTAGAAATTTATCCATTTCATCCAGATAGTCCAATTTTTGGCATACAGTTCTTAATATTTTCTTACAATCCTTTGTATTTCTTTGGTGTCAGTTGTCACTACTCCTCTTTCATTTCTGGTTTTATTTATCTTGATGAATCTGTTTAAAGATTTGTAAATCTTGTTTATCTTTTCAAAGAACTAGCTCTTAGATTCATTGATCTTTTGTATTGTTTTTTAGACTGTATATTTTTGTTTCTGCCCTGATCATCAGTAATCCCTTCCTTCTACTCCCTTTAGGCTTTGTTTGTTATCCTTTTTGGAAGTTCCTTTAAGTTCAGAGTTGGATTGTATATTTGAGCTTTTCCTTGTTTCTTGAGCTAAACCTGTTAACACTATGAATTTTCCTCTTAAGATTGTTTTTGCTGTGTCCCAGAGATTTTGGGTTGTAGTGTTCTCATTTTCGTTTGTTTCAAATAATATTTTTATTTCTTCCTTGATCTACTAAATATTAGCCATATATAGTCATATGTATAAACCATATATGTGAATGCAATGTACTTCTTTCTGCTACATTGCACACTCTATTCTCATTGTCTCAAATTCCATTGTCAAAATATAGTAAGTACATACTAATTTTTTTGTAAGATTTTTTGTGGTAAAAACACAACATGAAACATACCTCATTAACAAATTTTGAAGTGTGCAATACAGTACAGTTAAAATCGGGTCAATGTTGTATAACAAATCTCTAGAAATTACTTATCTTGAATAATTAAGTCTTTATGCCCATTGATTAGCAATTCCCCATTTTCTCCTTTTTCCAGCCCCTAGCACCCAACATTATACTCTATTCTATGATATTAACTCTTTTAGATAGCCCATACAAATGGAATCATGGAGTATTTGTTCTTTTGCTATTGGTTTATTTCACTTAGTGTACTGTACTGAAAGTTAATCTATGTTGTTACATATTGCAGGATTTCCTCCTTTTAAAAAAATACTCCTGCAGAGTTCACACTATATATATTATTTATTTCTTCTTTCAGTTTTATTAACATATAACTAATGTATAGCATTGTATATTTCTAAAGCATATAGCATAATTTCTTGACTTACAAATATTGTGAAATTACTATCACAGTAAGTTTAGTCAACATCCTTGACTATGTATAGATGTTGCATATAGAAACTGCATTCTATATTTCTGATTGGTCCTTTTTTAAGGTTTGTATGTCTTTTTTCATCCTTTAGATCATTCTTATAATCATTACTTTAAACTCTGTCTGGTTAGTTGATAAAAATAAATAAAATATCTTTCCTTGTGATGAGAACTTTTAAGATCTACTCACTTAGCAACTTTATTTTTTCATATCTATGCATGTTTTTACTTTTTATTACATAAATATGTTCCAATAAAATTTATTTACTTTATGTCTTCAATTCTAAGATCACGTTTTGTTCACATTCTAACATCTCTAAACTTGGGATACATCTATTATGGGTTCATAATAAAGTATTATATCACAATTTAATCTGCATGTTTTTCCCTTTTCTTGGGGTACATAAAATATTGTTGCATCTCAGACTACAGTGTCTAGATCCTATAAAATGTGGCGGTACTGTTTTTGTTCTTTTTATTGAATTAATTGAAATGATACTGGTTAACAAAATTATACATGTTTCAGATGCATAATTCCACAACATGTCATCTGTACATGGTATTCTGTGTTCACCACCCCAAATCAAGTCTCCTTCTATCAGCATTTATCTCCCTGATACCCTCCTCTACTTTGTCCACCATCACTCCCCCAGCAATCTCCACACTATTGTCAGTGTTCACAAGTTTTTTCTCTTTCTTCTTTTCTTTTCAATTTCTCCACATATAGACCCAGCCCCTCCTACTCTCAACAGCTCTCATCCTGCTCTATGTCTATGGGTTTGTCTCTATTTTGCTTGTTAATTAACTATTATTCTCATATTGTGCATTACATCCTCAGTATTTATTTATTTTATAACTGGGAGTTTGTATATATTGACCATTTTCATCTGATTGCCCCATCCACCACTCCCACCCTGGGCAAACACAAATCTGATTTCTCTTTCCATTAAGTTTGATTTTTCTTGTTTTATATTAGATTCCACATATAAAGGGGAGTATACAGTATTTTTTCTCTGAGTTATTTCATTAAACATATTGCCCTCAAAGTTCATTTATGTTGTTGCAGTTCCCAACAATTGTGAGCACTAAGTAGCAGCTCTCTTTAATATATTTTAATTATACATACAAACGTGTATAAATATAGTTATTGATTTTGTTTTTATAAAATTTACATGTAAGTGTTCTTACTGGTCTACTTACTTTACTTATTTCTTGAAAGGAAGAAAATACGTTTCTTTTAATTTTAAAATCATAGCATGCACACAATAAAGTGTTAAATAAAAAATGAATTAGTGCTTCTGCTCCCAATTTGTTATACAAGATTAGGAAAATGACAGATGTTATATTTATGAAAAGGTTGTTTTAGAAACAAAAATCTCTATCCTTCAAGTAACTTGTATAATCTGCCGAAATCTTTGGAACATCTCCCAAGAAAACATTCACATCCATTCACTGGTGTATATATATATGTATATATAATTTTAATTTTATGGTTTTACAAACACTCTTAAGCTAACTTATGGACATCCTTGAGTCTGAGTATATGTTAGGACATTTAACCTAACCACAATCTCTTACTTTTTTGTGAAGGACTGTGCTCTATCAACTGGGTTAGGGCTGAGAACTACATTTCCCAGAATCTGCTTCACGGTGTGCTTGTGAGCTGCAATAAATTAAGTAAAAGAGCAGCCATTAATCTCAGGTCAGTATGGTTGAATACAATGGTGGAAAGATAGAAAGGGGCTTGTCAGGTCTCATCCCAGTTTAACCTCTCTCTCCTTCACTCTGCCTCCAGTATGTCTTTTCTATTACTGACCCTATTGAACAACAGGGACTTTGGGGCCACCATAGAAAATCCTTACACTGAGATAACTTTTCTTAGATCTTGCCACATCTTCCTTTTCACAGTCTTACTTTGATATCTTAGAATGATTGATTTCTCACATCTTTCTACCACCTCTCATGTAACTACCTGCATTAATTCTTCTGGCAGATTTGTTAGTGTCTTTTTCTCTGCTCCTCCAAGTCTACCTTTCAGTTTTTTGTTTCTTCTTATAATAAATCATTCATTCCCCTAATAGTCATTATGTTCTGCTTCTCAAAGTAAATTCTGACTGATACTTCCCACAACATTTAGATTTCATGATTGTATAGTTTCTGAACTTTCCTTATTTATTTCTAATGGACTTTATGTGGTGAAGCCTTGATAAGATTTGATTCAAAAAGCTGTTTATGGAACTCTTAAACTGATTCTGTAAACCTGAAAATGGCATGTACAGGCATAGTGAGAAGAAAGAAAATAGGCATTTTACTCCAAATAATAGAATTTTATGGCAATCTATAGTTGAAGAGAAGTATTTGTAATATATTTTTCTTTTCTTTGTGCTGAACTTTATCTTTAATTTAAAGACTGCTTCAAATATTACTACCTTTAAGTTTTAGAATGCTGATTTCAGTTTGCAAATATAAACACATTACAGGCATTAGGGAGTAATGGGATCATTTTGCTCTTAGCTAGAATGTGTATTTTAGTCACCATATTTTTAAATCACATGTAATAGACCAAAAAAAGTAATAAAAATAAAACCTTAGAGTCAGGTGTAACTGTATTTAATGGTAAAATGCAATGCATGCACATGATTGTCTTATGTAAATAGACAATTTAAAAATTAAACTTGTAATAATATCTCATTTTCAGTAGTTGGTGATATTATGAGTTTGTTTCTTAAAATGAATAGCAGGCTTTTTCTAAATGAACTATTTGATTGCATTAGCATGGACTAAATATTGCTATTTTTTACATGAAATTAGACCCATTTTTATTCTTTTCAATTTACTTGTTAATGAACTTTAGAAAACATATTCCGTTTAGCAATGTTTTTCAAAAATTCTGTTCTCTCTTGACTTTTGTTCTCTGTTGACTCACCTTTGATCTCAGGGATTCTTATATTTATCACTACTTCTTTCAAAAGCTCTAATCATTGACCTTGAACATAAGCTCACAACAATGGGAATATAAATATAATAATATGCTAAAAAGCTGATGAAATAAAAGACTTGTATTTTACTTGTAATGTGAAAAATGTTTGTTATTTTAACAGATCAGTTATAATATTTAATATAATTAAAAATAAAGTTTTAATTAAATATAGTACTATACCCAAAGAAAACTTAAAAATAAACTCTAGACTATTCTTATGATAAAATATAATTGTAGACATGGAGTTTCCCAAATTCTCTTCTTTAAGTAATTTCTAAAACAAATTAAAATTAAAGTTCTCATCCTATAGACATGATTTTTCTTTAGCTGTCTTAATTTTTCCCCAGTTATATAACTCTTCTATATTTGACATTGACTATTTTAGAAAAAGAATCATTCTGATTATTTATAGTTTCTACCACCTCTATTTTAAATATTTCACATAAACCATGAAAAGAGTATATTTTCAATGTAAAATGACTCCAGGGAATTTATTATGTTTAATTTAGTTAATGCATGAAATACTGCCTTTCTGTGCTTGTCAGTCTTGGAAATATCACAATTAAAATTTGATCCTAAATTAAATAAATAATTGAAACTTACATATTTTAAAAGTAAATTTGAGAATTTAACAACTTCCTAAGTTCTATGAGATATTCAATCACTCAAAAAATTGATATAACTTTATTTTCTGTGTATGTTTGGAGGATAGTGGTATATGGCATTTGAAATTGCATAAGTTATAATCAATGCTTTATCAGTAGGAAATTTGGATCATGACAAAAAATGGGGAGATAATGTTTAGATTCTGAAAGTAAAGCAAACCAAGTGTGAATCCAGGCCTCAAAACTAATAGCTAGATGTGCAGTCTTAGGAAATTTCTGAAACTTTTCTGTTCTTACACTACCTCCTCTATAAAATGAGGACAAAAAAAAAAGAAAGAAAGAAAAGAAAAGAAAAAAACACAACAGTAAAATTTAGATCAGAATCTTGGTAATTGAGGCTTGGCTAGTTCCTGGCTCATGGTAAGCATATGTATGAATTTTTTAGAGGTAGTAGTAGTAGTCATCATTGTCTACATTGTAGTAGTTAGAATGGTAGGTAACAATTTGTATTAGTGATGATGGTAAGTATAATGTTTGAAGTTTAATTAAAAACTAATGAGCAAACTTTTGGAGCTTACATATATAAGGAAGCAATGTCACATGGTAGTTACAGAAATAGACTGTATATTCTATTGTTACTATAACAAGTTTACTCAAACACAGCAGTTTAAAACCATACTTATTATTCTCTTCCTTTTCTGTAGATCACAAGTCCTGGTGAACTTGACTGCATTCTTTGTTTATGCACTCACAAGGCTCAAATCATGAAGCAATGGGCTTGGGCTCCTTTCTGGAAATTTGAGTAAAGAATTTGTTTTCAAGTTTAATCAAATCCTTGGCATAATCCATTTCTTTGTGAGTGTAGATCTGAGATCCTTGTTCTTCATTGGCTATCATTTGGCCACTCCTGTCATTTTTTCTTATATAGTCTCCATCTTCAAACCAGTGACAGACAGCAAATTAAATTATTCTCAGTGTTCTAATCTCTATACCTGCCTCTTTTGCCACCAGTTGGAAGGAACTGTCTGCTTTTCAGAGACTTGTGGCCCATTCAGATATTCTCCCCATATTAAAGTCAGTTGTGCCATATAACACAACATAATCACAGGAGTGAGATTTCATCATACGCACAGGTTCTTAGGATTAGGGTGTAACATTTTGGGGGCCAGTTTTAGGATTTCTAGCTTCTACTTTGACATTTAAGGCAAGATCTTTTGGTCTAATTTTCAAATTCTTGCGTAATCTTTAGTTTTTTGACACTAAACTATTTAATTTTTTCTCATTCTGGAATTTTTATTTATAAAATTTTATATATAGTAATAGCATTTACCCCAGTATTAAATTAAATAATACAATGCAGGGAAATATTTGAGACTTGTTTAATATACGTACTAATCAATCATCATAGTTATTGCTTTTATTGTTATTACTGTGATTTCTACTACCATATAAGCTCCTCTGAGCTTGTTACTTATTACATTATAGGCACATGAGAATGTAACTCAGGCTTAAGTAAGACAGATTTCCTAAATATTGTGTTTATCATTTTGATACAAATTTTTATTTATACTAAAAATACAGGATCTATAACAAGCATCTCTTGTCCACTATCTGGAAGTAGCAAATATTAACAATGTACATTTTATTTAAATAATTTGTATGAAATAAACAAAACAATGTGGCATTACTCTTTGTGCTATTGCCTCCCTATTGTTTTAAGGCTCAACTATGATTATGGTTTTGATACGTGCATTCTTGAATATATTTTAATATTTTTACTGAGTGTGTGTGCTGTATGTCTAAACCCTTTTATAGCTTTTTTGAAATGCCCTTCAGTTATCCCTTGCAACTTTATTTTATTCATTGAACTTTACAGTTTCAATATCTCTTGAAACTGAGAAAAGGTCTCATAGAAAATATTACATTTTTATGACTTAAGTATAAGGTAGTATTTTTAATGATATTGAAAACACAACTAATAAAATAAAATATTAATAAAATAGGCTAAGTCTAAATCAAAAGATTTTATACAACAGAATAAAGTTCAAAAATATGGGTCAGACTAGAAGAAGATATTTGAAACATCTGTAGTAGGCTATGGTTTAGTATACAGAATACCCCCACAAGTCAATAAAAGATAAATAACATAATAAAAAATGGGTTACTATATGAATAGGAAACTTTGTTGTTTGGGTGATGAAGAATTTAAGCATTCAGTTTGGAGTTGCGGGTTTAAAAGGTGAGTACCCTGTAATTAGGTCTCCATTGAGGCCTGCTACATTTAGTTTCTCTGTGGAAGCCAGTTCTTTGGGATAGGTCCAAGTTTCTTTAACATGCATAAGTAGGTGGATTGTCAAAAATATTAGCACCAGTTCATTCACCAGAGTTTGGTGCACTTTTTTGTGAGTCATCATTACTAAAAATGTGTTATTAGCTACATGATTTGAAAACAACATTCTCAGACGGTTAGGGTCCAGTAGGATAGGACTATTTTGTTTTATTTTTTTTCCACATGAAAAGTTAAACCAGGAAAGATCTCATGCGTCTCAGAGATTATAGATGAAATCAACATTCTAATGCATAGTGGTGATGGTGTCTTTTGGATAGTTGGCAGTGGGCGAGAAGAAAAAGAAAAAGATAGTGTTAGGAAAATATATGGGGATGTTACAGAGAGAGGCTCTTACTATTGAGCTTAGGGAAGGCTCTCTGTAGGAAAAACATTTTTTAATTATCTCGTATTTCCATTTTGAAATGATTATAGTTTTCCCTATAAAACTACCCCGGTCAAAATGGTGAGTTGACAAATGGTAGTGGTGATGGTGGGGTAACATAGATCAGTTGGCTGGTAAAAGGTCAAATTTTTAGGCAGAAAACATGCAATAAAATAATGAAAATAGTGATTATAAAAAAAACCCCATAGAACCTAAAAGGGTGTGAAGTGACGACGTAGCTCATATTTCTAATCTTGGGTAGATAGGATACAAGTCATTGCAGGAAGTTTCAGATTGTGTTTGTAATCATCCAAGTGTCTACCAAACAATCCACATAATCATAAGTTTCCTTTCTTATGTTTAATTTACTTTTTTCAAGCCCAAACTATATTGTTTCTTTCTCACTTTAGTAAAGTAGGAAAATAACTGCGTATTACATTATCTTTTTAGTAGATACTTTATAGTCTTTAATATTATGGCAAGCTGAGGTTTTATTATTGTTTTTGTTGTTTTTTTGGTCAAAGAACTAGTGGAGTATGAGCTAGTGTAACACATCTTCAAAGTTTAGTGCAACCATTGTATATGGCCCAGACAATGAAGCCATGTTTGAGAACACAGTGAGGCTACAGCGTGAGATACCAGGATGGCCTCTACCCACTAGTACTGCCCAGATACCTTCAATATTTTGAAGATTTGACAACAAGTCTTCAAAATAACATCACCTCTCTGTTTTAAAAGGCTAAATGCTAAAAACCTTAGAGCATATTCATAAAAAGATTATGGCACAGAAAGAACGTTGGAAACATTTAACTACAAGTATCCTTTGAATGTGATACCTGTCCTGTTACAGTGTTAGTTGTTGGAATAGAAATAAAATTCCATCTATTTTAAAAAACTAAATTTCTCAAAATGGACTAAGAATGAATTCTTTTACTGAGGTTTGAGATTAGGCTTGTTGCATCAAGAAATCTGAGAACTATTTTATCTAAGGCAGAGGCAGTAAATGTTTATTTGCTTCCTAGATTCCTTAGAATAATCTGTTTACATTTAAAACATCACTTCAAGGTTCGTCACAACAAATTGGTGGTATTTCGAGCACATTGCTATTTTTTTTTTTTACTAATATCTACTAATTTGTGTCAAACTTGATTTCTAAAGGTCTCTGATTAGCTACAAGATAAATGCATCTGCTTACTTCCTCAGGAAAAGCAAATACCAAATATCAATTAATTTTATCTGCTTTTCAGGTAGCAAAACAACCTTCCCTCTAATGACATTAGAACAGCCTTCTGCTTAATGGTGATATATTATTTTAACATAGTTTCCAATGGAAATAAAATTTGGAAGTCATTCAGCTTCTCAGTGGTTCTTTTTGAACAAAAAAATTAATGGAGGTGGATTGTGTAGGCAATCACAGATAAATCACAGGCTTCCAGCATTACTCAAGAACTGAGTTTCTGCCTTTCTGGAGGTAAAAAAGCAGTACACATCATATGTACAGATTCTAAATAATTGGCTTGTGTGCATTCTGTGTTGCCAAATTGGAGGATGATGTAGGGTCACATTCTGATAAAATACAAAGCTGCGTGAACATGAAATTAAGCATTCACTAAAGAGGGATAAGCAAATGACTTCATGCACCCTGAACACTTATGAATATGTTTGGGCTGTGCCAACAAAGTTTTTCACCTTGGAGCTGAGGATTTGGGTAATCAAAAATGTTAAATGGAAATACTGCTCAATTTGTTTCTCCTCGTTAAACATTCTCAAAAGAAGTTGGACTATATGTGCCTCAGCACAAAGGAGATGTGATTCAGCAGAAAGGCTGAGCTCAAAGGAACTGAGGTTTATTGCCAGCCCACCCTAGGGTTGTCTATATTCATTAAAAGAAAAATGACAGAATACTACTTTAAAAATCACAGCTCCAGAAACTGTGCATAGTTTTTATATCTGTATTCCAATTAACCTTTGCCATAAATCTGTTATGTAGGGATTATTTCAACTTTACAGAAGATAAATCTGAGGGAAATAATATGTTTCCAAATTTCCATAACTGAGTGGAAATATCTAGATTTGAACTCAGGTTTTGAATTTCTTGATGTTAAGTTGTAAAGCTGTATATTTCTTATAATTCACATTGCTAGAAAAGTACAGAAAATAGGAATTAAATACTGGTAGTCAGGGACACCTTCTCAGAGGAAGCAGTAAGTATATTGAGACATAATAAACTGTAACAGTTAAGGAAACAGAGAGAATGAAAGAGAAAAAGAAAAGATTATGTGTACAAACCCAGTACATGATAATTCCAGAGGTGAGTAAGACCATTGGGACTTTTCAGAACTGTAAGCACTTCGTTGTAAATGGATGGCACCAGAAGCTAAGCAGTAGCAGGGTCATAAAATGTCTCATGTGAAAGAATAGGTGGTTTATTGTAAGAAAAACAAGAACTTATTAACAGATATTAGGTTGGCAATATTAGAACCAATATCCAAACACCATGCACAGAGAAGGAAAAAAACTATCAGCGGTATAAAAGTGCTGGGTTTTATCAAAGCCCAAGAAGCAGGAAGACTCATGAGAAGGATGTTTATGCCAGTGATAGTAGCAGAGGGCAGATGGATTTTATGTCAATAACTATAGTAGTAAACATTGGTCCAGAGTGAAGCATTGGCCTTCCCAGATGCTTGTAACACAGAGGTAGCAGGAAAGCAGCTGAAAACAAATGAAGAAAATGCTTGGCTGATGTCCCACTCCTGGGGCTGCCAAGGAGGCAATAGCAGCATGGAGATGACAGCTGCTAGACTCTAGACGGAACTGCCATGTGCTGAGTGAGATCAGTATATTCAGGTTTACTGAACAAGACATAAACTAGCTCTGATGATCAATTGGGAAAATTTACTCTCAAAGACTGAATTAATGTGTTTTAATATATTTTTGCAGATAAACATGAAAGGATTCTTCACATTGTTTTTTCCCGTGGCTTCTCAAAAACAAAAAAAGCTACACACCTAACAGAAAAGGATGAAGCCAGGTCTTTGAGTAATTTACACACTATGACCTCTTTCATTATGCTTGGCTCAACCTTTTCAGAATGATTTAAGTGAAGATCTATGAAAGGAATCTTGGAGAGATTAGTACTGCTGGTGGATAGAACAGGCTTCAACTCAGGAAATGACTGAGGGAGGTGGATATATGAACTCGTCTGGATTTTCACCACAATATTCCTAAAGTTGAGTTGCAATGGCACCATTAATTCTTCGACCTCTAAGTAATGTGGAAATTAGACATAAGTTATGTGTCATTGACTTGTGCAAAATAATCAAATATTCCTTTAATGAAGATTCACACATCCATTATTTCTTTGCTTTCTCTCTCCTAACCTCTGTAGTGCAGACTCACATCACTTAGTCCCTGATTTACATGGACAACTTCAAACTAGTTCTCTCACCTTCACTTTTCCTTCAGAGATTTTTTCTGACAGAGATTTATCTTCTGATTCCACCAAACTGCAGTAACACTCTACAGAATCTTTATTTAATTATTCTCAATGATGTACATACAGGCTTAACTTTAAATATTTTAGCATGATATAAACAGGTCTCAACTATAACTTCTACATATGTCTTGAAATTTATCTTCCATCATTTTTCCAAGGGAAAACTTTCCCAGCAAAATTATTCATGTATTGTTTCACCATGTGTATGATTAATGCAGCAGAGGTTAATATCCTCTGAAGCCATTATAGCCATAGACTTCCTCTAAGCTGTATCCTCTTGTGAACAACATCCAGAATTTATTGACACAGTGCTTTGCCATGGTTTGCACCATCTATGAGCCCATATGTCATATGTTTAAGAGCAAAGAACACACAGTGAGTTCAAGCTCTTCATTTTCCCCTCCCCAGCAATATGAACTTTACCAATTTTTGCAAGGTCTTTGACCACTTACTTCAACTGGAGCTTAATGATTATCAGGGTATTTACAGCATTGTGTTATAGTGAGGTTTAAATCATTTATTATTTGTAAAAAGCTTGACACATAGTAAGTGAACTGTATATCTTACCTATTATTGTTTCATATATGCAACAACTCTGAAGTCTTTCCTGCTTCTCAGAGTGCCAGAGATCCAAGAGACAGTTTCTGTATAGGTTGAAGGAGTACAATTTCACTTAAGGGCTAAAATCAGCCTCCATCAAACATTCCCTTGAGTCCTGAACAAACTTGAGCTGGGACTTTGAGAGACACTATGGAGGGCCCAGAAGAAAAATAGAAGATGGGGTCTGTGTGAGCATACACTTAACAGGTTTTGTTGTCTTTCAGGAGACTGTGAGTAATAAGTGTCCATTCTCCTTCCTCAGGCCAAACACAAGACTGTTAAGGTGGTGGGATAACTGAGAGTCCCTTGGGCTCATATTTGCTGACATTCATAGATCTTAGTACTCTACTTGTGTGAATTAGAAGTACTAAACATCCAAAGGGTTCCATGTCATGGTCTGATACTTATTCAAAGACTTTATATTACTCTTAATACCATCATGCTTAAGATAGTAATTTATAACATTTCATTCCCCTAGGTATTTTTCTACCCTGTGTGTAGGAGCTTACTCTTTCTGTATCTCTGTCACACTCTCTGTCTTTATAAAGAAAAAAAAAATATTCAGTAAAATACCATAGATTGTCTTAGAACTTCATACACATGACTACATTTTAGGGAGAAAAATATGATGTAAAAGTGCTAATTTAAGCTGTTATAAAAATTTGCTTCAATTGTTTACAATAATCCTATAAGAAAAATGGATGGCTGTAAGAAAAATTTTAATAAATCACATTTAATTTTTATGCAACATTATCCTCCGCTGAAAGGGAGATCAATGCTCCTTTTTATCTGCTCACTTCCTTGTTTCACTTACAAGGAGGGGTCCAGAGCAAAAGTCTCCACAGCACTTCCCAGTGTTCTCTCATCCACTGATTGAGGCCAAAGTTATAAATGTGGTCTCAGTTTCTTGCAGTAGAGTCTTACCATGAGAAATGTACATAAGGCTGTGTTGAAAAACAAAAGCTCTACCACTAGCATTTTCTTCTCCGTCCACTCATTACTGGAACCTGATAAGCCTCTGTTCACTACAAAAATGTGTGAGGCTCAAAATTTGAGTAAAAACTTATGAAATAATGACCTTTCATTGTACTTCTATTACTGGTTCCAATCATTTCTAGTTTAAGTAAAAGGAGCTCTGTAAATGATTTTTCCCAGCTCATTAGAAACCTTCCCTTGGAACAGAATGGATAGGTTAGCAGGATGGGCCATTAGTCTCATCAGCTGCAGCTAGTCTCCATGCCCTGACTTCTTATTTCTCTCTTTCACCCTCAGTTGTACCCAATGGATGGCTATGAATATATTTAGGGATTGGGCAAAGAATAGAAGACAGAAGCTGGAAATCAATTTTCTGTTAAGAACTACACTATTTTTTTAATAATATGCTTTATTGATTATGCTGTTAGAGTTGTTCCAATTTATTTTCCCTTTGTTCCCCTCCACCTAGTGACACCCCTCCCTCCAGTTGTCTCCCCAACTTAGTCCATGCCCACTAATTGTGCATATAGTTCTTCTCAACATCTTCTTGTCTACTCCACTCCCTCCTACTATGCTTCTTAATTCCTGTACCATCTCCCTCCCTTTTCCCCTTCCCCCTCCCTGCTGACCTCCTCTCAATATGTTCCCCATACCTATAATTCTTTTCCCACTCTCATTGCCCACTTAGTTTGCCTTTGTTTTGATTTCCTAGCTTCTGTTGTTGGTTGTTGTGATACAGTTTTCATTTTAATGTTCATAGTTTTGATCCTCTCTTTCCTAAACAAGTCCCTTTAACATTTCATATAACAGTGGTTTGGATCTGATGAACTCCTTCAGTTTTACTTTGTCCTGGAAGCACTTCCTCTGCCCTTCTATTCTGAATGACAGCTTCACTGGATAGAGTACTCATGATTGTAAGTTTTTGCTTTTCATTACTTTGAATACTTCTTTCCAGTCCCTTCTTGCCTGCAGAGTTTTTTTTGAGAAATCAGCTGATAGTCTTATTGTGATCCCTTTGTACATAATTGTCTTCTTCTCTCTTGCTTCTTTTAAGATTCTCTCTTTATCTTTAATTTTTGACATTCTGATTATAATGTCTCTTGGTGTGGTTCTCCCTGGGTCCAATTTTTTTGGAACTCTCTGTGCTTCTTGGACCTGTAAGTCTATTTCCTTCCCCAAGTTAGGGCAGTTCTTCATTATTTTTTCACATAATTTTTCAATTTCTAGTTCTTTTACTTCACCTTCTGGCAACCCTATGATTTGGATGTTGGCTCTCTTATAGCTGTCCCATAGGTTTCTGAGCCTCTCCTCATTTTCCTCACTTTTCATTTCCTCTTTCTGCACTGGCTGACTGCTTGTTCCTTCCCTATGTTCCGATTTGTTGATTTAATCCCTGGTTTTCTTTCTCTCACCACTAGTTTCATATTTGTTTTTGTTCATTTCAGCAGGACTAGCCTTCTTTTCTTCCCTGTCTTATTTAAGATCTGTTGTTAGATCTGTAAAAATTTGTATAACCAAAGCTCTGAACTGTGCCTCAGAAAGATTTCCTATCTGCTGAGCCATTAGATCAGTTATTTGCTCTCTGGTCAGCTGCATCACTGGGATCTCTGTCATGATCTGTGCCATCCTGACAGTTTTGTGTTTACCTTTGCTTCCTGGGCAGGGTTGTCACACCTCCTATGCTATAGGGGGTGGAACTTTGTGCACTCGTCACAACTAGGCAACCCTTCTCACCACGCTGTGGTGTTTTCTGTGGTGGTGGGAGTCCAAGATGGATTGCTGCTGTTCACTCTCTGCTAAGAGACTGGGACCTTCCTCCTCTGTCCTCACCCCTCTGGCCCTCACAGTCCAAGGCAATGGAGGTCTGCCTTCCCCGGCTTTGGAATCGCAAGCTGATGGGTCTGGTCTGCAGCTGTGTTGCTCCCCAGGCACTTCTTGCTTCCCCTTAAATACAGGTGTCTGTGCTTACCACTGTCCTGCTGCCATCACCACTGCTGTCACCACCAGCACAGCTTGACCTCTCTGCCCCAGCTTTGCCCCTCCTACCCATACAGAGGAGCACCACTTCTTTATAACTTCATATGTTGGACTTCCATGTAGCTTTATTTTCTGGAACTTCTTGTTATTTCTGGTTTTGCAGTAGTTGTATTCTTTCTTAGTTGTGGAAGGAGACAGAGCATGTCAGTCTAGGCCTCCATCTTGGCCAGAAGTCTTCTAGGTGTGTTTGCCTCCATGTCCCAGGTAGAGCTCAAATACTACATTCTTAACTTCATCCATCTATATCATTTTACTTAGAGTTTATATGAGTGTATTACAGATAGATAGTATCTTCTAATTCATAATTCCAATGTTTCTATATATATAAAATAAATCTCTGAAGGTCATCTAACCATCTCCTTAGTAAAGCATTAGCCTCTTAAATCAAATGAGCTAAAGAGCACATAAATGGAACCTGCAGTGTTTTTAGAGCTGTTATACAGAACTCCTCACTTACTAAGTGCCTTTTGCTTCACCTATTTTTGAGGCTTTTACCACATAGACACTGCTGCTATCAGCTAGACTATTATGGGGATAACACATTGAAGTTGTAATAATTTCTAGTTTCAATTTAAAAAATGCATTTGGTCAAGTATGTGTCAGCTGCTTCCTTTTTCATATAACTTCTCAATCTAAAAACTCCTTTACTTTGTCTCAGTATTTCCTCTAAAGCTCCTGCACACCCCAGGGCATAATATTTTACAAGTACTATAAATAGAAGGAAGTTGTATCTCTTTATGATATATTAAACACACAACCTGTATATTTGTGATCAAACTCAGAGACAGAGGGTGCCAGTTTGAGATAAATTAAGTCATGATAGGCTTTCGTGGGCTTCATTGGCTTGAAATATTTGGGGCCACTATGAAAAGCTTTTTTCCCCCATGTGTTGCAGTTAGTGAATGTCTGTGAACAGTGAAAGACTTAACAATGTAATGCAAAGTGATGCTGGCCAAGTAACTACATTAAAGAGACATTCTTGTGATCCATTTCACACTGTGGATTCATCTGTTCCATTTCTACTTTTTGCTTTGCTAGACATTGCATCCCATGTTCTCAGTTTCTGAGTTCCTCTACTTACATTTCTGACTCCTGAATTTTCCTGGACCCCCCCTCACTCTTTCTCAATTTTGCTAACCCCACTCATACATTACACATTACATTTTGCTGAGTATATTAGAGAACATAAATCAATTGTGAAAATGCTCTTGAAATGTGCATAGTCTTCTAGAGGAGGCAAGAATTAACCAACTGAACCAATTAGAAAAGTGCTAAATGAAATAGAATCCAGAAGTAAAATTCATTTGGTCAATAAAGAATCAAGTGGATGTCATTGTTGGCTGGCAATTTCCAAAAAAGCTTCTCAAAGTTACTAACCCCAGAAATATAAAGAAGAGAGAGGGCTTGTCTAAGTGTGTGTCACAAACTTAAAGTCACACCCTGTATCAAGGACAATCTTATATTTAAACAGAAACACTTGAATCAAGATGAGGATATGCAGAAGATGTACATTTGAAGACAAGTTCCTGTGGGGAATGGTAGAAAAAAAAGTTGATTGATTTTTACAAAAGTGTTTTCTGAAGACCACTGGTCTTAAAACGTCATA
Organism: Furipterus horrens; assembly: GCF_987537825.1. Taxonomy (NCBI): domain Eukaryota; kingdom Metazoa; phylum Chordata; class Mammalia; order Chiroptera; family Furipteridae; genus Furipterus; species Furipterus horrens. The sequence goes on along the minus strand of NW_028327172.1, from coordinate 161,983,201 downwards.
TTTTATATCACTTCTCCAAATTCACCTGTACAGTAGTATATTAAAGGGGCAGAAGCCTTAAGTAAATTAATCTGTTAATTTTTGTTCAACCCATCATTTGCCAAATTTTTTTTACCACAGTAATGCTTATTAAATTCTTTTCTATAATGCACACATTAGAAAATGTTGATCTATATATGCCAAGTAGCATATATATATATATATATATATATATATATATATATATATATATATAACAAGTAGAAAAAAATTCAAACTCTACACTAGAATGCCAGGGTAGATTTTGATTTTATTTAACAGGCAAATATAATGAGTAGGAAATTTGTATGATCTAGTTCTGATATTAAAAAAGCTCTTTTTAAAGATGAACTGGAGAAAAAAAATCTCAAAAATCAGAAGACCACTAATGAAATAATTCCAAAAATTACTTTTTAGTTGATAAAAAATTGAATTTAGTGTGGTAACTCTGAAAATAGAAAAAGAGAGAAACACTAGATTTGTGGGTAAAATGAAGGTATCAAAACAATGTAAGTAGCAAAAGCAAGATCACTGAAAAAAAAGAAGGAAACTGTTAGAAGAAAACAGTGAAATGACACTCACTCCCTGGGAGTGCTGTTCAGGAGCATGCAATGAAAACCAGGTTGAAATAAATATAGTGAGACAGTTGGAAAACACATGCAGGCCATAAGAATGCAATGACACCAACTAGTAAACCAGGTTTTATTGCTGCTTTGTTTCTCCCTATAAGTCACAATGATCAGTCCTATTATTTTCCAGGTATACACAATATATTCCTAAGGAAGTAAGATGATTAAAACCCTTATAATTTTAAATTCTCTAAAAATATTTTTTTACTATTCCACTATACTATAATTACCTAAGGCATATATTAAAAATACAAATTCATGGTCAGAGACCCTAAAATCTGTAATTTCCTTGGCACTATTGTTGATATTTAAGCACACTAAAGTTGAGAATAGCTACAGGACCATTAAAGCTAGCATACATGAAACATACTTCCTGTGGCAGCTGTGAGAATGTGCCTGGCTGATCTTCAGCAGCAGGGGGAAGCAGTGAGCAATGGTCCCACAGCTGCTGAGTTCTGAAGTTGGTCCTGCATTGGTTTTGAGACCACTCCTCATTTGAGCTACTTCTGGCCAATGACCACCACTGCAAGGATACAAAGCAGACACAACCTTGAGAGAAGCAGGGTTCCTCTGAGGATTAGCTTTACCTTGAGGAGCCCCTAGGGTCCGCTGTCAAACTTTTCTTATAAGACCTGGCAGTCTAGCATGCTTCCATCCACACTTTTTCTCTCTTTCTCCTTCACTCAGGTCCACACTCAGAGTCTGATGGCTCTCCCAGTCCTTCTGTCTGTTTTCCACATGCAGACCTTTTCAATAATAGAGTCCTCACATTTTAATTTCTCCTTGGAATCTACTTCTTGGAAGACATAAACTAATTCTGTTCTTTGCAATTTGAATAAACCAGGGAGAACATGGTTTCCTTATTTGCTATTATCACCTGGTATATGTTTTTATAATGCAAACTGTTTGATTGCTTTAAGCTCATTGATGTAGAATATACAGTATAATTTTCTAGCAATAACAATATTTTATTGCATGTTTATAACAGGCTAGGAAGTATGTTAAATACTTTATATCCATTTTATAATCAGTGGTATCCTGGTAAGGTAAACAGCCTTTTCTTTTTAAAGCAGCTTTTTAAATATCACTTGCCCTTTTTTTTTTTTTATGGTGTAAATACTCCCACCAAGGTCAGTTTCAACTTTTTAACAGGATTAATAACCAAAGGGCATAGTTATTTAATATTTACACTTAGCCATTAAAAGTTAGTAGGATCCCACCTGAGCACAACAAATTAGTCTGCAATCCTCTATAATTTTTGAGGTAGGTTTTTAATCTCAAGTCTACTCAATAATTAGAGGAGTTAGGCAATTTACCCAAATTACAGGTTTGGAATTTGTACCCAAGTCTGAAACACCAATAATATAATCACTACCTAGCTTTATCTAGAGCTCTTTTAATTGCAAATCATAGCCAGTTTAAGCCAAGCTAAAGAGAAGGTGGATGGGGAGTTAGTGAAGAAATTCAGATATGTCTTATTGAACACAAGATCAACTTAGTAAATCCTCATAAAAATTTTGAGACGAGGGACTTGGGTATTTATCCTTGTTCCCCTGACTGCATCCTGACTCTTTTTTTGTTTCTACTTGACTTCTCTCTATGAGTAAACCAGCATGCATTACTTCTTTGTTTCATGTGTCAGTTATAAAGGGGTTCCCAAGCTTGTGAGATCATGTTTTACATATAAAATCACCCAGATGGACTGGTTTTCTCTCTATTTTAAATTCAGAATCCTCAGGAAGAAACTGACTACTTGGGTCATGGGTCCACCATGGTCCAACTGACTACATTCCGTCTTTGAGTTATGGAAGGAATAAAAGAAGGACAGTAGTAAACTGAAAGAAGTTCCAACTGGGGTCTACAGCATTAATTTATGTGGAAAAAATATATAATTAAATTATAATGTAATGTATATTCACATGCTTAAACAATATATTATTGTTTTTAATAAATATGAATGCCTGGGCATGATGGGTTATTAATTTTTATTAATGGAGTACTCTTGGTTTTTGTGAGTCTTGACAAAATCAGAAGTTTCTGTTCTTGGTTATGCTTTATTTTGGGGGTGAATAGGGAACAACCAGGCTTAGACCCTTTAAGCCAGCTGCCACAGATTTCAAATTCCCTGATTCATGAATATATACTGAATATATATTACACATGTATTTAGTCCAAGGCTTCCATTTATATTGACCATTAATTTAATGGTGGAAACTGGGTACGTGCATCTTATTAAAAAAAAACCCCACTTGCCCTTCCTATTCACTGCTTGGGAGGAGTGGTGGAGAAGGTTGACCACAAAGCAGAAAATGGACTGCTCTGAGTTGAGTTCCTTCATACCTAGATTTTTTTCATATCTGTCCATATGTCTGGTCTCCTCAGCCAGCCCACATGTATTTAATCTAAGGTTTAAAAAAGTGTGTATTTTCCATAGAGGGAAGGGATATTTTAGTGCATATTTAAATATAAATAATAAACTTTAAAAGAAATGTATAAGGTAACTTCTGCACAAGAATAATAAACATAAATAGAAACCTAAGCTAATGAGCTTCCTTAAAAATCAGAGAAACTTCTGGCCAAGATGGAGACCTGGATAGACATGCTGCATCTTCCTCCACAACTAAGAAGGAATACAACTACCTCAAAACTAAATAAAATCAGAAGTTCCAGAAAATTGAGCTGCATGAAAGTCCAACCAAAAAAGATATAAAGAAGAAATGCTCATCCAGACAGGTAGGAGGGGCAAGGCCAGGGTGGAGAGGACACAGCGTGGTGGAGGTGGCAGCAGCTGCAGCAGTGGCAGGCCAGCAGAAAGCACAGTCACACATTTAAAAAGTTGGGAGGGACACCTGGGGAGTGCTCCCAGCACCAGACCAGACCGCTCATGGTCCCAGTGCTGGGGAAAATACAGCCTCGTTGCTTTTGACTGTGCAAACCAGTGGGAGTTGGGGTGGAGGAAGAAATTGCAGGTCTCTCAGCAGAGTCTACTTGTTTAAAGTGCCCCCACAGTGCTAGAACATCTGTAGAACCACCCACTCTGGAAACAACAGTCAGGACAACAGCTAGAGAGGTGCCAGTCCCATACAGAGTGGGAGAGGTGCATGGAAAAGGAGTGAGTGCTCAGCAAGCAGCATTGTTCCCTCTCAGGCCCCTTCCCTACAAACAGTGCCACAACATGGTGAAACCGGATGGCCTCTACTGACGAATACCTAAGGCTCCACCCTTTACAACGTAACAGGAGTGACAGCTCTACCTAAGACACAGAGAAAAACAAACACAAGAGCCTGTCATGATGAGGAGACAGAGAAGTATGGCCCAAAAGAGTGAACAGATCAAGGTTCCAGTGGGAGAACTAAGCGACGAGGAGATAGCCAACCTCACAAATGCAGAGTTCAAAACACTGGTGATAAAGATGCTCACAGGCTTGAAAGATATGCTTAAGTACACAAACGTGTAAGGAAAGAAATGAAGGCTATGCTAAATGAAATGAAGGAAAATCTATACAAAACCAATGGTGAAGGGAAGGAAACTGGGGATCAAATCAATGATTTGGAACATAAGGAAGAAAAAAACAATCAACCAGTACAGAATGAGGAAATAAGAATTGAAAAAAATGAGGAGAGGCTTAGGAACCTCTGGGACAACTTTAAATGTGCCAACATCCAAACAATAGGGGTGCCAGAAGGAGAAGAGGAACAGCAAGAAATTGAAAACTTACGTGAGAGAATAATGAACTAAAACTCTCCAAATTTGGCAAAGGAAATAGACATACACGTCCAGGAAGAACAGAGAGTCCCAAACAAGCTAGACCCAAAAAGCACCACACCAAGACACATCATAATTAAAATGCCAAAGGTTCAAGATAAAGAGAGAATCTTAAAAGCAGCAAGAGAAAAGCAGAGAGTTACCTACAAAGGGATGCCTATAAGACTATCAGCTGATTTCTCAAAAGGAACTTTGTAGGCAAGAAGGAACTGGCAAGAAGTATTCAAGGTGATGAAAAGCAAGGACTTACAACCAAGATTACTCTATACAGCAAAGCTGTCATTTAGAATGGAAGGGCAGATAAAGTGCTTCCCAGACAAGGTAAAGCTAAAGGAGTTCATCATTCCCAAGCTATTATTATATGAAATGTCAAAGGAACTTATTTAAGAAAAGGATAAAAATTATAAACCTTGAAATGACAACAAGCACAACTATCAACAACTGAATCTAAAAAATAAAAACAAAATCCAACTAAGCAAACCAGAATAGAAACATAATCATAGATATGGGGATCATTTGGTGGGTTATCAGCTGGGATGGGGAAGAGGGAGAAATGGAAAAATGGTGCAGGGATTAGGAAGCATAATTGTTTGGTACAAGACAGGGGGAAGTTAAGAATAATATAGGAAAGGGTGAAGCCAAAGAACTTATATGCATGGTCCATGAATATGAACTAAGGTGGGGGGGGTTGCTTGAGGGAAGGTGGGTACTGGGCAGAAGGGAACAAAGGGAAAACAATTGGAACTAATGTAACAACATAATCAATAAAATATAATTAAAAATTTAGGGAAAGCTGGTTATTGAGTTCAAATGCAAAAAGCAACCTTGTAAACCAACTTTACTTCTTCTCAATATTCCTGGGTAAAGACTAGTTCTATCAGATATTTAAATAAATAACAAAGCTACAATAATAAAAGCAACATGCTGCCAGCCAGGAATAGATTATTACCAAAGGAACAGAATCAACAGTCCAGAAATAGATCCAGAGAATTATACAGAGATTAAGCATGTGATAAAATTAATACATAAAACCTGTGGGGAAAGATAAATTATTCAATAAATCACTTTAGTGACAATTAGCCATTTCAGAGGAAAAATGGTAATAAGTGTCTACTTTTCTTCCCTATGATAAAAATAAACTCCAGATTAAAACAAAACAAAATGAAATGAAACACTTAAAACAAACAAACAAACAAAAAAGGTCCAAAAGAATAATTTGCAATTTTTAGATAATTTGGAAGGGACGAATCGTTTTTTAAAACAGAAAACAAACCCAGATGATATAAAGTTTAGAAACTGGCTTCTTTAAATTTTTTTAAAACAAATACCTATTGACAAGAAATCAACACTAAAATAAAGAGATAGGGGAGACAGAGAGTGTTTTGCTTCTTTCGATTCGCAGTGTAATGGACAGTATTCCCACATGTGGTGCTGTGGTATGTCCAAAGAATTGGTATGAGCACATAAGTGAGTGTGCTGGGTTCTCTCTCACCTCTAATTGCACAGTGGGTGTCATTTGTGACACTCTTCTCTTTGGGGATCCCTGATCAGTGAGAGGGGTCTGACAAATGAACTGAGCTAGCAACCTGGAATTCCTCACTTGGAATAGAGCCAATCTTCCAATTGCATGGATTTGTAGGTTTCCCACTAGCCCTTTGCTCTCAGGGATCTCTCCCTTAAGCAGCTTATTGTGGTTATGAACTTCATATTTTAGATGTTTTTTTTCTAGAACTTTCTCATAGTCCACCCTTTACCCTTTACAACATACACTTTAAATGGTAGCTTACTCTTTTAATATTAATATATTAGCAATTTATAGAATTGAATTGTTACAGAAATCTAAAATGAATAAATTTATACTTTATAATTCTCATACCAAAGAAGCCACTTTTTTGCTTATAAATAATATATTCACAGATATTTTAAACTGGAGTAGGAATTTTAACAATATGTTGTGAATAGACCTGGAGATTAGGAGATCCAGTTGGAGATTAGGAGCTCCAATCTTCAAATCCTCTGTCATATAAAAGGCCAATTTGGGTAGTCTCTATTATCTTTAATCTCTCTTATATATATGGCTATAATAATAGCATCTTAAAAGTGAATTGGTTTTATTGAGTATCAAATACTATAATGAATGTTAGAAACTCTGCACAATGTTTAACATATAAGAAGCTCTCAATAAATGATAAGTATTGGTTTGTTTGATTTTCATTATCAATATCTTTCACATAATTACTCAATCACCAAAAATACATTAATGCAGAGTATTTATTCCTGAAAAAGGGTGCTATGGTGAGACCCATTGAAAAATAATTTTAAAATTCTTTACCTCCTACATAGTTGGGTGATAATAGGCTTCAGCTTTGCTTCTCAGAGGAAACTTTAATTTAATCATCAATATTTTTATCAGGTTAAAATAGATTGCCTTTTCTTGGAGAATCTGAAAACAATAGTGCCTCTAAATTGACAATTAAAGCTTCAATAAATGACACTCCTTTGTAATTTGTCTTAAAAATGCACTAGTGTCTTTTTGTTTTGACATAATTAAATAGTTTTGTTTAATTAAAAATGGCTTGATTTATAATCTTCAAGGTTGAATAATCATTAACTTGCTATGGCTGTTGACTAATTTATAAATGAATGATTTCCCATTTCAATATACGCCATTATACAGAGGACTGAAGATAACTTCTGTACTTCAGAAATTCAGGTTTGCTGGTTTGATTCAGGAAAAGGAGTTTAAAGGAAAACAATATAAGCAGTTAAATTCTTCCCAGGCTCCCCATTTCTCACTTGTCTTTTGTTGTGCATTTCTTCACTCTCTCAATATACATAAATCACCTTGATGATATTTTTAGCATTCTTAAAACAGAGGTGGCATAAAAATTCCATGATAATATGGCCACATTCTTTCTATCCCCCAAATCATTGCATATTGAGAGAGATTTCTCAAGTTTATTATTATAAACTTTTACTAATATCTAGTATTGAGTTTAATTCTTAAATAGCTTGAAAAGTCCTGAACAAAAAATTGGAAGTACTGAATGTAAATTTTAGGGCAATTTCAGCCTTTCCTTGTTCACCTGCTTGGTGTATTCCTGAAAGCATGGCTTTTACATATTCCACATCCAGTTTTCTTCACAACCTGATGTTGTAGAAAATTAGTCAATATATTTCCTTTTAAGGGTTGCTTACATAATTTTTTGGCTTGGTGGAAAACAAAAATATGAGGCCAATTGTTCAAAAAATAGGAAAAACATATAGTTATGTTATTAAAATATCAAACCTTTCCTTTCTTCCACAGTCTTTCTATGGACATGACATATTTCTTCTTTCATTTTTTTTCTTCTTAATATCTTAAGTAAAGAACAAATATTTAAGTTAGCAAATCCATCATCTCATGTAAATACAGAAAAAGAAAAATCCTTTTTTTCTTGTGATAGGAACTTTTAAAATTCACTTTCAAAAACTTTCATATGTATCATACAGGAGTGTTAATTATAGTCATTATGCTATGCATTACAGCTTCATCCTCAGGATTTATAACTGGAAGTTTGTATCTTTGGACCAGCTTCACCCAATCCATCCATACTGCCCCACTTCTGATAACCATAAAGTCTTCATATTTCTCTAACTTATTTCATTTAGCATAAAGTCCTCAAGGTCCATCCATGTTTTCACAAATGACAGGGTTTTCTTCTTTTTATGGCTGAGTAATATTCCATAATATTCCACATTTTCTTAATTCATGTATCTGTTGACAAGCACTTGGGTTATTTCCATGTCTTGGCTATTGTGAATAATGCAGCTATAAACACAAGGTTGCAAATATCTCTTTGACATATTGTTTTCACTTTCTTTGGATTTATTCACAGAAGAATTGCTAGGTCATGGTAGTAGTTCTATTTTTAATGATTTGGGGAGGCTTCAGACTATTTTCCACAGTAGCTGTACAAATTTACATTCCTATTAACAATGCACAAAGGTTTCATTTTCCCTACATCCTTGCTAGCAGTTCTTATCATTTATCTTTTTCACGTTAGCCATTTTGACAGGTATGAGGTGATATCACATTATGGTTTTGATTTGCGTCTTCCAAAGGGTTTGTGATGTTAAGAGCTTTTTCATATACCAGTTGGCCATTTGTGTATCATCTTAGGATAAAAAAATGTCTGTTATGGTACTTTGTCCATTTTGAAATTGATTATTTTCTTTTATTATTGAGTTTATGAGTTTATATATATTTATTGTAAATTTTTGCATTACCTTTTAGTCCCTTTATACCACCCCCCTCTAGCAATCACCACACTAATGTCCATGTCAATGAACCAGTAATCAGTCCCCACTAGCTGTCACCTTGCTCTTTATCTATGAATCTGTTTCTATTTTGCTTGTTAGTTCAGTTTGTTTATTAGATTCCACATACGAGTGAAATCATATGTTATTTGTCTTTCTCTGACTGGGCTTATTTCACTTAGCATAATGTTTTCTAGGTCCATCCATACTGTTGCAAAGGGTAAAATTTTCTTCTTTTTTATGGCCGAGTAGTATTCCATTGTGTAAATGTCCCATTGTTGTTTTATACACTCATCTAATGATGGACACTTGGGTGCTTTCGTATCTTGGTAATTGTAAATAACACTGCAATAAACACAGGTCCTTACGTCCTCTTAAATTAGTGTTTTGGGTTCCTTTGGATATGTTCCCAGAAGTGGGATTGCTTGGTCAGAAGGCAGATCAATTTTTAATTTTTTGAGGTATCTCCAAACACTTTCTACAGTGGCTGTAATAGTCTGCATTCCCACCAGCAGTGCAAAAGGGTTCCCCATTCTCCACACCCTTGCCAACATTTGTTGTTTGTTGATTAATTGATGGTAGACATTTTGACAGGAGTGAAATGGTATCTCATTGTAGTTTTAATTTGCATTTCTCTGATGATTAGTGACATTGAGCACCTTTTCATATGTCTATTGGCCATCTGTAGGTCCTCTTTGGAGAAGTGTCTGAATATTAATCTCTTATCAAATATACAAGTTTGCAAATATTTTTCCCATTCTGTAGTTGCCTTTTCATTTTATTGATTACTTCTTTGGCTTTATCTCATTTATTTTTACTTCACACAGATTCTACCAACACTCTACTTTCAGCTTACTGATGAGTAAGATCAAACAAAAGGGAAAAAAATATCAGTTGTTCAACCTTTCACTTTCATTTTTTATTTTCATTTTCAGCATATGTGAAAAGTTAATGTAAAAAAATAGCATAATTAAGAAAGGATATAATAGGGTACCTTAGATATTCAAATTATGTCATTGCTTTCTTTCCAAATCAGAAGCAAGTCCTGTTTCCAGTGGAGAATATGGCCTCTATTGGCAGTCAGTGCCTCCACTTCCTCAATCATTGATATAGCATATTAACTGTGTGCTCTCTTTGAGTCTTATTGAACTTTCGCAGGCCATGGGTCTCCAAGAATTCTAAGTTCATAGGGCATCTCTAATGTTAATGTGAACAAGGTGGCAAAAAACAACATACATATATATTTTACTTATATCCTCTACTCATACACATTCTCTACTATCCCATCAGACTGCATTTACAAAATGTAAGTCAAAAGATAAAATTTAAAAAAATTTCAAGCCAGTGATATCAGAACATTAAACAAACATGGGGTCTTTCTGAATACAAGGTCCTGTGTGCTATTTATGAAACCAGAGATTATCTTTTATTTATTTTTCATGATTTAGCTCAAATGTTAAACACAGAATTATCTTTTCTTTATTTCCATATTTCTTTATTTCCATGCTATATACATACTATAAGAGCATGTAACATGTTTTAGATGATTAAAAATATTGAATGAATGACCATAGGAATAAATTAATTAATGTTTTAAAGTAAATAAAATATTATTTACAGTGTATTCTAATTGTAAAATAAAAGTTTTTAAAGTGACTTTAAGTGATATCAATGTGGTATCAAATGTATTATGGAGTATTTCTAGTGTACTGAAATATTGTATGGAAGTGATGTCTTGTTAAATTATCAGAACACCTTTATGAGTCTCAGTAATGTTGTACACTAAGAACCCATGGTCTTTTCTAGGCACTTAAATGCATTATCTTGATAAATTTCTGTAACGATCTCTGAAAATATGTGTGATGATGCCATTTTTCAGATGAGCTAAGAATTACCTATAGAAAATGACTTGTCCAAAGTCACACAGATATACTAAGGGACAACATTTAGACCGAACATGATTCCAAGCCCAATAGGCATTTCACAAAATCCAGTGGCTTCACAATATTTAATTATCATCTGAATAAATTTGTAGAAAAGAAAACAAACCATATAGTGTACTCTGCTCTTTTAATTTTTTTCTATTTCTTTCTAAAAAAAATAGAGATGTGAACCCCTTTGGTCACATAACTCACTACTGAGTCTTGACCCAATTAAACAAATGCAATCCTGGAGTTGCCTCGCCCTGGCCTGGAATGCCTTCTCTTCACCTTTTCCCTAAATAGGGTTCCTTCTTTGCAGCCCAGCTCAAGTCTTCCTCACTATAAAGCTTTTCTTAGCAGACAACAACAATGTGGTGATTGGAAGGGGGAGGAAGTGAATGTAGATGGAAGAGATGTAGGGCAGATAAATAGTAATGGAAAAAATACAATAAAAAATAATGTAAAAAAAAAAATAAACAAAATCGACAAGCCTCTAGCCAGGCTCATCAAGAAAAAAAGAGAGAAGACCCAAATAAACAAAATCAGAAATGAAAGAGGAGAAATCACGACTGATACCACAGAAATATAAATGATAGTTAGAAATTATTACAGACAACTGTATGGCAAGAAATTTGACCATCTAGAACAAATTGACAAATTTCTAGAAACATACAACCTTCCAAAACTGAATCAAGAAGAAGTGGAAAGTCTCAACAGACCAGTAACAAAGAAGGAAATTGAAACAGTAATCCAAAATCTCCCTGCACACAAAAGCCCTGGACCAGATGGCTTCACAGGAATCCTACAAAACATTCAGGGAAGAACTAACTCCTATCCTCCTCAAACTGTTCTGACAAATCCAAGAAGAGGGGAAAATCCCAAACTCTTTCTATGAAGCCAGTATTATTCTAATCCCCAAGCCAGGTCAAGACACAACAAAGAAAGAAAACTACAGGCCAATATCACTGATGAACATAGATGTTAAAATCTTCAATAAAATATTGGCAAACAGGATCCAGCAATACATCAAAAAGATCATACATCATGATCAAGTGGGCTTCATTCCAGGGATGCAAGGATGGTTTAATATTCGCAAGTCAATAAATATAATACACCACCTAAACAAAATGAAAGACAAAAATCACATGATCATATCAATAGATGCAGGAAAAGCATTTGATAAAGTACAACGCCCATTTATGATGAAAACATTCAGCAAAATGGGAATAGAGGGAGCATACCTTAATATAATTAAGGCTATATATGAGAAGCCTGAAGCCAACATCATACTCAATGAACAAAAACTAAAAGCATTCCCACTGAAATCAGGAACTAGACAAGGTTGTCCACTCTCTCCACTCCTATTCAACATAGTGTTGGAAGTCCTAGCCACAGCAATCAGACAAGAAAAAGAAATAAAAGGCATCCAAATTGGGAAAGAGGAAGTAAAACTTTCATTATATGCAGATGACATGAACTATACCTAGAAAACCCTATAAACTCCACTAAAAGACTACTCGATATAATAAGTGAATTTGGTGAAATAGCAGGGTACAAAATAAATATACAGAAATCTAAGGCATTTCTGTACACCAACAATAAAATATCAGAGACAGAAACAAAAAAGAAAATAACATTTACTATAGCAACAAGAAAAATAAAGTACCTAGGAGTAAACTTAACCAAAGATTTAAAAGACCTGTACTCTGAAAATTACATAACATTGAAGAAAGAAATTAAGGAAGATACAAATAAATGGAAGCAAATACCATGTTCTTGGATGGGAAGAATCAACATCATCAAAATGGCCATACTACCCAAAGCAATTTACAGATTCAATGCAATCCCTATTAAAATACCTATGACATATTTCACACACCTAGAACAAATCCTCCAAAAATTCATATGGAACCAAAAGAGACCCCGAATAGCAAAAGCAATCTTGAGACGGAAGAACACAGCAGGAAGAATCACAACACCAGATATCAAACAATACTACAAAGCCACTGTAATCAAAACAGTCTGGTACTGGCATAAAAACAGACATATAGATCAGTGGAACAGAATAGAGAGTCCAGAAATAAACCCAGGCCTCTATGGTCAACTAATATTTGATAAAGGAGGTAGGAACATAAAATGGAGTGAGAAGAGCCTCTTTAACAAATGGTGCTGGGAGAACTGGATAGGGACCTTCAAAAAAATGAAACTAGACCACCAACTTACACCACACACGAGAATAAACTCAAGATGGATCAAAGACTTAAATGTAAGCCGTGACACCATAAAAGTCCTAGAGGAAAACATAGGCAAGAAAATATCAGATATCTCACGTAACAATTTCTTCACGGATACATCTCCTAAAACAAGAGAAATAAAGGAAAAAAGAAATAAATGGGATTACATCAAACTAAAGAGTTTCTGCTCAGCAAAAGAAAACATCAGCAAGATGAAAAGGAAACCAACCATATGGGAAAACATATTTGCCAATGACATCACAGACAGGGGACTGATTTCCAAAATATATAAAGAGCTGATACGACTCAACATCAAGAAAACAAACAACCCAATTAAAAAATGGGCAAAGGACCTGAACAAACACTTCTCCGAAGAGGACATACAGAAGGTCCATAGACACATGAAAAAATGCTCAACATCATTAGCCATCAGGGAGATGTAAATAAAAACCACAATGAGATACCATTTTACACCAGTCAGAATGGCCATCATCAACAAATCAACAAACAACAAGTGCTGGCGAGGATGTGGAGAAAAGGGGACCCTACTGCACTCTTGGTGGGAATGCAGACTGGTGCAGCCACTATGGAAAACAGTATGGAATTACCTCAGAAGATTAAAAATGGAACTGCCTTTTGAACCAGCGATTCCACTACTAGGATTATACCCGAAGAATCTTAAAACACCAATTCAAAAGAATTTATGCACCCCTATGTTCATAGCAGCACTGTTTACAATAGCTAAGTGCTGGAAACAACCTAACTGCCCATCTATAGATGAGTGGATGAAAAAACTGTGGTACATTTACACAATGGGATACTATGTAGCAGTATGATATTTTTTTTCTCTGACTCATGTTTGTAGTTTAGCCTAAAAATGCAGTAGGCCATGGCCCTTGAGTATATACATATATATGCTTTTTATTACCTATTATATGGTCAATACTCCCCCTTGTGCTCAGAAGACATTAGTGAACAAATGCGTAAACAATCTCTACAATTATGGAACTTATCTTCTAGAGAGCATGACAGGTTCTTATTTTTGTTTTTTAATTTATTCTCCAATTGTTTTGTGTGATAGAGGTTTACTTCTCTATATTTCAAGATTTTTCAAATAAGTAAAAGTGCTGGTTTATGATATAATGTTTTGAATTTTAACACAATGCTGAATACTTAGTAAATATTTGGTTGAGTAACTGGACTTCTTTTAGCAGAAAGTTGCCTAGATATCGATGGGGAAAGATAATTTTGTATATAATGTTTATTCACATAATAATAATCATTAGTAATAACTATTTTTATAAATAAATTAAAATTTTGTGACTTATACTGGGTGTCTGCATGTTTTTATTTACTTCTCACAGCAATTCAGTGAAATACATCTAATTCCCAATTTACAGGCTTTGCCTGGAGGCTAATTTAGTTGTGTCAGTTTACACATTAATAAAAAGAGTTTACTTATTTATTTTTAGGGAGAAGGGGAAAGGAGAAGAAAGAGGGAAAGAAACATTGCCTCTTGTATGCTTGTATGCACCTTTACTGGGAACCAAACCCACAACCCAGGCATGTGCCCTGATGGTGGTGGTAGAGGTTAGGGGGCTGGCCTTTTCCTTTATGTAATCATGCCCAACCAACTGAGCCACATCATTCAGGGCTCAGGTTACACATTTGAAAATGGCATACCTGGTGTTAAAATCCAAGTATTTCTATATCCAGAAGGCATGCTGTTTACCGAAATAGTACAATTACTGCCCAAATATGGAGTAATTAATTTGATTAGGACATGAGGTGAAGACAGTTGCATACATCGCAAACATATATTCATCAGCTCATTTTAATTAGTAACTTAATGGATGATAACAAGAGCTTTAATAATGTTCACTCTGGATGCTAGATGGCTGCTAAATTAACCAGAGAAGTATATATACATATACATATACATATACATATACATATACATATACATATACATATAACCATAAAAATGTTTAGTGAAAAGTCTCCTCATATAAACTATTCTGTGTCAACAGCCTAAACCTCCAGGCTCCCAGTATCTTATCGGCAGCCGTCCGTCTCGAGAGACGATGGTGTAGCTTCTTAAGAGTCTATCTGCACCGCCGAGAATGGTTGTGCAGTCCGACTCGGGAGTGACACGGTATCTGTCTCCTCCCGTGTTGAATCGACATCTTGCGATGACGCTGGAGTGTCCTCTCCAGTGAGGCTGAAGCTACAGAGCCTGGGCAGGGTGATATGGAGGGTCTGCTGTTGCCCATGCAGCAGACCCCCCCTCTCTTCGCAGCTGAAGGATCCAAGGGAAAGACGGAGTCAATACAGCTTGGCTTCAGGTGCGCCGCAGGAGTTGCCGGTGTTGACTACAACGTCAAACCGCCTTAGGGACTCCGGCTCCGGATTTTCTGTCGGGGTTTACTCCCTTAGCCTTTCCCCTGAAGAGGTATGCCGCAAGGCAGCGGAGGTTTTTTGGAGTCAGAGTTTTCCTTCTCTGATGTGCCCTGACTGGAAGATTGAACCAGCGACACTTAGCTCGCAGGCCGACGCTCAATCCACTGAGCCAAACCAGCCAGGGACCAGGCTCCCAGTATGGTGCTTTAAATCCCACAGATACGGCATCAATGAAGTGCTGCCTTACAGAAAGTGTATAGTATTCAAAATGATTGCAGTGATCCATGCCCGTGAATTGTCACTTTCGTGATATTTCTGCATGTTGAAATTTTAATAGGTTAGTCTTCAGTGGGAAAGAAACTTGACACTGGTATATAAAGACAGGCAGTACAGCATTTTGGAAAATTGAAAGATCAGAGCCAGTCAGATGTACCTAGTTGCAAATCTAATCTCAACTACTTTTGTATGACTTTGGCTGAGTGACATGTCATCTCTGAAACTTAAGATGCTGGTCAATAAAATGGAAGCAATAATCATGGTCTTAAGACATGAACTACTTCTGAAAAGTGCTTGGCACATAATCAGTGTTTGTCAAATAGCCAATATTGTATGTCCCAACTCATTTTGTTTGGAAACTCACCTACTTTTCTAACTGGGAAACTTGTTTCATATTTTACAGCACAATGGCAATATCTACTCCTTTTTGAATCCCTGACCTTTGCACTCAGAGAGAATTAGATGCTTTCTCTGCCTCTATTTGCTGGTACCACTTTTTCCCTGAATTGTAGTAGCATATACTGCATCATTATTCATAGGTGCCTACCTTTCCCATCATTCTCTCCAGACTTTCAGCTCTTGAGGGCAAAATCTGTCTGATTCATAGTTCTATCTACAACTCAGGAAGCCTTAAAAATATTTCGCTTATGTATGAATAAATGAGAAATTTGGTACCCAGAGGCAGAGAAGAAGATCAGGAGTTATCAGAGGTGGCAGTAGAAAATCCATCTCTTTCTTTCAATCTTCTTTTATATTCACTGTCAGGAAACATCACCTTTGGCAAATACCCAAAGAACAAGTTGTAATTAGAAAATAAAACATAAATCAACAAAATTTTGTGTTTTACTTTCTTGGTAAATACATATCTTTGGAGGATAATCAACATTTTGAAGTGGTTGGTGGCCAAATGTCAGATTACTGCTCCAAGGTTGTCACTAGATATATGGAGTTCCTGCTTTGCCATTTAATACCGTGTGTCATACCACACTATGAAAGTAATGTTGTATCTAAAACCAGACAACAACCTAAACTCTAGAAGGGTCTGCTGACTCTGATTTATGTGGTACAAAAGGTTACTCTTAGTTGATTCTTGAATTTTAACTGAACAACTAAGTTACTTTAATAAAATTCCGAAGCTCTGGGAAGTTACAAGATCATAGAGCTATAAGGTCATATAGACAACTATCATTATATATCTGAAAAGACTGAGAAGTGCAGTAACTGAGGTGTTCAATAACTTACCTAAGGACAAATAATATTAGATACCTTTTCAGATCCAGCTTCCACTGAGAACCATTTACTGTGCCAATTGTTTCACAATCATTATGTATTTTATTAACTAAAACCAGTTGTTTCTTAAAGTTAATCTTTATTGTGCATAGCATTTAACTTGACCTTTATAATGACCCCCAAATGTGAAATAACGTTTTAACAATATAGATGAAGAAAGAAATGACAATAAAGGCTGAATCTTTTAAAAAATATTTTTATTGTATTTTTCCATTACCATTTAGTTCCCTTATATGCCTTCTTTCCCGCAATCACCACACTGTTGTCCACATCCATGAGTCCTTTTTCATTTTTTTCTCAATCCCTCCACCCCCTAACCTCTCCCTCCTTAGCTGTCATCCTGCTCTTTATCAATGAATCTGTCTCTATTTTGCTTGTTCAGTTTGTTCATTAGATTTCACATACGAGTGAAATCATATGGTATTTATCTTTCTCTGACTGGCTTATTTCACTTAGCATAATGTTCTCAAGGGCCATTCATGCTGTCACAAAGGATGAATTTTTCTTCTTTTGTATAGCTGAGTAGTATTCCATTGTGTAAATGTCCCATTGTTGTTTTATCCACTCATCTACTGATGGACACTTGTGTGCTTCCATATCTTGGCGATTGCAAATAACACTACAATCAACATAGGGGTGCTTATGTTCTTTTGAATTAGTGTTTTGGGTTCCTTTGGATATATTCCCAGAAGTGGAATTGCTGGGTCAAAAGACAGATTCATTTTTAATTTTTTGAGGTACCTCCATACTGCTTTCCACAGTGGCTGCACCAAGCTGCATTCCCATTAAAAATGCACTAGGGTTCTCCTTTCTCCACATCCTCACCAGCACTTGTTGTTTGGTAATTTATTGATCATACCCATTCTGACAGGTGTGAGATGATATCTCATTGTGGTTTTAATTTGCATTTCTTTGATGATTAGTGACATTGAGCATCTTTTCATATGTCTATCGGTCATCTGTGTCCTCTTTGGAGAAGTGTTTATTAAGGTCTTTTATCCATTTTATAATGGAGCTGGGTTTTTTTAATATTTAGTTTTGTAACTTTTTTGTAAAATTTGGATATTAACCCCTTATCAGATGTATCAGTGAAGATGTTCTCCTATTCTGTGGGCTTTCTGTTTTGTTGATGGTTTACTTCACTGTGCAAAAACTTTTAGTTTGATGTAGTCTCATTTGTTTCTTTTTTCTTTTGCTTCCCTCATCTGGGGTGTTATATCTGATAAAATACTGCTATGAGCAGTGTTAAAGATTCTGATGCCTATGATTTCTTCTATGATTTTTATGGTTTCGGGTCTAATTTAAGTCTGTAATCCATTTTGACTTTATTCTTGTGTGTAGTCTATGGTATAAGAAGGTGGTATACTTTCATTTTTCTGTATGTTTCTATCCAATTTTTCCAGCCCCATTTATTGAATAAACTATCTTTAGTTTATTCTATGTGCTTGCTCCTCTGTCAAATATTAATTGACTATAATCATGTGTGTTTATTTTGGGGCTATTTTGTTCCATTGACCTATGTTTCTGTTTTTATGCCAGTGCCATGATGTTTTGATTACTCTGGCCTTATAGTATAGTTTCTATTATGTAGCATGATTCCTCCAACTTTGTTCTTCTTTCTCAGGATTGCTGTTGCAATTCAGGATCGTTTGTATTCCCATATACATTTTTGAAATATTTGTTCTAGTTCTGTGAAATAAGTCATTGGTATTTTAATAGGAATTTCATTGAATCTATAGATTGTTTTGGATAGTATAGACATTTTAATGATGTTAATTCTTCCCATTCATGAACATGGTATGTGCTCCTACCTGTTTGTACCTTCTTCAATTTCTTCCTTCAATGTCTTGAAATTTTTTCAGTACAGGTCTTTTACATCCTTGATAATGTTTATTCCTAGGTATTTTATACTTTCTGAAGCAGTTGTGACAGTGATTGTTTTAATTTCCCTTTTTTGTTAGCTCATCGGTGGCATATAAAATTTAACTGCTTTCTGGATATTAATTTTGTATTCTTCTACTTTGCTAAATTCATTTATCAGTTCTAATAGTTTCCTGGTGGAATCTTTGGGGTTCTCTATGTACAGTATTATGTCACCTGTAAATAAAGACAGTTTTACTTCTTCCTTCTCAATTTAGATGTCTTTTATTTCTTCTTCTTGACTGATTACTGTGGCTAGAAATATTGTACTAATCTTGCATTCTCAGAATAAATCCCACTTGATTATGGTGTATGATCTTTTTGATGAATTGCTGTATTGGGTTTGCTAATATTTTATTGATGATTTTAGTATCTATATTCATCAGGGATACTAGCCTATAATTTTCTTTCTTTATAGTTTCTTTATATGGTTTTGGAATTAGGATAATGCTGGCCTCATAACATGAGTTTGAGAGTCTTCTGTCCTTTTGAATTTCTTGAACTAGTTTGAGGTGCTATTTTTCTCAGAGTGTTTGTAAAATGCTCTTGTGAAGCCATCTGGTCCAGGTTTTTTGTTTGTTGGTAATTTTTTGATTACTGCTTCAATTTTACTAGATGTAATCTGTCTATTCAGATTCTCTGATTCTTCCTGATTTAGTTTTGGACAAGTGTATGTTTTTAGGGATTTATCCATTTCTTTCAGTTTGTTCAGTTTGTTGGCATATAGTTGTTCATAATATTTTTTTATAATCCTTTCTATTTCTTTAGTGTCAGATATTATTTCTTCTCTTTCATTTCTGATTTTATTCCTTTGGGTCCCCTCTCTTTTTTCTTTTTTTTTTTTTTTTGATGAGTCTGATTAAAGGTTTGTCAACTTTGTTTACCTTTTCAAAGAGCCAGCTCTTGGATTCATTGATCATTTATATCATTTTTTTAGATTCAATTTTATTTATCTCTGTTTTGATCTTTATTATTTCCTTCCTTCTACTCACTTTGGGCTTTGTTTGTTATTCTTTTTCAAGTTCTTTTAAATGAGACATTAGATTATTTATTTGAGCTTTTATTTTTAAAGATAAGACTGTAATGTTATGAATTTCCCTCAGTATTATTTTCCTTATGTTCCACATATTTTGGATTGTTGTGTCCTCGAGGCTGAATCATTAACTCTGTATCTGAGAAAGGTACTGGTAGAGACCATGCTTGATTCTTTGACTGGTATTCTTTTGACATATTTCACTTTCTTACTCAAAATAACCCAAACTAGTAGGATTGTTTATTATTGTTGTTGTGGGTGTTGTTTAGTTTCTTTATTAACTGTTAAACTTTATTTTTAAAGAAAAGTCTTAGGCTCACAGCAAAATTGAGCAGAATATATAGAGATGATTTATACAACCCTTGTCCCTACATATGCACAATCTCCCCCAATATGAACATCCTGCACCAGAGTCATACATGTGTTACAACTGATGAGCCTACACTGACATATCATAATCACCAAAAGTCTACAGTTTACATTAAGGTACTTTCATGGTGTTTTATATTTTGTAGGTTTGGAAAAATTCTAATGACATGTATCCATCACTGTAGTAATACACAGAGCAGTTTCATTCCTTAAAATTCCTCTGCATTGCACCTCTTCATTTCTCTCCCCTCCCAACCCCTGGCAATCACTCATCATTTTACTGTCTCTATACATTTGCCTTTTCCAGAATATCATATAGTTGAAATCATTTAGGATGTAGTATTTTCAGAGTGGCTTCTTTCACTTATTAATATGCATTTAATTTTCCTCTATGTCTTTTTATGGCTTGAGAGCTCATTTCTTTTTAGTACATTGCCTGAATGTACCACAGTATATTCATTCATTCAACAACTGAAAAACATATTGGTGGCCTCCACATTTTAGTGGTTATAAGTAATGTTGCTATAAATGTCTAAAGTGCAGAATTCTGTATGAATGTGATAATTACCAAGGAGTGCTATTGCTGGATCAAATGGTGAAACTATGTATAGTTTCTTAAGAAACTGCTTAGCTCTTTTATAAAGTGACTACATCATTTTTCATTCCCACCAGCAACAAATAAGAGTTCTTGTTACTCCACACCATTGCCAGCATTTGGTGTTGCCAGTGTATTGCATTTTGGCCATTCTAAGAAGTGTGTGGTGTTATCCAATTTTAATTTACAATTCTCAAGTGACATATAATGATGAACATCTTTTCATGTGCATACTTTGTATCTCTATCTTCTTTGATGAGATATTCAGTTCTTTAGCCCATTTTTTATTTAGGTTTGTTTTCTGATTACTGCATTTAAAAATTATTTTTATATTTTAGACAGCAATCTTTTATCAGGTATCTTTTGCAATTATTTTCTCTCAGTCTGTGACAGCATCCTTCACAAAGCAAAAGTTTTAAATGAAATCCAACATCATATATTTCTTTCATGGGTCATTTCCCCCTTTTAAAGTATATTTTATTGATTGTGCTATTACAGTTATTCCAATATTTCCCCTTTGCCCCCCTCCACCTGGTACCCCATTCCCTCCAGCAATCCCCACTTATATGATGTCCATGGATCATGCATGAAAGTTCTTTGGCTTCTCCATTTCCCTTACTATTTTTAACATCCCCCTGTATATTTTCTACCTACCAATTATTCTTCTTAATCATTATAACTTTTCCCCCATTCTCCTCCTTTCCCTCCCCACTGATAATCCTCAATATGATCTTCATATCTATAATTATGTTCTTGTTCTAACTGTTTGCTTAATTTTTTTAAGATTCAGTTGTTTATAGTTTTGAATTTGTTGTCATTTTACTGTTTATAATTGTGATCTTCTTTTCCTTAAATAAGTCTCTTTAACATTTCATATAATAATGGCTTGGTGGTGATGAACTCCTTTAGCTTTACCTTGTCTGGGAAGCACTTTATCTTGCCTTCTATTCTATATAATAACTTTACTGGTTAGAGTAATTTTGGTTGTAGGTCATTGCTTTCTATTACTTTGAATACTTCTTGCCAGTCCCTTCTAGCCTGAAAAGTTTCTTTTGAGATATCAGCTGAGAGTCTTATAGAAATTCCTTTGTAGTTGATGCTATATTTATAAAATTATTGTGTTACCTAATGTAATCTAGGTTTTCTACTATATTATCTTCTAAGAGTTTTACTCTTTTGCTTTTTACATTTAGGTCCTTTGGTCCACTTTGAGTTTATTTTTATGAAAACTCTATGATCTCTGTCTAGATTCATTATTTTTTATGTGCATATAGCACCATTTATTGTAAAGACTATCTTTGCTAAAACTGCTAAAGAAAAACATAGGCAGTAAAATCTCAGATATCTAATGCAGCAATATTTTGGCTGATATATCCTCCAGGGAAAGGGAACTAAAGGAAAGAATAAACAAATCAAACTACATTAAATTAAAAAGCTTTTGCATGGCTAAAGAATACATCATCAAAATGAAAAGGGAACAAACCATATGGGAAAACATTTTTGCCAGTGATACCTTGGGCAAGGGTTTGATCTCCAAAATATACAAAGAACTCATATTAGTTCAACATCAAGAAGACAAGTCATTTAAAAAATGGCCACAGGTCCTGAACAGAAACTTCTCCATGCAGGACATACAGATGGCCCATAGGCATATGAAAGGATGCTCAACATCACTAGCCATCAGAAAGATGCAAATTAAAACCACAACGAGAAACCACCTCACACTGGTCATAATGGCCATCATCAACAAATCAACAAACAACAAATGTTGGCGAGGATGGGGTGAAAAGGGACCCTAGTGCACTGTTGCTGAAAATGCAGACTGGTGCAGCCACTATGGAAGACAGTATGGGATTTCCTCAAAAAGCTAAACATGGAACTGCCTTTTGATCCAGCGATTCCACTGCTGTGATTATACCAAAAGAATCCTAAAATACAATTCAAAAAAACCTATGCACCTCAATGTTCATAGCAGCATTATTTACAATAGTCAAGTGTTGAAAACAGCCAAAGTGTCCATCAGAAATGAATGGATCAAAAAACTGTGGTACATTTATCAACAAAATACCATGCAGCAGAAATAAATATCATGCTTTTCACAACAGCATGGATGGAACAGGAAAGTATTATGCTAAGTGAAATAAGCCAGTTGGTGAATGACAAATACCATACAATCTCACCTATAACAGAAACATAATGAACAAAACAAATGAACAAAATAGAACCAGAGGCATGGAAACAAGGAACAGACTAACAGTGACTAGAAAGGAGTGGTAAGGGGGATAAGAGGAGAAAGAAGCGGAAAGGTCTAATCAAGGAAAATGTATAAATGACCAATGAACATGTTTAAGTTCAGATAAAGATGCCTGTATTGTCTTTCTTTCTTTGTCAAAGATAAGTTGATTATAGTTATGGGGTCTATTTCCCAGCTCACTATTCTGCTCCCTTGATCTATTTGTCTATTTTTTTTCACCAATACAAACTCTGTTGAATACTGTGGATTTATAGTAAGTTGTATAGTGTCAGTTCTCCAATTTTGTTTTTCTTCAATATTGTATTGGCTATTCTGGGTCCTTTTGCCTTTTCATATACTCATAAACTTTAAAATTAGTTTATTGATATTCAGACAATAACTTACCTGAATTTTGATTGGAATGTATTGGAATGTCGCTAAACCTCTAGATCAAGTGAGAATAATAAGTTTTTAAAAATAAGTTTCTGTTAGAACCATTATTTATTTTTTGGAAATGAGGTATATTGACACATAAGTATTCTTTAAAAAATTGATGCGAGAGGTAAAATGTCTTTAAAAATATGTTAATTTTAGTGAAGCTATGTGAAAATTAAATTACATACTAGAAAGCTTCATATGATAAATTGATTCTAGTTAAATAAGCAGGGGAAAATCAAGACTACAGGTATCCAATGGAAAAGAAATAAATTTATGAGTATTTATAATATTAATAACTGTCTGGTCCCCTGTGGCTTTGTGGGTCCTACCAAGTCTTATTTATAACACTCACTCACAGAACCAGAATTTGTGAAGACGACTAGGTTAAGAAAAAAAGAAAACCTTTTGGTTAGAATTAGTAGTGATGCTCACTTGGCTTAAAGACAAGTACAATTTGCTAGAAATTTGATTTCAAACCCTGGTGTCTATTTTGCATTCATGTTGTTTAAGTTCAGATATAGATGTTCACAAGATAAGTGGTAAATGAATCTAAGAGATTCTGATACCAGTTTCCCAAGATCCTTTAGACTATACAACATATTTCAAAAAGTAAATGTTCTTTCTGCTCCTGCTCATTTCCTGGATAAACACCTATCTGAGAGTTGTAATTAGAAGAGGATCATATTCTAGTCTAGATTACAATTTTGGAGGTGATTTTAGTATGTTTATATTTATAAATTATATATAAATGTCATATTATATTATTTTATGTAAATTTTTAAATGCACTAGTACAAAATTTATAAGGATGAACTATAGGGCAAATAGAAACATGAGTTAAATGCTGAGAAAAATGACTAAAATGCTTACTTTGGGCAGCAGATATGGATCATGGAAAAGAGGTGAGGATTACCAATATTTATATTAAAGCTTTTTGAACTAGTTGAATTCTTAAATGACACATGAAATTGTTTGAATAAAAAATATGTAAAAACCTTAATATATTTTTCTGAAGCATAATAATTCTCTTGATCACTAGTCTAAACTACTTTGCAGCTTCTCCTTTTACTTAAAGAATATTAAACTGCACTCTATGTTGGATGTAGCCTTTGCAAGATAAAACAGAAATAAAACATAATTAAACAATTGATTAAAGAATATGAGGTTTCCTTTATTTTTATTTATGCTTTAATTAACAAAATATATCCTTTATTGAACGCTTATTTAGCAGGCATTGAGCAAGGGGCTGGAGATGCAGAAATCGAGAATAAGTGAAGTTAAAATTGAAAAGATCTGATTACTCATCTTGACAATGTTATTAAACTATTTTGTGACATTAGATAAATTGCTTAATCTTAAGCTTCTATTTCCAAATACATACAAAGAAGAGGCATGAATGAGCTGCCATATCTACAGAATTGCTTTGAAGAGCATACAAGGTAATGTCTCAGTTTGGGAGCACATATTACTGGCTTTGGGGTCAAGAGTTACAGGCTTTACCTTATGATGAAAGAAATAGGAAACATCAGAGAAAATGATTATAGGTGAATAGATGAATGGCAAGGACAGAGAAGAAATAATGGGTTCATCAAGAGTAGTAAGTATGGCTAAAATTAGAACAAAATTTCAAAGAAAAATAGAAAAATAAAATGAAACATAAAACTGAAGACAAGTGGAGGAGAATGTGTTGGCTAAATGCTCTGGTGTAACTAATCAGGTCTGAGACAAATCATTATAGACTAGTGTTTTTCAGGTATAGTAACACATCAGAATGCCTAATATCATAATTATTTGATTGTTTTGCATGTAGAATCTATACTATTTTCTGCATTCAATAAGCAGTTGATATATCAGAGTTGATATTGTAGATGTTTATCTTTGGATCTAATCATAAAGAAGAATCTTGATTTTGTTGCTGCTGTAGTTTAAAGTTGTATGCTTGCTTTGGGACTTGGTTTCCACAGAAGATAACCTAGTAATTCAATAATCCATCTACATATGTGACATCCTAAGGAAACATCTCTGTTTCATGGAAACAAGTTGCTATAAGGTGTGTGGAGGACAGTTGAGTGTAAGAGGAGTAGGTGATTAAAAATTCAAGTTTCAATTTCTGAATATTCTTTGAAAAAATATTTTAAGTCAATGTAAATAAAAAATATTATTAGTTGGAACTTAGGGGCCATGGAGATAATGAATAGTAATTACTTTACAACAGAACTGAGCTGGATTCCCTCCTTCATTACGAATCTCTTTTTGCTGTGTCATTAAACATTCCGTATCACTGTGTTTATCCAATTGCACAGTCAATCAATAGCACATGAAGCTTTCACCTACTTTAATATTTCTTACATCAACTTTTATGGAACAGTGGGAAACTTCAAAATAAACATTTTTTGGACTTGTTTTATGTGAAAATGAGGATCTAACAGAGAATCAAAAGTTCACGGAAAGTCTGTAAAAGAAAAAAATATATAGCTAAGGATTATTAATGCAATGCAATTCAACAGATAGTTTTGGGTACCTGCTCTGTACTTGACATTTTCATTGTTACTTGAAGAAATGTAAAGATTGGATCATTCAATTCAATATAATTCAGTAAACATTTACTTAATGAGCATCTACTTTGCCTCAGGTAATCTTGTAGAAATGTGAGATGCAGAGATGAATTAGAAATAATCCTTGTCTTCAAAAAGCTTATGATGTATTTGCAATGAAAGCATATATGTGGTTTTTGTTATGATACAGTTGAAAAGTATCTACACACAATAACTATGTTAAGCAGCATTACAAAAGGCAAACCAAATATTTATTATTTTTAAAGAAGGACAATTAAATCCAGTGAGGCAATCATTAGATTGAACAGACTGTATACAGAAATTAGGAGTGAGTGAAATACAGATATTTCACTTAAAATGTATAGTTTGCTAGAGTAAGAAGTGTTTAGGAGAGAAATTAGAAGCAGGCAGGATGAAGATGTTGCCTTCTTAATCAGATATTGGTATCTGCTAATATCCCCCTGGCAATTACCTCTGTAAACCTAGAGTACATATTGCGTATACCTATGATTCTATACCTGAGGAACATGGTAGCCATGGTGATAGAGATGGAGGCTCAGGAAGATCCAATATCATGAGTGCCCTCTACCTAAGGCTGAA
Source organism: Furipterus horrens (assembly GCF_987537825.1). Lineage (NCBI taxonomy): Eukaryota > Metazoa > Chordata > Mammalia > Chiroptera > Furipteridae > Furipterus > Furipterus horrens. The sequence goes on along the minus strand of NW_028327172.1, from coordinate 161,956,626 downwards.
GTGGCTGGTGGCACTTAATACTGTTAGTGACATACACTGACACTGAACTCTTGATGTACCATTCTCTAGGAGATCCACCAGTGGCAAATTGATTATTTTTACCATTTCTACTTTGGATTGTGCAATTTTTTCCAATAATTTTGTGTCATTGGAAAGAAATATCAATGGGATTGAATGCTTAGAGACTGCCAGCAGTTCCTGGCCTGAGTTTTCATGCAATATCTGACTTAATGTTATAGGATCTCGCATAATACGTTTCAGTCCCACTTTACAGTAAAGGAAGTGTGAAAATACTTAATAATCATGAAAATAATGAGTTATACCATATACCACACTATCCAGAAGTTTCCAGCCTAATAAAATATTAAAATGATATTAAAAGTACAACTGAGGTGGCATCTTGGTGATATGTCATGTAAAATTGGGACCACTGATGGTGACTTCTAGGTGACAGTTGGAACACATGTTTGAAGGGTCTGAGGAGAAGAACTGTGAGTGCCATTTCTCACCATCATTCTCAGTGACCCACTTGGAAATTTCAGCTTCTTAAACCCTCAATTTTAGGATCCCTGGACTAGAATTTTTTGTTCTAATATGAATGGACAGACACAACTCCGGTTCCACTAAACCTAAGCTATGACTACCACATGTTTATTTCATATGCCTCAAAGGAATAGCCAAGGAAATCAGTTAATATGTTAGCAGGTTAATTGAATCTACATGGTGGTAAATTTTGTGTCAACTTGACGGTAGCATAGATTGCACAGATATTTGGTCAAACATTATTCTAGGTATGTCTTTGAAATATTTTTGAATGAGATTAATATTCGAATGAGTAAATTGAATGCTAAAGCAGAATGCCCTCTTTGATGTGGGTTAGCCTATCTAATCAGTTGAAGACCTGACTATAACAAAAATACTGAACTTCTCTTAAAGAAGAGGACACTCCTGCTTGACTCCTTGAGTTGTTCTTTTCCAGCCTTTGGACTTGAGCTGAAGCACTGACTCTTCCAGAGTCAGGAGCCTGCTGGCTTTTGGACTGGAACTTATACCATCAGCTCCTCTGGTTCTCAGACTTTCAGATTCAGACTGACTGTACAATTGGCTCTCCTTCATCTCCAGCTTGCTGACTGCAGATATTCTATCGGTTCTGTTTCTCTAAAGAACTCTGACTAATACACTCTGATTATCATGAACCACATGACAAAATATGATTGGATCTCAAGGATTCATAGGAGTTTACTTTGATTCTTCTATTGCCAGTATTAAACTTGGTTGAAAAGCAACCTCATACAAAATAAGTTCTGGCTCAGGGTATTGGGAATCAATCCTGTTATTTTAAAGCTTTTTTATTTGTGTATTTGTTTGTTTAGAAATTGTAACTGTTCAGTCTATCTTTAAAAATCAGTCACAGGACAGAGTGGTAATAATGTGCAGTATCAGTGGGTCTTTCAAGGAGTAACTTGCAGCAAATATCATTTGTACCCTGCACACATCGCTTCAAAACTTACTGCTGGTTTGCAACTCTCTCCACTGAGATATTATTTTCTGGCCAACAAAGTCTGCTTCTCCCCAACTCCTTATAGTTTTGTTAAAACAGTTCTGTTCTGGTAACTCTCAAAGCCACTCCCACCCACAAGAGGAGCATGTTTTATTCCTCTAACTGATAGACTGATCTAAGGATAGGGCCAATGTACAAACTAAGCCAGATATTTCCAAATGTGTGATAATAAGTCCTAGCAGAAAGAGGAAAGAAAGAGGTGAAAAAAAAGAGAGAGGCAAAAATGAGCCTGATGACACACTTTGATAACTTGAGATTAGTTGTATGCAGAAAATACCACATGTATCTTAATTTATTTTAGTTTTGTTTCTGTCAGTTATAACTGAAAAAGCAATCATGGTTAATATAAACAATGAGGCATGATAGAGTAATGACTTGAAGTGGACAGCCTTCAGGGATAGATACAGGAGTCTATGCTTTAACTTTTTAATTGAGGAAAAAAATGCAAAAGATTCAAGTGACTTAAAGTTTTGTTTATGTTTTTAAAGTCCCTCTCAATTTTAATAACTTTTATTGTTACACAGGTGCTTAGAATTGCATTCATTATATTCCACAGTTCCTCTAAAACTATCATCATTCTTTCCAAGTCTTTATTTTATTCTATGATTCATTTCTCCTTCATCCCTAATTGCTCTCCACACCATAGGCACTTATGTTTTTAAATTAATTTGTTGTTTTTTCTATTACAGTTGTCCCACTTTTCCCCCGATTTCCCCTTCCCCCACTCCACCTATCCCTTCTCCCACAGTCAATTCCCACCCTGTTGTCCATGTCCATTGGTCATTCATACTAGTTCCCTGACTAGACGCTTTCTTTTCTTTCCACCATACTCCCTTCCTTGCTTCTTGCTTGTCACCATCAGTCTGCTCCCTGTTTACTTGCCTCTGGTTCTGTTTTGCTCATTTGTTTGTGTTCATTAAATTCCTGTATTAGGCGATTTCATATAATATTTGTCTTTCACTGCCTGGCTTATCTCACTAAGCATAATACTCCCAAGTTCCATCTATGTTGTCACAAATGGTAGGAGTTCCTTCTTTCCTTCTGCTGCATAGTATTCCATTGTGTAAATATACCATCGTTTTCTAATCCACTCATCTACAGATGGGCATTTAGGCTGTTTCCAGCACTTGGCTATTGTGAATAGTGCTGCTATGAACATAGGGGTGCAGAGGTTCTTTTGAATTGGTGTTTCGGGTTTCTTTGGGTATAATCCTAACAATGGAATTGCTGGGTCAACAGGGAGTCCCATTTTTATTTTTCTGAGGAAATTCCATACTGTTTTCCATAGTATCTGCACCAGTTTGCATCCCCACCAACAGCACATTATGATTCTCTTTTCTTCACATCCTCACCAGCACTTGTTGTTTGTCGATGATGACCATTCTGACCGGTGGGAGGTGGAATCTCATTGTAGTTTTAATTGAATCTCTCTAATGGCTAGTGATGTTGAACGTTCTTTTATATGCCTATGGACTCTCTCTATGTCCTCTTTGGAGAGCTGTTTGTTCAAGTCCTTTGCCCATTTTTAAATTGAATTTTCTGTCATCTTTGTGTTGAGTCCTATAAGTTATTTATATATTTTGGAGATCAAACCTTTTTGTTTGAGGTATCATTGGCAAATATGATTTCCCATACGATTGATTCCCTTTTCATCTTGCTGATGTTTTCTTTCCCTAAACAGAAACTCTTTAGTTTGATGTAGTCCCATTCGTTTTTTCTTTTCTTTATTTTCCTTGCTCTAGAACATATATCAGTGAAAATATTACTGCAGAGGATACCTGAAATTTCCAGCCTATGTTTTCCTCTAGGACTGTTATGGTGTCACGGCTTATATTTAAGTCTTTTATCCATCTTGAGTTTATTCTGGTGTATGGTGTAAGTTGGTGTTCTAGTTTCATTTTTTTGCATGTCTCTTTCCAGTTCTCCCAGGATCACTTGCTGAAGAGGCTATTTTCATTCCATTTTATGTTCCTTCCCCTTTTGTCAAATATTGGTTGTCCTTGTAGACCTGGGTTTATTTCTGGGCTCTCTATTCTGTTCCATTGATCTATATGTCTGTTCTTATGCCAGTACCAGACTGTTTTGATGGCAGGGGCCCTGTAGTATAGTTTAATATCAGGTGTTGTGATTCCTCCTATTGTGTTATTCTTCCTCAAGATTGCTGCAGCTATTTGTGGTCTTTTTTGGTTCCATATAAATTTTTGAAGTATTTGTTCTAACTCTGTAAAATAGGTCATTGTATTTTAATAAGGATTGCCTTGAATCTATAAATTACTTTGGGTAGTATGGACAATTTAATGATGTTGATTCTTCCCATCCATGAACATGATATACACTTCCGTTTATTTGTATCTTCCTTTATTTCTTTCTTCAGTGTTCTATAGTTATCTGAGTACAGATCTTCTACCTCCTTGGTTAAATTTATTCCTAGGTACTTTCTTTTTCTTGTTGCTATGGTAAATGGGATTTTTTTTCTAGTTTCTATCTGTGATATTTTATTGTTGCTGTACAGAAATACCTTTGATTTTTGAATATCAACTTTGTACCCTGCTATTTTTCCAAATTCACTTATTAGATTGAGTAGTAGTTTTTTGTGGAGTCTATAGGGCTTTCTATGAATACTATCATGTCATCTGCATAAAATGATAGTTTTAATTCCTCTTTTCCAATTTGAATGCTTTTTATTTCTCTTTCTTGTCTGATTGCTGTGGCTAAAACTTCCAAAACTATGTTGAATAGAAGTGATGAGAGTGGACATCTTTGTCTTGTTTCTGATCTTAGGGGAAATGCTTTCAGTTTTTGCCCATTGAGTATGATGTTGGCTGCAGGTTTCTCATATATGGCTTTTATTATGTTGAGGTATGCTCCCTCTTTGCTAAGTGTTTTCATCATAAATAGGTGTTGTACTTTATCAAGTGCTTTTTTAACATCTATTGATATGATCATGTGATTTTTATCTTTCATCCATAGGCACATTTTAATGTATTGATATATTTCCATAAACAAACAAAAAATAAAAAATATATTTTTAAATATACCTGAAATGTTTTATCTGCATATGCTTAATAAGTTTACTTACTTAATGACACAAGCGGTATTTTTTGCTATGAATTTCATTGTTTTCTTTCTTTTAATTTACCCAGTGGTTTGAAAATATTCCTATACTGCTATATGAAAATCTAGGTTAAATTATCTCAATATTGATGCATGTTCTATTATCTAGTCTCCTATTGATACTTCCCATACCTTACCACCAAACAAACGCCAGAAAGCAGAACCTTGCACATGCTATCTCATGAACCTGGGAGTGTCTCCAGTATATATCCTGAAGTATAGTTACTGAATTATAAATTATACATGTTTATTTCACTTTAATACTTTATGATTGATTTATAAAGTGGTACAAACCACTTTACCTTCCTACCAGCAGTACATGAAGGTTCCTGTGACTCTATATTTTGGTTATCATTTGATATCACTTAATTACCCAATCTTACTATTCTAGAGGATATAAGTGATCTTTGCTGCAATTTGTATTTCTCTTAATGAGGTTGAAAGTCTTTTTCATATACTATCTAACTATTTGTGAATCTGTTTTTGTAAATTTCTTGAACATTGACTTTGTTTATTTTTCTATTAGTTCCTTTGTCTAACTCTTACTGAAGTAGAGGAGTTCTTTATATATTCTAAATTTTTAATATCTAAACAAGTTGAAGTGTGGCAAATATTTTCACTGACTGTACCTAATATTTTTGTCTGTGATATCCTTAGTTGAAGAGAATTTCTTAATTTTAATAGAGAAAATCACTTAATTTTATTGTTATTATTTATACTTTTTGGGTCTTATTTAAGGTGTGATTCTCTACCATGGGCACAAGAATATTGTCCTAGATGTTCTTCATTGACTTCATAAATTTATCTTGCACAGTTAGGGCTTTCATCCATCTAGAGTTTATTATAGTATACAGTGTGACTTGGATCCTGCATAGTTTTCACAACATCATCTAATAAATATTCTTTCTCAGTGGTCTTTGAAGAAAATATTATAATCAAAATTGGTCCAAGTTTTTATAAAATGTTATTCTCATATTCATATTTTAGAATCACTTTTGAAACTTTACCCATAAAACCCCATTGGAATTTTGTTCAATATTTAAATAATTTATGTTATTTACTTTGCAAAAATTGAAGGAGAGGAAACAAAACAATGCTTAAGAAGTACCTATTATATGATGTAGGCTATAATTTTACTGGAATGAGATAGAAATAGGCTATGAAAAATTAAAAATAATGTCGAGCCTTAATAGAAATAAAAGGAACATAAATAATTTTCACCTTTTAAATTAAAAATTATAATATAGTTAATAATTTGTGTGTGAGAACATATGGTAAAACAAATTTTTATATACTGCTGGGAAAGTCATTTTACAGTCTTTCTAGAGAATTCTTCGTCAGTACTTTTATTTTATATTTTAGTTTATTATATTTTTTCCATAATCATTTATCCACTCTATACACTCTTCCATCTCCCCCAACCCCCTGTAGTCACCACTCTGTTGTCCATGTCCATCAATTTTTTTCTTTTTTCTTTCTTTATTGCTCAATCTTAAAATCTTCAATTTATACAGACTTTTGAGACAGATATATACTTCCAGAAATTCATCTTATGGAAATAATTACACAAGAAAGGGAAGATTTATTTATTAAGATGTTCACTAAAGATATGTTTATCATTGTAAAAGCAAAGTAAATATTAGCATTCAGTTATAAAACATTTTAATATATATCCTGCTTCATTCACACAATGGACTATATTCAGTCACTAAAATTTTTGTTATAGATTGTCATGTGTGCCTGACATTAAGCTTTTGATTGCTGAGACATCCATTTCAAAGGCATTCTTCTGGAATAAAAATTTTACCAGCAATATAATACAGCCACTAGCAAACAACTAGATAAGAAAGCAGGCCACTCCAATGATGAAGGTTCCTCTTTGAAAGGCCTGGTAACTTGGACAAGTGACTGCTTGAGTGACCCTGCTCCTCCTTTCTTGCTCCCAATTCCCATTCTTATGTTTCTAATACACCAATAAAAAGTAAAACTGAGAAGCCACCATGAACCCTAATAAAGGCAGAGACCCAAGTTCCCACACCCTCCCTCTTTCTCTATTAGAAGCCTGGCTGTGTGGCCCTTGGGAATGCTATGTGCCCTCCAAGACCGGTGGGTAACAAATTTTGATTTTTCAAAATTACCTGATGGCTGTGGCTGAGGTGTATCCTGCAGTCATAATAAGAACCACAAGGACCATCCAAGCACAGCTTTGGTTCCAGCTGGGGGAATGACTATAAGGCTTGCTACAAGTGGTATGAGCCCAGGGTAGTGCCTTAGGCATTCCTAGTCAATAGAATCACTGTCAATAAGCTGAGACCAACATAACATAGATGTATATTATTTTTGTAGACAATATGATAAAGTAAAAATCAGCTTACAGGTAAAATACATGTAATACTATTCTATTATTTTATAATGAGAAAGTATATGAATATATATGTGCATATGTTGTGTGTTTATATGATTTATTATCAAAATAGAAATTGTGGTTATCTATGGATAAAAGAACTACTGGTAGCTTTTTTGTTGGCTTCTCAGTATTTATATTTTTTCAACATAAGCATGAATATTTTCTGTATTTCAAATTGTTCAAAACCCAAAATAGATACTCACCTTCAAATAATTTGTTCTAATTCCACTTTATATAAATCACTGTCTGACTTTGAGTTTCCATAACATTTACACTTAAAATATCTTGTGGTTTTTTTCATGATGTATATTTTGCTTTCCCATTTAATTATATGTTCCAGGTAAAGCTCTAATTTTTGAATATTATTCATGTTTTTAGAAAGAATTACTAGAAATATCTACTAGATTTTCCCAATATAACTGTAAATAGACAGACCAATATTCTGATATATACATCAGCATCTTGTGAAGTTGGTGTCAAAGAGCTTGCAGGGTCTGGTGCCCTATTTGTACATTCATGTTTGTGGACTGATAAATATGGGGACAATATTCCAAGTGTTAATAAGATGATGACATCTTTTGAGGCTCAGTCTGATTATCATCAATTTTATAATGTTTTTCAATTTAATGTTTAAAAAATCATAATTTAGAAATTTGTTTCTTTCCATTATTGAAATTAGGTGGAGATAGCACATTTGAACAGTACGTAGAACATGCACATACCTTATATAGAAGTAGAAAGTACCCTGTGACATTATAAAAAATAATTATGATTTACACATATTTTCAATATTATAGTAGAATTTGAAACAGAAATAGACTCAACACAAAAATTACCTTCATGATTATTGCAATTCAGGCTTGTGTTCTTTATAGAGAAACTTATCTCACATAAACAGCAAACCAAAAAAAAAGAAAAGAAAAAGAATGGTTTAAGGAATAAGTTTTTTCATTTTTTTAAACATGTTTTAATTAAGGAAATAAATATAATTGGCATATCTTATACTTTTATTGCAAAAATATTCTCATCAACTGAACTAAATCTAGAAGGATTTCTTTCCCAGTTACTAGGCAAGAAACCCCAATAAAATGTCATTATACTTTTACAAGCACTGTATAGATATTTTTAAAATATAATCATTTTTATTTTATAAAACACCATTTGTATAAACTTAATGGCCTTTCCAAATGTATAATAGAGTAGCAAATTATTCTACTGATGAAAAAGTAGGCCTCTTTGATTGACATGTGTTTATATTTAAAATACTTTTAAAATAAGAGCCACAGACCTGTTTTTGTAAAATTGTCTGAAAGTTTCTACATACTTTTAAACTTCAGTATTATTAGGTCCACTATATCATCTAAGTAGGTATAAATAGGCACTCCAGAGAGGAAGTCAGGGACATTTTTGAGTTATGTTCCCATTTTCCAAAGATGATGCTAATGCAATCATTATAAGCACAATGCACCCAACACTATACAAGTCTCAGATAAGGATTATATTAAAAACATATATTTTTATCTCCCACAAATTCTGCACAAAATGATTCTCTGTGGTGGCAAAATTTACTAGCTTTGCTTCTTGGCTTGAAAATAATATTAAATAGGCGACCTAACATTAAATTCTAAAGTATTAAATGTATTTTTTCAGACTTAATTAACATGTGATGTCAGCAAACATGGAAGAGGTTGGCCAACTTGATTAAAACTCCTGAGACTTAGAATATAAAATAAATAACATATCAATTATATTTAAAACTATGATGCAAAAGAGGTAAATTATTTGCCATTGAAATCTGCACTTTTCAGCACTTGCATTTGTACACTTATTAATGGTGATCATATTACCCAATCTCCACCATTTTCTTCCTAGACATTTATAATGACAATACTCCACTTAAGAGGGAAGGATTACATACCACATGAAAACGTGTCAGAAATTGTTCATAGATGTCAGTGGATATTATTGGGTATATATGTTTTACAACACCATGTAAAGTTAAAAAAAAAGTTACCATCTGTATATTTGTGGCTTCCACTTAGCTGTTCTCAATCACTACTTTATTATGTGATCAAGATTTATCATGCTGGACTTCTGGCCAAGATGGAGGCATAAATACACAAGCTGCATCTCCTAAAAACTAAGAAGAAATTACAACCACTTCAAAACTAGAAAGAAAAAAAAAACCCAGAAAATCTAAACTATAGGGAAGTTTAGCAAAGAAATAAAGAAGAAATAATCAGCCAGAAAAGTAGGAGGGGCAGAGCTGGGACAGAGAGAAAGAGAAGCAGAGCAGCGGCTGCAGGAACAGTGCTTGGCAGGCAGCAGTGGCTGGAGGGCACAGCTGGTGGTGCATCTAGCAGTACAGCAACTGTGACTATAGCTGTGGTGAAAAACAGTCATACAGCTTAAATCCGAGAAGTGATCCCAGCCCCAGAGCAGACTGTGTAGCCTGTGGTTCCAGCGCCAGGGAAAATAGAAACACATTGCTTCTGACTGTGAAGGCCGGTTGGGGCAGAGGAAGAAGCTACCAGTCTCAAAAAGGAAGCAGCTTGCTTAGTACGGGAAGGGGGAGAAGTGCCTGAAAAAGCAGCAGCAATGGGCACTGTCCCCTCTCAGACCCCTCCCCCACATACAGGGCAAAAATGCGGTGAAACAAGTTGCCAGCACTAACAAATACCTAAGATTCAGCCCCCAATAATGTAAAAGGTGCAACAGTCCTACCCAAATCACAGAGGCAAACACAGAAATCTGTCAAGATGAGGAGACAGAGAAGTATGATCCAGAAGGGGGGGCAGATCAAGGTCCCAGTGACAGAACTAAGCAGTGAGCAGATAAGGAACCTAACAGATGAGGAGATAGCAAATCTAACAGGTGCACAGTTTAAGGCATTGGTGACAAAGATGCTCACAGAATTGATAGCAAAGGATAAACAGGAAGGTGAAAGAATGAAGGCTATCCTGGGTGAGATGAAGGAAAATCCACAGGAAACAAGTGATAAAAGAAAAGAAGCCATGATTCAGATAAATAAATTGGAACATAAGGGAGAAATAAACAGTCAACCAGTACTGAAGGAAGAACTGAGAATTGAAAAAAATGAGAAAAGGCTTAGAAACCTCTGGGATAGTTTTACACCTGCCAACACCTGGATCATAGAGTTGCCAGAAGGTAAAAAGGGAGAGCAAGAAATTAAAAAATTATGTGAAAAAAAATGAAGAAAAATTTCCCTAATTTGGGGGAGGAAATGGACATATGGGTCCAGGAAGCACAGAGAATCCCAAACAAACTAGACCCGGGGAGGGCCACACCAAGACACATCACAATTAAAGTGCCAAAGTTTAAGGATAAAGAGAAAACCTTAAAAGCAGCAAGAGAGAAGAGGAGAATTACCTACAAAGGAGTACCTATAAGACTATCATTCTCAAAAGAAACTTTGCAGGCAAGAAGGGAGTGGCAAAAAATATTAAAAGTGATGAAAAGCAAGGACCTACGACCAAGATTACTCTATCCAGAAAAGCTATCATTCAGAATGGAAGGGCAGAGAAAGTGCTTCCCAGACAAGGTAAAGCTGAAAGAGTTCATCATCACCAAGCCATTATTATATGAAATGTTAAACGAACTTATTTAAGAAAAAGAAGATCAAAACGATGAGCTTTAAAATGAAAACAGTATCACAACTATCAACAACAGGATCTAGGGAATGAAAACAAAGGCAAACTAAGCACACAACCAGAGCAGGAACAGAATCATAGTTATGGGGAGCATGTGGGGGGTGGTCAGCTGGGAGGGGGAAGGAGGAGAGGGAGGGAAGCGGTGCAAGAATTAAGAAGCATAGTGGGACAGGGGGATGTTGAGAAGAGCTTATATGCACAACCCATGGACATGGACCAAGAGGGGAGGACTACTGGAGGGAGGGGGGTTGCTGGGTGGAGGGGAGAAAAGGAAAAGATATTTGGACAACTGTAAGAGCATAATCAATAAAACATTTAAAGAAGATTTATCATGCTTATCTATATTCAGTTTTTTTCACTTCTAGGTATCAAAGTTATATTTCCTAGTCAGAGACATATGATGAATTAAACCCACGTGTTGTGAGTGGAAGTGGCATAGATTTTTGTGGTGTGAAACATTTAAGTGCTGGTGCGCAGCCCTCCAATGTTACAATGAAGGTAGTGGGAAATCAAAGCCTCATGGATTTTTGAGCCATTGCATGGAGGACAGATCTCTTAGTCTTTTGCACCCATGGTGACCACAGCTTGAGCGGTAAAAATACTTCTATTGTGCTAAACTACTGAAATTCTTGTGCTGGCTAGAGCAACATAGCCTCATAATCTTGGCTTATGCAATGATTTTGCCTTTTAAGCATTAAAAATAAATTGAGAACTTAAAAAATAATTCAGTAAGAGAAAGGAGATGCCAAATGCAGGAAGCTCACTTAGAGAGTGGGCATACACAAATAGAAAGGGAAAAAGGGGGAAAAAAACTGGACACAGAGTTTGTACAGTTAAATACTGTTTTTTGGAAGGAAAAAAGAGAGAGCCTTGTTTTTTCCAAAGTTGTTCTGTATTGATACTTATAATTGCCTTCATCATTCTGGAATCATTCATGAAGGGTATAATTAGATATTCTTTTATTTTTTTAATTTTATTTTTTGGTTATTCAATTACAGTAGTCCCATTTTTCTCCCATTGCTCCCCCCTCCCAGCCCATCCCTTCTCCCACAATTATATCCTTCCCCGTTGTCATGTCCATGAGTCATTCATATACGTTCCTTGACTAGACCCTTCTCTTACTTATCCCCCTTCTCTCCCTCCTCCCTCCACCCTACTGACTACTATTCTAGTCTTTGCCTATTTAGTTCGTTTGTTTGTGTTGCTCTTTAGTTTCCTGTACTGGGTGATATCATATGGTATTTTGCTTTCTTTGCCTGGCTTATTTCACTAAGCATAATTCTCTCTAGTTCCATCCATGTTGTCGCAAATGGCAGGAGTTCCTTCTTCCTTTCTGCTACATAGTTAGATATTCTTGTTGATATTACTTATGCTGACTAAGAATTGAAGGAATTTCTGTGAGGTAAGTGTTATAACCCTGCTTGGAATTATCATCTGTGTTTGTTGGAGCAAATGCAAAATTGATTTTTCTTCTTCATGCATGATATTGCCCCTTTATGAGATAATGGAATAGCTTCAGGATCTGTGTATATATGGAAGGAAGATACTGGTTTACTAGAGGACATGGGTTAAAGCATTATTTTTTTTTGTCATTGTTGGGACTTTTATTGTATGGATTTTACATGGAATAAAGTAATTTGAAGAATGGGAAAAATTCAGAAAGATGTAGAGTAAAAGAAGAATAAATTCTCTTTGTGTCAACCTTAGCAAGGCAAGAAGGGCAGACCAAAGAACTGTGTTAATGATTCACTAAAGTTAAAGGTTGAATAAACTCACAATAGCAGCCACCTGGAAATGCAACAGTTCCAGGTGAGGCATATGCTTTTCCGAGAAAAGGTTTTTGAAAGAACAGGAACGTAAGAAAAAGATTATCAACAGCACATGTCAGCAAATAGTGACTCTAAAAGAGACCAAAGCAAGGTCAGTGTTTATGACTTGTTCCAAGTCATAGCTCTGCTGTGATTTTGGGCCAAATCTCGATTTTTGGGATGCATTAGTTTTCTCAGCTGTAGAATGAAGATTGGCCTGCAAGGTATTTTCCATAGTATATATAGTTCATTTTCCTGCATATCCATTGCAGTCTTTAGTGCCAACTTCAGCTATGGATTCTGTTCTGTTTAACATAATGCATTTACTCCCAGGTATACTGAAAAAGCCTAGGTCTGACAGAAAACTGAGTGGGGGAGAGTCCCTGCCCTCAGGCAGCTCGCATGTCCCATCCAAAGGTGTCCAGAACTCAGCACACATTGTCATGGTGAGAAATATATATTTGATACTCTACTTGTGGACTGAAATACTTGTTCCCTGGAAAAGTGTAGGAGACACCCTCTTCTAAGGTGAAAGACCTCTTTTAGTTACTCACAACCTAAAGAACAGATCGACTTTTAATAAACTTAATACCCACATAAACATTAAATCACAGATGAAAAATTGCAACTAATTACAATGCTCCTGTTCTGCCAGACTTGTTCAGAGAGAGAAACAGAACCTAAACAGGGCAATAAATTAATTGGAGGCAGAAATTCTTATTTCTAAACTCTAGCTAATAATGATAATTTAGCTCTGGCTGGTGTGGCTCAGTGCATTGAGCGCCAGCCTGTGAACCAAAGGGTTGCTCGTTTGATTCCCAGTCATGGCACAGGCCTGAGCTGTGGGCTAGGTCCCCAGTTGAAGGTGTGTAAGAGGCAACCATACATTGATATTTCTCTCCCTCTTTCTCCCTCCCTTCCCCTCTCTAAAAATAAATAAATATAATCTTTTAAAAAATGATAATTTAATTTAATGACTAGTTGTGTGACCTTGGGAAACTCAAGTTCTTAGGACCTCATGGGTCTCATCAAATGTGAAATAAGGAGATGTGGTCATGGACAAGATGATCATTAAGGTCTTATTCATTTAAAATTTTCATGGTTTCTGAAGTAGCTTTAGGCACTAAACAAGGAACGACATGATAGCTTATTAAAATTTAGAAAAATGTAGGAAATACATCTTTATTTTTAATAAGGATTGCCTATCTGAATGTTCCAGGTACAACCCTTCAAAAACATACATGCTGGACCTGGGGGGGGGGGGAATTGCTGGGGGAGGGGAGCAAAGGGGAGAAAATTGGAACTGTTGTAACAATATAATCAATAAAAAACGTTAAAAAAAAAAAAAGAATATACATCCAAATTAGGGACAAAACCCAAGTTTTTCTTAAAGGGAATGTGGAGAGCAAAAAAAAATGAGTGACATAGATTTATAACAAAGCTAAAATTGTGTTTAATGCTAGTATGAATGAGGTCCAATGTAGCCTTGATACCAACATATCCTTTCTGTGTTCCCTTCGTGTTGTATGAATTTAGCACTGCATATGTCCCAGGCAAAGCACAATAAATTACATTCTTCTTAGAAAGGTTTTCTCAGTTACAACATAAATGCAAGGAAACATTTTCTTCTTTACAGGCAAACATTACTAAATAGAATTATTTTTTCCCCTTCTGTGGAGGAGGGAAAAATAAACTGCAATACAAATCTTTCCTGTTCAGTGCATGGCAATAGGCAGAGGTGCACAGAGAGGCCTTCCCTGATTGATGAGCTCCTTCATTACTTGGTTCTTTTATAGACATTAAACAATTTAATGTTTTTCTTAGGAATTCATTCCAAACCTCTGGGTTCATTTTCCTATGACTAAAAACAAATAAATATAATAACATGAAAATTAAGTCAATATAAAAGAAAAGAGTATTTAAAAAATATATCTCAAACCATATAGAAGATGCAAGTCATCTTTTCCACCATACATTGTACTCCTTGCAGGTAACTACCATAAATTTGGTGCAATAGCAATAAACTTGAAATTAAGAGTTACTTCCTTTTCAGTAAAATACTTCATTCATCAACAGGTGACATAAAATGCATTTTACTTAAGCTTGGGAAGATGCCATGTTCTCTCTTGCTCTAAGAAAGATCTGATGCTACTGATAAGCATCTTGCATATTGCCTGATTATATCTATATAACCAGGAAGAACTGGCTTGCAAATGATGGCACAGACTAATAGGATCATGACTAGCTCCCAGATTATCTCTCACTCTTATAATTTGTTAAAGTGCATATCATTTTTGGGAACTACTTTAGCACCCACTTAATGGTTATAATGAGAGTCATCTGCAAATATGGTGATTTTTTAGGGAACAATGATTACCTTTATTTTGTAGGTTTTCTTTATGGACACCATTTTTGGGGTGGGGGTTATGACAATTTATATGGCCACATTTATAAGTAATTTTAAGAAACTTCAAAAAATGTACTAAAAAATCAGAAGTCCTCTATCCTCATTGTTGTAGTACTTTGTGGTCGAGGGCACGGAAGTAATTCCAGCAGATAGAACGAGAGACAGTCGGAGGGCTGCCGCTGGCTCAGGCAGGATCAACACTGAGCAGAGCTAGCACCTTCCTTTTACTGGATTTTGAAGATATGCTAATCAATAGGGAGGGTCCAGGAATGAGCTCACAGGCACATTCCAGGAATGATTACAATGTACTTGAAACTTACAACAGAGGAAGTTCAAAAGGTCAACTGAAGAGACCGCTTCCTGACAAACAAGTCTATATAGCTTTCATAGACAGAAAAACAGGAAAACAGAAATCCAATCACTTATCCTTTTTAGGCTAAGGAATGGATGCACTGTTCAGAAAGCAATTAAGGTTAAACACCATTTGTACTTAGTTTTGTTTGATTTTCTTATCAACATCAGGGAAGATGGAGTACTCAGCAAGATTCTTTTTAAGTCACAGGATGTCTTTAAGGTCCTGAGGCCTGAGCAGTCAGAGACTGTTGGCACCAGTGAGTCCAGCTCGCTGCTTGGATCATTAAACACCTGGACCAAGAGGCATGTAAACATACCTCGAATTAGAAGTCTTGATTTCCAGCATCACCTCACTCTGGGAGGAGCCAGTAGGAGACACCACTCACCTTAGCCCTGGGAGAAAATTGTCATTCCCTTGGGAATTTTGAATAGGTGACTGTAGAGTCCACTGACTATTGTTGGCATGGTGTCATATCAAGATTTTCAATGAGGCTTTCCCCAAAGACTTAGAAAAGAGGAAATTACATTACCTTTGAAACATAAACTGAGGAAGTGGAATTTAGTGACATAGTACAGATATACAAAAATAACTTGAAAAAGGCAGGATGGGTTCAAAACTGCAAATGAACTATTTATAATTGAATTTATTGTCGCAATAATAATAATAAATGTAGGGGCGAGGCGTATGTTTCTGAGAAGTGGAGGTCTCCTTAGTTTTCGGTCCCAAGTAGGATTCTCAGCTTTACCATGGCAATGGGTGCTGCCCAGGCAGGGCCCATTGAGAAGTAACCAAGCAGCCTACTTTTGCCCATACATTTCTCTCTTCAGCCTCACCTTCACCCTCACATACCAGCCAGGCTAAGGGACTTGTTTTGTGACCAAGAGTCATGATCTGTGTCAACTCAATCCCTCACATGTGCCACTCCATCCACTCTTACATTTGATATTTCTTATTCAGCTTTTGAATACATCCCAGGCATTGACACCTTCAAGAAAATGTCTTTGACCTCTTAGCTGGATTAAAGCTTCCTCCACTTTGTTTTCAGTCACTTTGTGTATGGCATCATCATAACAGTTACCAGTTTGAAGTGTCTGCCAGCACTATTAGCTCCTTAAACACAGGCATGCTCTTACTTATTTCTGCTTCCCAGAATGATATTGTCATTTAGTGGGTAACCAAAAATTCCTGTTAAATATACTATTAATTGGCAGCACCCAGACTGTGACATAAAACAGTAGACAGTATCTGGCTCTGAGCAGAATCCCTAGGGCTGGCAATTTATTTAACTCTTGATAAATACTTATTTAAAACAATCAGATGTGGCTTATTTATGGCTGTATCAAAAGAAAACGTTAAAAGATATTTTTAATTTATTTCTTCATTCAGCATGGTCAGCATTTTTGTTCCCCAACATTATTGAACAAAACATTATTTAGATCTATTGCTTCCTCGTCCTTCTCTAGAGAGAAACAACATTTTTAAAAATAATAAATATATGCGAGTTTGTTCCAGAGTTGTAACAAAATCACATCATTGAATGATAGAAATGGAGATACATAACAGAATATAGAAACAGAAGATTGAATAAAATTATGACACAATTTCCAGACAAATCTCAATTTACAGCAGCAGAAATGGACTGACAATTAGATTTCTGAAACATATCTTTGAAGTGATCTGTTTTCTTTTCTCATGTGTTTCTCAGTGGCAGGTGAGAGAGGGTGAGAAAAGGTAGATTTGCACTCCCGGGAGTGAGATTGTTCAATTATTTAGGAGGTCAGTCATGAAGTAATTGTTTATAAATGCAGATGACACAAATGAGTACAATGCAAACATATGTACATACAAATATAGATAAAAGGCATTGCTAATATCTACAGAAGATAAAATAATTAGCAAATACCTAAGGGTCACTCTTATGATTCTAATGTTAAGACTAATACTTTGTTCATGTTAAGATGTTCCCTTAATGGGTTTACCATGCATCTTCAATGGTAAATGATGATGTTATTCAGTTTATAAAGCAGGAAAGAAAAGAAGTGAATGATTTTCATTGCTGGGAGGCTGTCCAAAGCAGTGAAGAGTATTTGATGGCTGCCTTTGCTATTCATACACAGTTGAATGGGGTCTTGTTACTCACTGTTTCACAGAAGGACTGTTCAGGCCTTTTCCCAAAACTTTATTCAAATCTTGCAGAAACCAATGCTATAAGAGCATCATCATATAGGCTGATTCCACTTGAGCTCTTCAGGTTGTTTCAGAAACTCCTATTAACACCCTGCTGGAACTCTTCCACTGGGTGATTCTCATGTGACTGGGTCACTGCTCTAGACTCCCCAACCACATCCTTGGTAGGACAGCCCTGTGCCTCCAAAAGCTAGTTTTAAAATTTCATTTATATTGCACCTTCTTTGCTTTATGTTGGCCCTTAAGAGGTGTTTTTCTTCTTAGAATTACTCTTTGAAAGTGTGCTAGAATTTATAGGCATATACCTATAGGCTGCTGGGATGTTGTGAGGCTAAGTGAGTCAGATTTTAAAGTTTATGGTTTTTAGCTACATACTTCTAAAAGTACTAGCCCTCACTACCAATCTTTTTAGTCCTGAGAACTGTCTGCATAAATGTCTGTTACATGTGCTACTACTAATATTAATGATAATAGTGACTGACTATTTGTCATATTCCAATCATTATGCTAACCTATTTACATAAATTACCTCTTGTAATCCAGACAACTGCCAGGCTCGGGTCGTTACTGTTATTATCCAGTTTACATATTTGAAAATAGGCTTACAGAGGTTAAGACAGTAATAGTTCAGAGCTAATTGTTTTTTTTGAGATTTGAATTTTTTCACATGATGCTTTTTGTTGCATAATTTGCACAAGGGGAGCCAGGATCAACCATTATGTAACTGACCCATATATAATAATGCTGATTTCTTAATATAAAGTCTTATATATAAAAATAAAAATGTGACTTTTTTCCTCTTTATTTCTTTCTTTGATTATGGGCCACCTTACACAAATATATGTACAAACATATTAAATATCTTCAAATAATAAACCTCTTTTTTTTTTTCTGCAGAGCTTAAGGGAAGGCTGAGGAAGAACATCTGGGAAGCTATCTACTACTAAAAACAAACTTTTAATGAATCCTTTGCTTTTAGCCCCACTGCATACCCAGAATTACTTTACAATCAGAGATTACCTGCATCTCCAATTCTTGAAACTTTCCATAGCTCTGCAGCACAAATTATCATGTTTTTTATTGGCATCTAATGGTCTGTCATGTCTGGCTTGTTCAGTTATAGAGTCAGTTGCTATTCATGTATATGCTTTCCATATTACAAAATTTAACATTGTAGTATAATATCATTTTCTTTAGTTTTTTAGTTTTCATATCTTTAAAAAGTACTCACTGTCATTTATCTGAGTTTCTAGCAGGGCCAGAAACGAATGCATGGTGTCAATTCACCATTTATGAATGAAAGTTCTCACTTATTTTCCAACAATATGTTTTATATTTGTTTTAATCCAGTGAAAGTGTTCTTGAGAAATCAATAACGACTATTCTTTTGCCAGTTCCAATGGATTCTTTCCAATGATGCTTTGTTGACTACCATACACCACTTGAATGGTTCTGGATGTCTGAAAATCACTTAAATGTCAGAACTGTGCCTATTCACTCTACAGAACAGTTTTCATTCACAGTGTGCTTTCAGTAAAGACTGAATGACAGTAATAATGCTGTTGGGGATCAATAAACAACAATATTAGAATATATATTATTGTCTTCTCATACTGCAGTAAGCAAAGAAAGGATGTCATTATTAATATATACAACTTTTGTTGACAAGGCTATTAGGTAAAGGCAATTTTCAGAATGCATCAAGCTATAACAATAAAGAGTTCTCATTCCCATTCCAAATTTTCATTAAAGTGATAGGTAGCTTTAGCATAACTCTTGAATTTGTACATTTTAGCTCAAATGATACACACATAAAAGTTGATTTTTCCAGAGAGGAGAAAATTTTAGAACTAGGGTTGATGTATACATTTCTTAGTGTTGTTGCTTTTCTTTGTTCCTTGAACTTTTGCTCAATTTAAAGTCATGACACTCTGCCACCTCACAGGGCTCTTCTAGTAAAAGCTTTAGTTGTCTCTCAAATTCTCCTCTAAATGATGGGCACTTTCTTTCTCTGCATTTAGTCAAGTTTGTAAGGCAATTAACTCTCTCTTTTTTTGTGACTATGTGCATTTTTAAACTTTATATTTGGAATAACTTCAAACATAAAGAAAGTTGCCATAATAACAGATACCTCCCATATAGATTTTATCCAAAATAATCAATTTAAAATTTTTTTCATCACACTTGTTTAATTATTCTCTCTTTCCCTTCCTCTCCTTCTGTGATTACTTTTTTCAGAACCATCTGAAGTTATATAGATCATGCCTTTATTATACATTTAATGCTTCATTGTATAGTTCCTAAGAACAAGTATATTTTCCTTTTTTAAAGTATATATTATTGATTATGCTGTTACAGTTGTCCTAGTTTCTATTCCCTTTGCTCCCTTCCACCCAGTCCTCCCCATCCCTCCAACAATTCCACCCCCTTAATTCATGTCCATGGGTTGTGCATGTAAGTTCTTTGGCTTCACCCTTTCCTATACTGTTTTTAACACCTCCCTGTCTATTTTGTACCTACCAGCTATGCTTTTTAATCCCTGCACCATTTCTCCATTTCTCCCTCTTCCCCATCCCAGCTGACAACCTTCCAAATGATCCTCATGTCTATAATTATGTTCTTATTCTGGTTTTCTTAGTTGGATTTTGTTTTTATTTTTTAGGTCCAGTTGTTGATAGTTATGTTTGTTGTCATTTTATTGTTCATAATTTTGATCTTGTTTTTCTTAAGTAAGTCCCTTTGACATTTCATATAATAATTGCTTGGTGATGATTAACTCCTTTAGGGTTACCTTGTCTGGGAAGCACTTTATCTGCCTTTTCATTCTAAATGATAGCTTTTCTGGATAGAGTAATCTTGTTTGTAGGTCCTTGCTTCTCATCACTTTAAATACTTCTTGCCAGTCCCTTCTTGCCTGCTAAGTTTCTTTTGAGAAATCAGCTGATAGTCTTATGAGAACTCCAAAGAAGAGATTCTTCTCTCTTTTTGCTTTTAAGATTCTCTCTTTATCTTTGACCTTTGGCATTTTAATTATGATGTGTCTTGATGTGGTACTCCTTGTGTCTAGCTTGGTTAGGACTCTGTGCTTCCTGGACTTGTATGTCTAGTTCCTTTGCCAAATTAGGGAAGTTTTTCTTCATTATTTTTTCACATTAGTTTTCAATTTTTTTTTTCAGACACTTCTCCCACTTTCCATATGGCACCTCTCTAGCCGTTGCCCTGGTTGTGGTTCCCAGAGTGGGTGAGTCTGCGGACATTTTAGGACTGTGGGGGCCCTCTAAACAACTGGACTTTGCTGAGAGACTGGCAGTTTCTTCTGCTGCCCCAACCCCTACTGGTTTCAAAGTCAAAAGTAATGAGGTTTTATTCTCCCTGGCTCTGGAACCATGAGCTGCACAGTCTGGTCTGCAGCTGGGATTGCTCCCCTGGTGTCCCTCCTGGCTTTTATAATAATGTGTGACTGCACTTTCCAGTGGGTAGCCACAGCCACTGCCACAGCTGCTGCCACCATGGCTACACCGTGTCCTCTCTGCCCCGGCTCTTTCCTTCCTGCCTGTCTGGATGAGTGTTAACTCTTTATACCTTTGTTTTTTGAATTTCCTTGTAGTTCAATTTTCTCGTAGTTTTGGTCATTTTTAGTTTTGAAGTAGTTGTGTTTCTTCTTAGTTGTGGAGGGAGATGGAGTGTGTCTACCTATACTTCCATCTTGGCTGGAAGTCCCAATGCACTCTCTTCATCTCTAACCATAACTATATATATGTTCTGACTTCTAAATCATAGTTCATTAAAGATACTTGCTATTTCTTCATTTTCTGTGCACTGATGTAAGATTATGTCTTCATCAAAAGAAATTTTTGTTTCAAAAGTAATTTCAAAGTCAATCACCATCATAATAACAAAATACGTCTTGCCTCTTCACTTTCTCTTCAGAAGTCAGGAAACCATAACTGATAATGCTTGTTATGGTGTTTGGAGTCAAATGATCTTCAGGAAGTAAACTGAATAAATTTCCATAATACCAGTATCCTGACAAGAGTTTCCTGTTGGTTGACCTCAATTTATCTTGCTCAACTGTTGCAGAGAGTGCTTTTATAGTGCATAATTCTCCAGTGATCCTAACAGGTAGTCTTCATATCATTTCCCTGAACTATAGGAGACTGTATGGCTTTTCTGCTGAAAAATGCTGCAGCAGTACAGGAATTCAACTCCAGCTAGGTTTACTCTGGATTCAGCAAGATCAAAAAATGACAGTGGAGCATTGGAGGGGAAGTTCATACCAGTTTAATCTTGTTCCTGTGGGTGAGGACAGGAACAACAGGATACGCCTTACAATTTTCATGGCACTGAGTGAGAACAGGGGCCAAAGGATCATCTGCTCTTAATCTTGTACTGTGGTGGCAGGAGAGGACACAGCCATGGGGACCAATATCATCTGTGCCACTGGAATAGCAGGGGCCCAGACATATATATATGAAGTTAACAAAGGTGACACCTGGCCAGTCTGAACTGTGTAATGTTTACACAGAAAAAATTCTCTTACATAAAAGTGACTTAGGCAAATGAAAATACATGTGTGTGAAGGTGAGGATCCTGGCTATGGTCACACTGACATGACAAATGCCTTTCATTCTTTTACATAAAAAATAAATCAGAATATATTTACTTTATGAAAAGCTTTAGACAAGTCACTGAATGATGACAGGTGAATAAGCAGAAACAACTTATATTTTAGAAGTATGTTTATATCTTAAAATATGTAAAATATTGAATAATTTTTTATTTCTATATGGCTAACTGGAATTTCAGTATGCCCATTGTCTGCTGAAGAAGTACTCCATTGGTTCTTTATAAATTTCAAAGCTATTTCTGGATCTGGGTTATAAGGTACAGGTTGAATCATTCCCATTCTCAGCCTTGGGTTGGCTCAAGGCCAAGGCATTCAGAGGAATTTCTATGATCTTATTTTAGTCCGAGCTTTGTAAAATGCCAGAAATTATCTTAATAGAATTTCTGTCCATAGTTAGGAAAGATCTTAACTTTTACTTCAATAATCACACTTTGAAAGAAAATACAACTCTAAAGAAGCTGTCTTTATGGATAGTTAAGCTCATAGACTCTGGAGTCAGTCTAAATTCAAATTTTAGTTCTGCCACCTGGTAGTCTGGGACTTCAATAAACTTTTTTTTTTTAAGTATATTTTATTGATTATATTGTTACAATAGTTCCAATTTTTTCCCCTTTGCTCCCCTCCGCCCAGCAGCCCCCTTCCCCGACAATCCCCTCCCCAAGTCCATGCCCATGGCTCACCCTTTCATATATTCTTCTTCTTTTTTTTAAAAATAATTAATTATTTAGTTAAATATTTTAACAATAAAAAATAAAAATCCCTCCCTCTCAGACTTAAGACCCTTTACAATCTTATAAAGGACAATGGACGAAGGTCTTGAGCTCCTCTAGCTGCTTCAAGCTGGACATGGTCGTCATCCTACCTACCCTTGGGTCAAGAAATCCCTAATAAGAGTGGGGATGTGGAGGGGAGGGTGGCTTTCCTACAAGGGGAAGTGTCGTGCAGACTCCAGGTTGGTTGGCTGTCTCTGGACAACGGCATGCTTGGTTTAACAGGCTGGCATCCTTGTTGTATTCTGGGGGCAACAGGTTTAAAGGACATCATTCAATCCATAACCACTAGATGACAAAAGACAGGTATTAATTTTTCAATGTCCCACATTAGGGAAAAGAAGGGCTTCTTTGGAGGAAGGTATGCCAGGTACATCTCACCTGTCCAAAACCCTTTTGCCCATTATAATTAGTTTGGACTAAGGGAAATATTTTAGGTTTCCCCCCTCTTAGGCCTCTGGGCTCTTTCTGTCCAAGCCATTAGGATAGAAAAGAGAAACCAGTTTTAAAGTGAAGCCCACAGACCACCCCGTTCTTCACCAACCCAGCCACTTAGTTCAGCCAAACCATTGAGTCTCAGGAGGCAGCGATGCAGACAGGATTAAGTGAGGCCTATACGTACAGACAATCACTCAGGTAATGAGATCGTAGGCTTATGCCCTTTGAAAACAGAAAACACATGTTAATTTATGTAACATAACCCACACACAAGTTTATAGATCTGTAGGACTGTCTTATCGTAAAGACATCCAGTTGCAAGGCATTTGACATTCTTCTTGCCTGTAAATTAAACATCTTTGATAATGCCACAGACATAGTTTAACTTTCAAATGAAAACAAATTTTAAATGAGAAGAAACTTTAAAGATGGTTAGCTGCACTACTTTATAGTCTACCACTGGGCATTGTGATCTTCCTTGAATCACAGTTTTTCTCCTTAAGATTACCCTCCTTGTCATTAAAGGGACTGCATTAAGTCCATTTTTAATTTATCCTGTTCATTTGCATAAACACAACAAGAGCAGCAAATGATCACTTATGATCTTTAGTTCTGCTTTGCTGGAACTTACGCAAGGAACATTTAGGGTGACCTTCAGTCTGCCCTTCAGGGCACAGAAGCTGAGCCACATACCTGGCATTCAGCCTTGCCTGTAAACACCTGTCTTTTCCAGGTCTTCCTGGTTTTCCATTGTGCCTTAAGGTCCCTTCTAGCCATCTTTCAGGAAAACAACCTTCGTTCCTTCCCTGGAAAGATTGCTGTGGACCGCTCATCCATCCAAGGTACTAGGCCTTTTATCTCGTGGACTTTTATTACCTTTGAAGGTCAGTCCCAGTTGCTCAGGGATTTTTGGTAACAACCAAAGCCCAAGCATGTCTCCTTTAGGCATGACATTCCAGTGAAAGTCTTAGTCAAAAAAATCGTTATTAACAACTGGTCTTATTAGTTTTATGCAAAGAAACTTATGTCATTACTTACTTCTTTAGAATGCCAAATTCTGGAGGGATCAGATAGGGAGAAAATATATACAGTGTGAAGGAAAAACCTTGTCCTTCTAATATTCACTGAACTTGTATTTCTATTCTTTATATTTTTATTTTTCCCCCCACTAAAAATGTTTCTGTTTGTTTGTTTTTCCATTACAGTTGTCTCACTTTTTTCCCCCTCTAGCTTCTCTGCACCCTGTCTTTCCCTTCTCCCACATTCAGTCCCCACCCAGTTGTCCATGTCCATGGGTCATTTATACATGTTCTTTGACTAGACCCTTCCCCTTCTTACCACTTCTCTCCCTCCCATCTCCCCCTTTGTTACTGTTAGTTTATTCCTCGTTTACATACCTCTGGTTCAATTTTGCTCATTTGTTTGTGTTGTTCATTAGTTTCCTGTAACAGGTGATAGCATAAGGTAATTTTCTTTTGTTGCCTGGCTTATTTCGCTAAGCATAATTCTCTCTAGTTCCAATTATGTTGTTGCAAATGGTAGAAGTTCCTTCTTTCTTTCAGTACTTATTCATTGTCATTTTCCCCCTTTGTACTCATGTTCTTCTCTGTCTCTCTCTGTTTCTTCATCTTCTTAAAGCAGACCCTTTAGCATCTCTTGCAATACTGATTTGGTGGAGATGTATTCTTTTAACCTTCTTTTGTCTTGGAAACTCCTTATTTCACCTTCCATTTTGAATGAGAGCCTTGCTGGGTAGAGTATTCTTGGTTGTAGGCCTTTGTTTTTCATTACTTGGAATATATTTTGTCATTCCCTTCTGGCTTGTAGTGTTTCTGCTGAGAAATCTGATGATAGCCTTATTGGAGCTCCCTTGTATGTTATTAGTTGTTTCTCTCTTGCTGCTTTTAGGATTCTCTCTTTGTCTTTGAATGTTGGCATTTTAATTATGATGTGTCTTGAAGTGGGCCTGTTGGGGTTCATCTTCATTGGGACCCTCTGTGCTTCCTGGAATTGCGTGATTCTTTCTCTCTTCATGTTAGGGAAGTTTTCTGTCATTAGTTTTCAAAGAGGTTTTCTATCCCTTGCTCTTCTTCTTCTCCTTCTGGAATTCCTATGATACGGATATTATTACGTTTCATGTTGTCCTGCAGCTGTCTTAGAGCCTCTTCAGTCTTGTTCAGCCTTTTTTCATTTTGTTGCACTGTCTGTGAGTTTTTGTCTACGTTGTCCTCCAGCTCGCTGATCCGATTTTCTGCTTCCTCTAGCCTGTTTTTAATTCCTTCTACTGTGTTCTTCAATTCAGAGATCGTATTCTTCATGTCCTTTTTGATGCTGGTATAATTCTCAGTAAGTTCCTTATAGTTCTTCTGGAGTTCACTGTAGTTTTTCTGGAGTTCTTTGTAGTTTCTGCTGAGCTCATTGAGCTTCTCCATAATACATGCTTTCAATTCCATATCTGATAGTTGGTTCCCCTCTATTTCATTTAGCACTCTTTCTGGGGACTCTACCTTTCCTTTCGATGGGGGGTTGTTTCTCTGTCTCCCCATTTTTGTGACTCCTATTGTTTGTTGGTGCTTCTTAGAATGATCTGCACTTCCTGGATCTGCCTCTGGTGGCGTCAGATCCTGTACCAGTCTGGGCCTAGGCAGCCTGTTGCAGACTTCCAGGGATCTACTGCCTTTGTCTGGCTTCTTTAGTTGTTAATCTATTCAATCTTTGATTAGCTGTCAGGCTTAAGGACCGTGGGTGTGGCAGCTTAATTCCTGTAGTCAGGGCCTTTGCTTCCCCTCAGGCTGATGCCACTTGGCCGGGAATGGTCTGACTGCAGTGTGGGGATGAGTCAGCACTGGGGCCCAGCCATCCGCTTCCCCAGCTCTCCCCTCAAAGCCACCACACCAAACTCTCCCCAAGCATCTCTAGTCCTCTCTGCCTTTCCTCCGCTTGAGCCCAGGGTAAGTGGGGGCCAAAATAGTTCTGTATGTGATCCGCTTAAGAGCTCTTTTTCTCCAGCTGTTTCTCTCCGGCTAGCAAGAAACCCTGTGGCTTTTCGCTTTTCTCAGGTGGATACTATCTTACTTTCCACTCTGTTGCTGTAGGCTGGGAAGCTCAGCTGGGGGTTTAGACCCTGCCCTTCTCAGGGGGAATCCTCGGCTGCTGAGCTGTTTCTCAGTCCCTTCAGCTGCCACCCGTGTGAGCCCAGCCAGCCCTTCCGCATCTCCACACTCCCTACTGGTCACGTTGTGATGTAGCGGCCTTTTTTGTCTCTCCTTGGTTATAAGACTTCTCTCCAGCTGGTGTTCGGTTGGTTATTCCAGATGATTTCTCCAAAATTACGTTGTAAATCCAGACTAGTTCTGGGAGGAAGTTAGTGTAGCTTCCACTTACTCCTCCGCCATCTTGTTTCTCTCGACTTCAATAAACTTAAGTCATGTTGTTCACAGCTCAATTTCCATATCTTTAACTTTAAAATGAAAGCTCAAAGTCTTACAGAATTCGTTTAATGATTAAACAAGATAATATCTATGCAGCCCTTAAGTAAACTGCTTAAGTAAAAATAAATACTAATGATTATTAAAATCTATATTATACAAGAGTAATATTTTGAGAAAAGTCCTCTTCAGTTTTGGACATAAAGATGACTTTACACTTACAGGCAATCTATAATAATAGATGAAGAAATGTAGAAATGCAAGTATAATTGTTAAAAAAGATAAAAATAGAACTTCTGTTTGGTTGGAAGGATCATGCCAGCAACTAAAGTAGAAACTTCTTTAAAAGAACGCCTAAGCTCAGTTATTATCTTATATCATCACTATAAAAATTGTTTGACTTTTAAAGGAAGCAATCTTTCAAGACATTTTAGAAGAGAACAAAACTATCTGATCTGGTTAAGCCAAAATAAATTTAATAAGTAATTTTTTAAATCATGCAAGAAAATACATATTATTTTTCTAATATTCCCTTGAATTTGCTCTTGACCTACCTTTTCTGTCCACATTCTTCTAACTAGGTTATTCTGGGCAGACAGTGTATGATAAATGTGTACTATGAGTAATTTACTATTTGTAGGATTAACTGAACAAAGACAAAGGACTTCAAAAAAGTAATCTGCTGTTCCTGGGATGTTTCATGGTTCTAAACTTGAAATATTAACTAATACTTTAAAGAACTACATTTTATTTTTACTCTTATATAAACACAGAATCAATACACCTTTGGGAATATATAAACAGCTTTTTGATAATATATAATTTTATTTTACTTATATAGTTGTGCCTTTCACACTTTGTGAAATGTACCAGTGAATGCATTATCATCAATTTTAATAGGTCCTTTGTGTATGCACAATTCTAGGGGTGTATAGGGAAGCTCTAGTTTCTCAAAGATTAAGAGGAAGGCATGTGATTCCCTGGTCTGAAATGATCTCTGTGAATGATAGTAAGCAGATTTTTAATATTGAGCGTTTATAAAATTGACCAGGGAATTCATTACCTAAATCATTAGAATATTCTTGGAAGTCTTCAAGAAATTCCCCAATGTGTCATACTCCTACTTTTAAAAATGTTGTGCTATTCTGTCAGCCATATGGTATTTATGTTATTTTCTTGCAGTTGTGTTGGTTTGACTGAGCAGAAAGATCCTGATATGTACATGGCTAAAATGCACAGCTGAAATAATAAAACTGTGTCTGAGGCAAAGTATAAAAATAAGTGCTTGTAAATTCTTGTTAATCCATGAATCTAGCTAGAAGATTTTATGGATAAGGCCTTAAAAATATGTTTTTATAGATGGACAAATGAATGTGAAGGGAAAATATTTACCAGATAAGCAGATTATACTAGAAAATTTTATTTACACTGAGAAGTAATTCCCTGAGATAAAATTAATTTGTTTTAGACTTGTATAAAACATATATCACTAAATCTTAATTAATTACTATATATGTATGTATGTATATATACATACTCCCCTGGCTGGTTTGGCTCAGTGGATTGAGTGTCGGCCTGCGAGCTAAGTGTCGCTGGTTCGATCTTCCAGTCAGGGCACATCAGAGAAGGAAAACTCTGACTCCAAAAAACCTCCGCTGCCTTGCAGCATACCTCTTCAGGGGAAAGGCTAAGGGAGTAAACCCCGACAGAAAATCCGGAGCCGGAGTCCCTAAGGCGGTTTGACGTTGTAGTCAACACCGGCAACTCCTGCGGCGCACCTGAAGCCAAGCTGTATTGACTCCGTCTTTCCCTTGGACCCTTCAGCTGCGAAGAGAGGGGGGGTCTGCTGCATGGGCAATAGCAGACCCTCCATATCACCCTGCCCAGGCTCTGTAGCTTCAGCTCCACTGGAGAGGACACTCCAGCGTCATCGCAAGATGTCGATTCAACACGGGAGGAGACAGATACCGTGTCACTCCCGAGTTGGACTGCACAGCCATTCTCGGCGGTGCAGATAGACTCTTAAGAAGCTACACCATCGTCTCTCGAGACGGACGGCTGCCGACGCCGACGATATATATAAGTATGTATACTTAATTGTAGAGATCAATAAGTGATTCACTTTTTTTTTTATTTTATTGTTTGGTTTTTCAATTACAGTTGTCCCATTTTTTCCACATTGCTCCCCCCCCCCCGCCCAGCCCAACCCTCCTCCCACAGTCATATACCTCTTTGTTGTCCATGCCCATGAGTCATTTATACACATTTCCTGACTAAACCGTTCCCTTATCCCGCTTCTCTCCCTCCAACCTCCACCCTCTCCCAATTGACTGTTATTCTGCTCCTTGTCTTATTTAATTCCTTTGTTTATGTTGTTCTTTAGTTTCCTGTATTAGGTAATATCATATATTTTTCTTTCTTTGCTTGGCTTATTTCACTAAGTATAATTCTCTCTAGTTCCATCCATGCTGTTGCAAATGGCAGGGGTTTCTTCTTTCTCTCTGCTGCATAGTATTCCATTGTGTAAATGTACCACAGTCTTTTGATCCACTCATCTACAGATGGGCACTTAGGCTGTTTCCAGCACTTAGCTGTTGTAAACAGCACTGCTATGAACATAGGGGTGCATAAGTTCTTTTGAATTAAGGTTTTAGGATTTTTTGGGTATAATCTTAGCAGTGGAATTTTTGGTTCAAAAGGTAGTTCCATTTTTGGTTTTTTGAGGTAATTCCATACTGTTTTCCATAGTGGCTGCACTACTCTGCATTCCCACCAACAGTGCACCAGGTTTCCATTTTCTCCACATCCTCATCATCACTTGTTGTTTGTTGATTTGTTGATGATGGCCATCCTGGTCGATGTGAAGTGGTTTTTATTTGCATCTCTCTGATGGCTAGTGATGTTGAGCATTTTTTCATGTGTCTATGGACCTTCTGTATGTCCTCTTCAGAGAAGTGTTTGTTCAGTTCCTCTGTCCATTTTTTAATTGGGTTCTCTGTTTTCTTGAAGTTGAGTCGTATAAGCTCTTTATATATTTTGGAGATCAGTCCCCTGTCTGAGATATCATTAACAAGTATGTTTTCCCATATGATTGGTTTCCTTTTCATCTTGCTGATGTTTTCTTTTGCTGAGCAGAAACTCTTTAGTTTGATGTAGTCCCATTTGTTAATTTTTTCTTTTATTTCTCTTGCTTTAGGAGATGTATCCATGAAGATATTGTTATGTGAGATATCTGAAAGTTTCCTGCCACTTTTTCCTCTAGGACTTTTATGGTATCATGGTTTACGTTCAAGTCTTTGTTCCATATTGAATTTATTCTGGTGTATGGTGTAAGTTGGTGGTCTAGTTTCATTTTTTTGCACGTCCCTGTCCAGTTCTCCCAGCACCAATTGTTAAAGAGGCTCCTCTCACTCCATTTTATGTTCCTTCCTCCTTTATCAAATATTAGTTGACCATATAGTCCTGGATTTATTTCTAGGCTCTCTATTCTGTTCCACTGATCTATATGTCTGCTCTTATGCCAGTACCAGACTGTTTTGATGACAGTGGCTTTGTAGTATTGTTTGATGTCTGGTATTGTGATTCCTCCTGCTGTGTTCTTCTGTCTCAAGATTGCCTTTGCTATTCAGGGTCTTTTTTGGTTCCATATGAATTTTTGAAGTATTTATTCTAGATCTGTGAAATATGTCATTGGTATTTTAATAGGGATTGCATTGAATCTGTAAATTGGTTTGGGTAGTATGGCCATTGTCATGATGTTGATTCTTCCCATCCAAGAACATGGTATTTGCTTCCCTTTATTTGTATCCTCCTTAATTTCTTTCTTCAGTGTTACTTAATTTTCAGAGTACAGGTCTTTTATCTCTTTGGTTAAGTTTATTCCCTGGTACTTTATTTTTGTTGTTGCTATAGTAAATGGTATTTTATTTTTTGTTTCTGTCTCTGATATTTTATTGTTGATGTACAGAAATGCCTTAGATTTCTGTATATTTATTTTGTACCCTGCTATTTCGCCAAATTCACTTATTATATCGAGTAGTCTTTTAGCAAAGTTTATAGGGTTTTCTATGAATACTATCATGTCATCTGCATAAAATGATAGTTTTACTTCTTTCCAATTTGGATGCCTTTTATTTCTTTTTCTTGTCTGATTGCTGTGGCTAAGACTTCCAACATTATGTTGAATAGGAGTGGAGAGAGTGGACATCCTTGTCTTGTTCCTGATTTCAGGGGGAATGCTTTTAGTTTTTGTCCATTGAGTATGATGTTGGCTTCAGGTTTCTCATATATAGCCTTAATTATTTTGAGGTATGCTCCCTCTATTTCTATTTTGCTGAGTGTTTTCATCATAAATGGGTATAGTACTTTATCAAATGCCTTTTCTGCATCTATTTATATGATCATGTGATTTTTGTCTTTTATTTAGTTTAGGTGATGTATTATATTTATTGATTTGCGAATATTAAACCATCCTTGCATCCATGGGATGAACCACACTTGATCGTGGTGTATGATCTTTTTGATGTATTGCTGGATCCTTTTTGCCAGTATTTTGTTGAGGATTTTAGCATCTATGTTCATCAGTGATATTGGCCTGTAGTTCTCTTTCTTTGTTGTGTCTTGACCTGGTTTTGGAATTAGGGTAATACTGGCTTCATAGAAAGAGTTTGGGATTTTTCCCTATTCTTGAATTTTTTTTGGAATAGTTTGAGGAGGGTAGGAGTTAGTTCTTCCCTAAATGTTTTGTAAAATTTGCCTGTGAAGCCATCCGGTCCAGGGCTTTTGTGTGCAGGGAGATTTTTGATTACTGTTTTAATTTCCTTCTCTGTTATTGGTCTGTTGAGACTTTCTACTTCTTTTTGATTCAGTTTTGGAAGGTTATACGTTTCTAGAAATTTGTCCATTTCTTCTAGGTTGTCAAATTTCTTGCCATATAGTTGTTTGTAGTAATTTCTTACTATCGTTTGTATTTCTGTGGTATCAGTTGTGATTTCTCCTTTTTTGTTTCTGATTTAGTTTATTTGGGTCTCTCTCTTTTTTCCTTGATGAGTGGGGCTAAAGTCTTGTCGATTTTGTTTATTTTTTCAAAGAACCAGCTCCTAGTTTCATTGATCTTTTGAATTCTTTGTTTGGTCTCTATGTCATTTAATTCTGCTCTGATCTTGATGATTTCCTTTCTTCTTTTGGCCCTAGGCTCTGTTTGTTGTTGCTGTTCTAGTTCTTGTAGCTTTAGGGTTAGATTTTTTATTTGAGATTCTTCTATCCTTTTCAGATATGCCTGTATTTCTATGAACTTTTCTGTTAGGACTGCTTTTGCTGTGTCTCATAGGTTTTGGGCTGGTGTGTGTTCATTATCATTAATTTCCAGAAATTTCTTGATTTCCTCTTTGATGTCATTGTTAACCCGTTCATTATTTAATAGCATGTTATTCATTCTGCATGAGTATGGATGTCTTTGATATTTTTTCTCTGAGGTTGATTTTTAGTTTCAAGGCATTGTGGTCTGAAAAGATGCTTGATATGATTTCAATTTTCTTGAATTTGTTGAGGCTTATTTTGTGTCCTATTATGTGGTCTATCTTTGAAAATGTCCCATGCGCATTTGAAAAGAATGTATATTTTGCTTCTTTGGGGTAAAAAGTTCTCTATATATCAAATAAGTCCATGTGGTTTAGTGTGTTGTTCAATGCCTGTATATCCTTGTTGTTTCTTTGCTTCAAAGATCTGTCCATTGTTGATAATGGAGTGTTAAAGTCCCCTACTATGAGTGTGTTGTTGTTAATATCCTTCTTGTGGTCTTCTAGTATTTTCTTTATGTATTTGGGTGCTCCTATGTTGAGTGCATATATGTTTATCAGTGTTATATCTTCATGATGGATTGTTCCTTTAAGTATTATGAAATGTCCTTCTTTATCTCTTTTTATTGCCCTTGTTTTGAAATGCATTTTGTCTGATATGAGTACCACTACCTCAGCTTTTTTCTTCCATGTCCATTTGCTTGGAATACTTTTTTTATATCCCTTTACTTTCAATCTGTGTAAATCTTTTGTATTGAGGTGTGTTTCTTGTAGACAGCAAATATGTGGGTCCAGTTTTCTTATCCATTCTGTTGCCCTATGTCTTTTAATTGGAGCATTTAATCCATTTACATTTAAGGTTATTATTGACATGTATTTATTCGTTTCCCTTTGTACCTGTGTTCCTCTTCTCTTTTTTTCTTCTTTTTCTTAGAACATTCCCTTTAGCATCTCTTGCAATGCTGATTTGGTGTAGATCTATTCTTTTAGTTTTCCTTTGTCTGAAAAACTTTTTATTTCACCTTCCTTTTTGGTTTTAGGCCTTTGTTTTTCGTTGCTTGAAATATTTTTGACCATTCTCTTCTGGCTTGTATTGTTTCTGTTGAGAAATCGGTCGATAGCCTTATAGGAGCTCCCTCGTATTTTATTTGCTGTTTTTCTCTTTCTGCTTCTAGGATTCTCTCTTTGTCTTGGAATGTTGCCATTTAATTATGATGTGCCTTGGAGTGGGTTTTTTTGGGTTCATCTTCATTGGGACTCTCTGTGCTTCTTGAACTTGCATGACTTTTTCTCTCATCAGGTTTGGAAAATTTTCTGTCATTACTTCTCCTATCAGTTTTTCTATTCCTCGTTCTTCTTCTTTCTCTTTTATTCTGATGATCCTGATTATTTTTTCGCTCATGCTATCTTGTAATTCTCTTACATCTTCTTCATACGTTTTCGATCTCTTTTCATTTTGTTTTATTGTCTGGGAATTTTTTTTTCTACATTGTCCTCTAACTCACTGATTTGATCCTCTGCTTCATTTAGCCTGCTTTTGATTGATTCTACTGTGTTTTTCAGTTCAGAGAGTGTATTCTTCATTTCTTCCTGGTTCTTGTTAGTAGCTTCTATGTCCTTCTTTATGCTGGTGTAGTTCTCTGTAAGTTCCCTGTAATTTTCTTGGAGCTTTTTGTAACATCCTTGGAAGTTGTCATAATTGTTTTTGAGGCTGTCAAGTATATTGAGCTTCTTCACCACCATTGTTTTGAATTCTAAGTCTGGCATTTGGGCTATGTCCATTCCATCTACCTCTCTTTCTGGGGATTCCTCTTTCTTTCCATTGAAAGATTGTTTCCGCATCTTACCATGTTGGATTCTTCTTGTTTGTTTTTGTATTTTCGATTTGTCTGCTTTGACTTCCCACCTTTGTGGTATGAGACTCTTTATAGGAGATCTGGGGGTTTCAGTGGTGTAGTCTCTTTAATCTCCTGAGCCTGATGTTCTTGGAATTTTTTTATGTCATTTGTTTATGCTGTCTGGTTATATTTCAGATGCTCTTTTTTGGGTCTTCCCTCTGGCTAGCTGATTGAGAGTCACTCTGTCCACTTTGTTTTGAGTTCTTTTGTGGAGATGCTGTTAAAAATGTAAACACACAGCCCAGGCAGGGAACCCACATCCTCAAAAATATCCCCCACCCTCTATCCCACTATCGTCAGCAATTGAGCCAGTATTAATATAAATGTAGAGAGGTTAGGGCTTTTAAACTATAGGAGGAATAGATAAGAGTTGTTTTTAAAGAGGAAAAATATGATTTCTGATAGAGAGGATGATAGATTTATAATAGTAGGAAGTAGTGTCAGGACTATGCAAGACAGTAGGTAATATTTACACTGTATGTTAATAATAATCAATGAAAAAGAGGGAAGAATGCAGACTATAGTAAGAAAGTGGAATTTTATACTATTAGATTTATATAGTAGTTATATGCTATATATTTAGTGTGAAAGGGAGGCTAAACAAAACAGACAAACAAATAAACAGAAATTAAAGAGGAAGGATAAGGATAGATGGTATTAAACAAACTAAAGATATAGTTTAATAATTTTATTAAATAAAAGTAAAAATTAAAATTAAAATTAGAATTAAGAAATTAAAAAAATAAAATAAAATACAAATAAAAAAACTAAAACAGAAATAAAAATTTTTTAAAAATACAAAAGGAAAGTTTTTACTTAGTTCAGCCTTTGTGTGTCGTCTTCTTTTTCTGGATCCACATCTGGTCTAAAGAGGTGGGCCAGAGTTTCCTGATCCTTGCAGAAGCGGTGTTCCCCTGCGTGCGGTGTTGGTCGTGCACCCGGGTTACTCCTGCATGCCCACGGTGGCCGGCGCATTCCTTTGGCGCCTGTTGGAGCTGGCCTGGGTGCTTGTGCACTTGCGCACATGCGCGCGCACGGTGGCCTGCGTCTAGCCTCAGGTCTACTGCGCCGTGCCCCAGGAGTGGGTCTCTCACCCCTTGGTGTGGGGCCCAGGACACTTGTGCATGGTGGAAGTGAGTGTCTGTGAGTTGCCGCCGCCCGCTGTTCCTGCGCCACAGCCGTCCACCATTCCTGATCCTACCAGGGCGGGCACGAGCAGAGCTAGTCCGAATGGGCTGTGCTCCAGCCTGGTGCCCACTGTGGCCGGCCAGGGGTGTCTGTGCACGGTCTTCTGTGTGCCCAGCGGACCCTCCCTGCACCCATTGGGGCACTGATCTTATGTCTGTTGGGGTGTGTCCGAGGGGCACCCGGACACGCACCCAGCAACCTGGCTGCCGCCTGGGCCAGTGGATGAGGGCACTTCCCTGTGTGCACCACATGACCCAAGGGGAGTGTTGGGGAGTTGGCCATTGCACTTCTGCTCCTGTGCTCCTCAAGAATGTCCTTTCACCCCCAACCTTTCCTCCCCTCTCCACAGTATTTAAGAGAAAAATATAAATGAAAATCATGTTCTCACATGCATAGCAGTATGCTGTTTCTTGTCTTTCAGTGCCAGATGCCACCTGGCCCACTCCTGGCTCTGTCAGTGGGCAGAGATCTGCTCTTCTCCCAATTCCTCTCTGGGGAAGCCTGTGGTCACTAAAAAGTCTTTTTGTACTTCCAGTCACAGCTCGGGGAGCCAACCCAGTCAGAAATCCCAAACAGGCTGTTCTCAGATGGTTTTCTCTAATGCAGCAGTGCAAAGGGAGCCAACCCAGTCAGAAATCCCATCTTGTCCCTTTTTCTTCCACTATCCTCACCAAAAAGGTTGTTCCAAGATGGTTTTCTCTAATCCAACAATGCCAAGGCTCGACTCCTGCCAGTGTCCAGCTGCTCACTGAGATGTTCTGTCTGCAATTAGTCCAAACTACAGATGAGTCTCGGGATCCAGAAAGTGCAGCCTCCCATCACTCCTGCACCATCTTCTCTCTGTGATTCATTTCTATAAAAATATCTGTCTCCAGCTTATAAAAGGATAAGACAATGTTTAAGGCATTGAAAGGAATGAACTCCTTCTTTAATTGTAAGTGTTGGGTTATGTCTTAAATCCAGAATATACCTATGTAACCATCAGGCTGATTTTAAACTTAACCAGTCTCTAAGAAGCTAATTCATTATCTTTAATACTCGAATGTATTAGTTTTTTTGGTTATATGCTGTTTAGTAGCAAGATAGAATGGAGCAAATCCCCATTAATCTCAGCATCACAGTTAGGCCAGAGTGTTCTCTTTAAAGGCAGAATTGTTTAGCATACTGACTTTTCTTTAGTTCTTATTTCAGCCTCAGTTAATTGTATGCCAATCACATGGTGCATAAGAATCATTCCAGAGATATATACTATGCCACACATGTTTAAATTTATAGAAAATTAAAAGGATATTCAAAGATAATTATGACTATGATTACTAACTTTTTTTTTTGTTTTCAAGGAAAATTGAAAAGCTAATACACAAGGGATTATGACTCCTCTTTTACTGTAGCATGACATGGAAACTATTATACCATCTTTACAGTGGTTTCCAATTGCTACATTTCAGTCCAATATATTCATGTAATTAAAAGCAATTAATAACATTTATTTTAATACCTGTAAAACCAGAAGTAAACAATCTACAGAAAAAAAGGTAAATAAAACATGTCTTTTTATATTTCCAGATTTACTGGTGTATCATTAAAAAAAATTTGCTCAAGTACTAAATGAAACTAAGAGTCATTTAAAACACATTTTAAACGAGCCTTTCTTCAAGAAAAGAAAAAGGTCCTCAAGAAAGACCATGGGACTCATCTGTTGATGTGTACTTGTGTTGCTCCATAGCTTGGCTATTGTAAATAATGCTGCAATGAACATAGAGGTGCATGCAAATTGTAATTTAAAAAATTAAAAAACAAACAAAACAACCCAAAGATCACAGGATAAAAATGCTATACACTCAGTTTCTATAAATAATTCCCCCAAAGCTACTTAATATAACAACAAAGATTGATACAAATGGCTCTGTTTGGCTGAGCTGATAACTCTTCCAATAACTGTAAACATGAGATGATGGTTCATTACTATATCAATTAGAGACCCTGTTTTCTTAAATGGAATCCTATTTAAAAACAAATTAAACTAACTTAATGTCTAACTATCTCAAATCCAGGACAACTCCAGGAAGCAGTAGAAGAGAAGATAAAGGTTTTGTAGTTAAATGTAATGGAATGTCACATTGCATAATAAACATTAAAATTTTTTTCACTGTTAATAGACTTTATTTTTAGAGCAATTTTAGGTTCACAACTAAATCGAGTGGAGGTTACATAAATTTCCCATACACACCCTGCCCCAACTGTGTATAGCCTCCCTTATTATCAACATCAGTCACCAGAGTAGTATATTTGTTACAATTGATGAACCCACATTGACATGTCATTGTCAGAGTCAGTAATTTCCACTCTTGGTGTTGTACAGTCTATGGGTTTTGGCACATGTATAATGACATGCACCCACTATTATAGTATTATAAAGAGTATTTTCACTGTCCTAAAAATCCTGTTTCACCTGGTAATAAATTTTTGACAATAATATTTCTCTTAATATTCAAGTTTTTTGAAGTAGTCATCTTCTTTCTTTTTCATAAAGGGAATAATAAAATTATCTTTTTTTTTACACCTTATGTGGGAGACTGGGTAGAGGGAAAGCTGGCAATCCAGAAACATCAGGAAGCACAGACCAAAAAAACCCCAAGGAAAGCTTGCTTTCTTTAACCGAAGGACTAGTAAAAGGGCCAACCCGACAAAACAAAAAACTGAGAAAATACTTATTCTGCTCCTGACAAAAACTATATAAGATGCCTTTAACCCCTCTAGCAAAGGCCAACTGAAAAACCTAGATTTTTACCCTTGTGGAGTTATGATAGGTATTTCCCTCTTTAGTATGGTTTTGAGGAAGGCAGAATGAAGAGCCATGACTTTTATATTTTCTAAGTAGTAAAGAACCACATCCTAAGATACTGTCAATAGAGGCCATGTGAGAAGCCCGGACTTCCTCCCCCATCTGACTCTAAGGAAGGCCTCATACCACTCCCCCTCAAGGATGTGTCTGCAGTATCTGAGGAAACCTAATGGGAAACTGGGCATTTCACCACCAGTGAATAGTAGTGATATGGGCACCACCTCACTGATGTAACTAGGTCCCCTTGCCCTTCCCAGCCAGGTTGTATCAATGAGATCTAGTGGGGAATCTAAACCCCTATCTCCAGTTATCAGTAAAGAGAAGCAGCTTTCACCTTCAGTCACAGAAACCATTTGGGGAACCTGGAACTCAGCCTGATAAAAACAAGTGCCAGAAGAAGCCTGCTAAAATAAAAGATTTAAATAAGATAAGTACTCAGAACATTGTACCCCAAATGTCCTTGTTTTAGTCAGAAATCACCCAATCCAGCATGAACTAGAGCATTTCCACTTGAATGACAAAAGATAATTAAGAGATGTCAACAGAAAAGTGATATAAATGTTAGAATTATATGATAATCCAAAAATTCTTCAATAAACAATAAAGAATGATTAAAACAGGTAAAAAATAAAAATGAAATATGAAAAATCTGGAAACCAAAATTAAATATAAAATACCATTTACCATTTACAATTACTCAATAAAATGAAATACTTAGTGGTAAATCTATCAAAACATGTAAAGGACTCATACGCTAACTATAAACTAAGAAATAAGTTTAAAAAATCCAGCCCTGGTTGTGTGGCTCAGTTGGTTGCAGTATTGTCCTATATACCAGAAGGTTGTAGGTTTAATCCAGGGTTGGGACAAATACCTAGATTGCGGGTTCAATCCCTAGTTGAGGCATGTGCAGGGAGCAACTGATTGATGCTTCTTTCTCACATTGATCTCTCTCCCCCTCCCACTTCCTCTTTCTCTAAAATTACTAAACATATCCTC
This sequence comes from Furipterus horrens, assembly GCF_987537825.1. Taxonomy (NCBI): domain Eukaryota; kingdom Metazoa; phylum Chordata; class Mammalia; order Chiroptera; family Furipteridae; genus Furipterus; species Furipterus horrens. The sequence continues at coordinate 161,917,626 of NW_028327172.1, read as the reverse complement.
AGGTGATGATTAAAAAAGAGAGAGACCTAAAAATCTAGAGACATAGCATGTTCACATATTGGAAGATTCAAACACTAAAGATGTTGATTCTTTCTGAATTTGCATATGTATTTTTCATTCCAGTCTTATAAAAATTCCAGGAAGAACGTTTTGGATATTAAAAAAGTATTATAAAACTTATTTCAAAAGTTAAGAGAACCAGAGTAGCTAAAACAAGTTTAGAAAAGGAGAAAAAAGTTGAAGGAACTTACTGTGTAGCTATTTTAACCGAGTTCATGAAGTATAGGCAAAAGGATAGACAGAACAATGGAATAGAGGAGAGAACCCAAAAATACCCCTCAAGCAAATACAGCCAACTGATTTTTAATGTATAAAGATGAAAAAGCACTGTAAAGAAATGATAATCTTTAAACCCAAAGGTGCTGAAATATTGTATATCCATAGGGAAATTTTAGATAAATAAATAATAAATGTTTACCAAACCTTACAACTTGTACGAAAATTTATTTAAAATGAAGGCTTAACTAAAATATAAAGCAATAAAAATCTAGACAACAATATAAAAAGACATCTTTGAGATGTAAGGCTTGGTGAAGGTTTCTTAAACCAAAAACATGATTCATAAGAGAAAATTGATAAATTGAACTTAATCAAAATTTAAACAAAATTTACTCTGCAAAAGACTGTTCAAGAGGATAAAAGAACAGGTTACAGACTTTAAGAAATTATTTTTTAAAACATGTAAAGAACCCATATCTAGAAAAAATAAAAAACTAAAATATTCTACAATAAAAAAAAAAAATTCAAACAGAACCATCTCAAAATGGTCTTATTCTGTTTAACAAGATAGTGAGTTTCTTTTCAGAGACAACAGACCAAAACCACAAGTCATGCAGCCGAAGCATGTGCAGAGAAGAGAATTTTGACCTCCAAATGCACCTGGAACCAAAGTCTCACTCCCCACTCTATCCCCTGGCATAACCAAAGGACCAGAATAAAACCTGAACTTGAACATTGGAACTCTTTCAGAAGCCAAGAATCCCTTACATGGAGAAATTCAGTGTTGTGACGCTTTACCATAAATGGCCAATTTCCAAGGTCTTCTTAACAAAACTTGCCCCACCAGTACTTCTGCATAACTGTTCCCTCAAACTTAAAAATCTCCTGGCCTTGTCCAATGAGCAAGATGAATTTGAGGCACTATCAGGTCTCCCATCTTTTTTATTGGTGCCTTCTAGATCAATAAACCTTTCTTTACTCCAAACCCTGACATTTTGAATTTTGGCCTCTCCAAACAATGAGCACATGGGCTTTGTTTCAGTAACATAATTAGATGATGAGCAAAATAATAAAAAATAGTTTCTCTAAAGAACATATTTAGATGAGAAAGAAGCAAATGCAAATTATACACATTTCAATGTTACTAGCCATCAGGGAAATATAAATTAAAGATCACCAAGAGACACTATACACCTAAAAGAATGGCTAAAATAAAAATATATGTACAATACAAATACTGCCAAGGTTGTGGGGAAAAGAATCTGTCATACATAGCTGGTACGAATACAAATGGAACAGCTGGTCTGGAAAATATTTAGCAGCCTCATTAAAAATTAAACATACAGTTACCAAAAAACCCAGCAGCTGCATTCGTGGGCATTTATTCCAGGAAACAAAAACTGTGTCTACATAAAAACTTGTAAATGAGTGTTCCTAGCAGCTTTATTTGCAATAGCCAAAAAATGAAAACAACTAAAATATTCCTCAAAAGGTAAATTGTTAAACACAGTCATATATCCATATCATGGAATACTACTCAGCTATAAAAAAGAATGGACTACTGATACATTCAAGAACTTGGATGGATCTCAAAGGCAGTGCTATGAGTGAAAAAAATAAGTCAATCCCAAAATATTTCATATTGTGTGTTCCCATTTATGACATAAGTATTGAGATGCAGAACAGATTAGTGTTCGTCAGGGTTTAGGGATAATGGAGGTGGGTTGGGGCAGGTATAATTTTAAAGGGTTATCACGAAGAAACTGTTTGTGGTGATAGACTCATTCTGTACCTTGATTGCTGTGATAAAGCTACCAATCCCCAGTTGCCCATAATTGCAGTCTTCATAGTTATCTGAATAGTTTCCACAGAGAGATGTTCAAACTTAATGCAAAATATGACGCAGATTTATTGCTCTACTCACTCAGTCATTTGGAATGCAACAGCCACACAGTACACATGCTCACTTAATAGCATCTGCTGCCCCCACTAACTAGTACAGTGAAGTCATCATTGTTCATGCATGTGAACTAGCATATAAATCCAATGTATGAAGGGAACAAACTGGTTAGCCAAAACTCTATTTCATTCTGAAAGTGTGTATGAGGAAATTATGCAAAAATAAAATTTATCACTATCTGTTCATTTAGAATTGAATAGAGAAAGGAAAAAAGAAAGTTTTAAATCATTTTTTCTTTAATTTTAGAACAGGCACTGGGTTTTAAAAAGACCCTTCAAAGGATTTTCTACCCCAGACTTAAATAAGAAAATAGCAGAAACTTTTGAATAACATGAACGCATAAGTAAAATGGGTTTTAACTATTAATAGAACAGTTAATTATTTTATCCTGTTTTCAAGAAATGAACATCAGAAGTAGTTTTGATAATGCACATGCCATGTGTTTTGACAAATGAGTGACATGTATCTACCATTATAGGATCATATACAACAGTTTCGCTGCCCTAGAAATCCTCAGTGTTCAGTGTACTTATCACTCTCTACACCCTAACTCCAAGAAACCATGGATCTTTTTACTCTCTCCATAGTTTTTAGTTTTTCCAGAAAGTCATAATTTTGGATTTACACATTATGTATGTAACTTTTCGAAATTGGTTTCTTTCATTTAATAATATACATGTAGGTTTTCTCCATGTCTACTCATGACTTGATGGCTTATTTACTTTTAGCATTGAATATCATTCTATATATTCTATTGTTGGAATGTACCACAGATTATTGAACAACCTACTGAAAACCATCTCTTTGTTCTTAATTATAGTAATTATTAATAAAGGTGATATAAACATCTGTGTACAGGTTTCTGTGTGAACATGAATTTTCTTTTCCATTTTGGCTTTATTCATATAATTGACAAAAATTCTACACTTTTTAGGTGCACAACTTGTTATATGTATACACTGTGAAATGATCACCATAATAAACTAATTAACATACCCATCACCTTACATAATTAGTGTGTGTATGTTTGTGTGGTGAGGACATAACAAATTTCAAGTAATTTGTGTAATTAGCAATACTGTTTTGTATTGCTAAATATAGTCAGTATGTTTTATATTAGCCCTCTGAAACTTATTCATCTTGCATAACTGAAACTTTATATGCTTTGACATGTGTTCAACACCTTTGGGTAAATAGCAAAGAAAAATATTGTTGGATTGTATTATAAGAATAATGTCAGCTTGGTAAGAAATTGCCAATCTATCATTTAAAGCGGCTATGTCAGTTTGCACTCCCACCAGCAATGAATGATAGTTTCTGTTGCTCTTCATCTTTGTCAGCCTAAAGTGTAATCAATGTTTTCAACTTTTGCCATACTAATAGGTTTAGCACTAGCCCATTGTTTAATTTGCAATTCCCTAATGACATATGATGTTAAATATATTTTTATATGCACTGATTCTATCTGTATATCTTATGGAATGAGATATTTATTAAGGTCTTTGGCCCATTTTTTTTTTTTTTTGGTTTTTTTTTGGCCCATTTTTTAATTGGAGTGTTTATTTTTTTATTGTTGAGTTTTAAGAGTTGTTTTTATGTTTTAAATAACAGTCTTTTGACAAATATATTATTTGCAAATATTTTTGCCAGGTTGTGGCTTGTCTTCTCATTCTCTTGAACATTATTGTATTTTTATAAACATTTTCTTATCTTAAATAAATTTGGAAGATTAATGTGTAGGTCTTTCTAAGTCAAACAAATTGTCTACAACTACTTGCAAAACAATGCATAAAAGCTATAGTGTAGCATTTTCATATCTGGGTTTTCTATGAACAAAACAAAACAAACAAACAAAAAAACCTCATAGTGAGAAGCCTTAGTGTTTTGTTGTCTCTAGCTCATTCTCCTTCCTTATAGCATAGGAACAGAAAGAAAAAATATTTTTGTAAAGCTGTACAGTGTGTTTGTATTATAAGCCAAGTGTAATTACAAAGGAGTAAAAAAGAAGTTTATAAAGTAAAAATATTACAGTAAGTTAAGGTTAATTTATTATTGAAGAAAGAAAATATTTATTTATAAATTTATGTAGTCTAATTATTCAATGCTTATAAAGTTCACAGTAGTTCACAGTAGTGTCCTAGACCTTCACATTCACTCAGGGCTCACTCAGTGACTCACCCAGAGCAACTTCCAGTCATGCAAACTGCATTCAAGGCAATGCCCTGTAGAGATATACCATTTTTTATCTTTTATACTATATTTCCACTGTATCTTTTCTATGTTCTGTTATACAAATATGTACCATTGTTACAATTGCTTAAAGTATTCAGTACAGCAACATGTTATACAGGTTTGTAGTCCAGGAGCAATAGGAATGCCATATAGCCTACGTGGTAGTAGGCTGCTATGTCATCTGGGTGAAACTAGACATTAACCAGAGACTAAGTACACTAATTTTGATTTTTTTTCCCCTCGGTGACAAGTTTTTAAAAGTATCTTGCAGACACTACAGGAGGCTGTTCCCCATTCCTTCTGCAATGTCAATCATAACCTGCTAATATCTGCTGAAACTGATCTAGCCAAACTGAATCTAAATTCACATTGCACAAAGCACTAATATGCAAAGACCTCGTTTCTGGAAACTTATTTTTGAAGTGGAGGAGGGTATCTGAAACTGTTGCTCACTCAGAAAGAAAACCAGCACCACAAAGAACCCATGACTTCAACCAATCAGACCTTGCCAAATAGAAATTCCTTCATACTTACTCTTGTCCTTCCCCATATCCTACCCTAAGTGGCTAAGTTCCAAAATTGTCCAATCAGGTCCCACTAAAGTGATCTTTATGAATATATATAATCTCCTCTTCATCTTATCCCTTTAAATTTCCTTGGGTCTTTGTTAGAGGAGACTAATCTGAGTTTTGTCTCTTGTCTCCTTGTCTGACTGCCTGACAAATAAACTTTTTTCTTTGCAAAAACATGTTGCCTCAGACTCTTCCTTCCCATGAACCACGGGCAATGTACCCACAGACTTGGTCCAGTGGCAACATAAAAAGTGCGGTCTGTGATGTTCATACAACCACAGTATTGCCTCAAGATGCATTTTTTAGTATGTATTTCCATCATTTAGCAACATATGACTATATCTTTATGCATATGCATATAATATATATTTACATTTAAAATTCAATTCAATTAGAATTTACTTATTTTATAATTTTGTTAACCTGACTTTAAACTTTGAAAATACTAAACCAACACTTTCAGTACCATTTATTTAGTTAGTTTTTTTGCCACTTAATTTCTACTTGTGACAGATACATTTACTCTAAACTTTCTAACCATTGATTGTTATAGCGGTATAAAAATATTTGGTTATTGCAGTTTCCTAAACTTTTGAGAGTTGAATTTAAAATTTCTCACAACTGAAAAATGTTTTTAAATTATTTTTTATTTTGGGTATACTATAAATTCACTTTATTTGATTACCTCAAAATTTACCTTAAATATCATTAGAATTGGAACAATTTTGCACATTAATTTGGTAGTAAATTTTTACTGCACTTAGTTTTTTGAAACATTACATATAAGCCTATCCAATTAAAAATGTGTCAATATAATACTTATGTGCATGTATCAGCTTAAAAATCCACAGGAATCCAAGGCAAATAGAAACATACATCTACACAGATCTTATACAAATATGTTCATAGCAGTATTATTCATTCTGGCCCCAAAGTGCAAATGACCCAAATGTGTGCCCATCAACTGATAAATGGAAAAGTAAAATGTGGAATAGTTATATGATGGAATATCATTTGGCAAAAAAAGTAAGCCTACTACAACATGTATGTTAGAAAATATTATGCTAAGTAAAGAAAGCATGTCACAAAGAATGCGCATTGTGATTTTATTTATTTTTAATATCTAAAAAAAGGAATATCATTTGAAATAAAAATTAAATTACTGATTTCTTCAGTCTAGGAATATTGCAGGGGAATGAAGAATGACTGCTAATGGGTTAACTGCTCCCTTTTGAGGCAATGAAAATGTTCTACAAATGATATGGTGATGGTTGCTCAACTTTGTCAATATAGTAAAAAAAATGAAGTATACACTTTAAATGGTTAAGTTGTATGGTACATAAATTATATATCAGTAAAGCTGTTAAACATCTGCAGGATGCTTAGTGTACCTCTCCATAGTCATATTAGCTCTGCTTCTCTGCAAAGGTAACCACTATCTTTAATTTGCTATTTATTATTTTCTTGTATATCTTTATACATAGTACAAAGTACTATTGCCTGTTTTGAAACTTTATTAAAATGTTATATTGCATATGTATGAGGGTATCAAGAAGGCAACAGGCCCAATCCCCTCCAAGATTGCCCCCCTTAAGTCCAAGACAGGTGAGGTCATCACTGACCAGGAACAGCAAATGCGGCGGTGGACCGAGCACTACCTCGAGCTGTACGCAATGAAGAACACCGTAACAGACACTGCTCTTAACGCCATCCCAGACCTACCAGTCATGGAGGAGCTAGACACCCCACCTACTGCGGCAGAGCTCAGCAAAGCCATCGACCGCCTCGCTTGCAGGAAAGCACCAGGAAGCGACGGAATCCCTCCAGAAATCCTAAAGAGCGGGAAACCAGTCCTGCTACAGCCGCTCCACCATCTACTCTGTCGCTGCTGGAAGGAGGGTTACATGCCCCAGGATATGAGAGATGCCAACATTATCACCATGTACAAGAACAAAGGAGACCGCAGCGACTGCAACAACTACCGGGGCATCTCTCTCCTCAGCGTCGTCGGCAAAGTATTCGCCCGGGTCGCTCTTGCCCGCCTGCAGACCCTTGCTTCCCGCGTCTACCCAGAGTCCCAGTGTGGCTTCAGAGCTGGCCGTTCAACAGTGGACATGATCTTCTCCCTACGCCAGCTGCAGGAGAAGTGTCACGAGCAGCATAAACCACTCTACCTCGCCTTTATCGACCTTACGAAGGCGTTTGATCTGGTCAGTCGAAGCGGTCTCTTCAGCTTGCTACGGAAGATTGGCTGTCCACCACATCTGCTTGCTGTGGTCATGTCCTTTCACGACAACATGCACAGCACGGTGTCCTACAACGGCGCAACCTCTGAGGCCTTCCCAGTCAGCAGCGGAGTAAAGCAGGGCTGCGTCCTCGCGCCTACGCTGTTCGGAATCTTCTTCTCCATGCTCCTCCAATACGCCTTTAAGGACTGCAGCGAGGGTGTCTTCATTCACACCAGATCCGATGGCAAGCTCTACAACCTGGCCCGTCTACGAGCCAAGAGCAAAGTCAAAGAGGTGCTCATCCGTGAGATGCTCTTCACCGACGACGCAGCTTTGACATCACACTCCGAAGAGGGATTCCAGCAGCTAGTCACTTGCCTTTCCCACGCATGCAAGGAGTTCGGACTAGCCATCAGCCTGACGAAGACGAATGTTATGGCTCAAGGCACGGGGACTCCCCCATGCATCACCATCGACGGATACACCCTGGAGGTTGTCAACGACTTCACTTACCTCGGGTCCACCATCTCGAGCTCTCTGTCAGTCGACTTGGAGGTCAACCAGAGAATCGCCAGGGCAGCCACAGTTATGGCCAAACTGAACCGGCGAGCGTGGAACAATTCCAGCCTCACTGAGAAAACCAGACTGTGCATCTACCAAGCCTGCGTACTCAGCACCCTCCTCTATGGCAGCGAGACGTGGACCACCTACGCAAGGCACGAAAGGAAACTCAACAGCTTCCACATGAGGTGCTGCGACGCGTCCTGCATGTCGCCTGGCAGGATAAGGTCCCCAACACCGAGGTGCTGAAGCGAGCCAATATGAGCAGTTTGCATGCAGTTCTTAGCGAGAGATGCCTCAGGTGGCTCAGCCATGTCAAAAGAATGGATGCAGGCCGTATCCCCAAAGACCTCCTCTACGGCGAGCTAGCAGAAGGCAAGAGGATGACAGGGCGCCCAAAACTGCGGTTCAAAGACATCTGCAAAAAGGACATGACACAATGCTCCATCAATCTCAACACATGGGAAGTTCAAGCAGACAACCGCCTAGCCTGGAGGCTCGCGGTCAGGCAAGGTACGTCACGTGCAGAGGCTGCGCGCAACGAGGAGGCGGTCCAGAAAAGATCGAGGCGGAAGCAGCGTCAACAGCAGCAACAACGGCCATCTGCCTTCACCTGTAACAAGTGTGGCAGGGATTGTCACTCCCAAGTCGGACTGCACAGCCATTCTCGGCGGTGCAGATAGACTCTCAAGAAGCTACGCCATCGTCTCTCGAGACGGACGGCTGCCGACGACGATATGTCCTTCTAAAATTTGCTTTTTATTTCCTCAATGTTATATTAATAAAATTTATCTATGTTGACTTATAAAGCTAATTTTATCAATTATCTAAAGAAACTTTAATTCATTTATCCATTCTACTTTTTGGACATATAGATTATTTATACTTTTTCTACTAAAGACAGTGTTCCTATTGACACACAGTATTTATAATTTCCTATAAGTAATATGGCAAGTTTCCACCCAATTTTAAGGTCTTTACTGTGTTTCAGTAATATTATAACCTGTTGTAGATACTATTCATGTAGAGAGTCTCTCTAGGTATTACATATTGGCTGTTGCTATTGTGAATGGGATTATTTCTCCTACTTTATATTTAACTGGTTATTAGTCACTCATAAAATGTTATTTTAAAAATATTCATCTTGTTACCTTTTTTTTACAATAAATCTAAGTGTATTTCTTTGATCCTCTTAAGTTTTTAAAAATAATAGAATGCAATCTCCTTTTTCTAGTAGCTATGCTATTGTAGAAACAAAAATATTGAGTCTGTTTAAAGGAGATAAAAAAGATCATAGAGAAGAATTTCTTATTATTACTGACCAAGTAACCAAGTAATTGTCACCAATTTTTTAATGCAACCTCTCATTCAAGAAATATACATTGGTACAGTTATGTGCTAGCACCAACTTTTCTTGCAATATTTTAATCCAGTGAGTACTTGATAAGACTATGATATATATTACAGCCCCTCAAAGAAAATATATTACAGAAAGGATAGAAAATTATACAAAAAGAGGAAAATAGGAGTACCTAGAAAATCCGGATGTATAGTAACATTTTACTTATCAGAAGATTAGAATCCCAACAACTTCAAACATAGTTAATAGTAATCAAGGAAGAACAAGAATTCTTATGGCTCAGGACTTTTCCCCACATAGAGCTATGTTAGACTGAGATTTGGAGGAAAAGTCATATGAATATTAAAAATCCATATTTGAATAAAGTAGGGAAAATGGAACTGATTTTTATACCTATTGTGGTCCAGACAGCATGTTAAGTAGGTTCAATTACATGATTTAATGTATTCAATAGAAACTATCCTTACATATAAAATAAAAAGGCTCAGAGAATGTAAGGTCAAATCAAATTTGAAGCTGGGTGAACTCAAAGTTCATGAAAATGACAACATCTTCAAGGCTGTCCTTAGATGACTTCTTATACTATAACATTATCTGTGTATACTTACACAATTGATAGAAAAGGAACTGTGTTGTACACAAAACAAAAAAGTATTGGCAGAGTGGGGAGGATATTAGAGTTTGAAAACATATACCTTGTTTTTAAAAATTAAGCAATAACAAAACATATATTTTGTTTTTTTAAAAAGTAAGCTACTTACAGCTTCTTTTGAGACAAGATGATTTTCCTATCCATGCAATGTAAATATTTAAATAATACACAATGCTGCTTACTGAGCCAGGGCCTTGGTCCTGATGAACATTTTTCTTTGTATTTTATTTGTGATGATTGGATGCTGGAGTCAATGCTGACATCTTGGTCCTCAAAAGGAGAGGAGAAATATCAGTTTAAAAGCTAATCCCAGTGTCTTTCTACATATGAGGTTTGTCTGGAAAATGTCTAGCCATTGTTAATATAACAAGAACGGTTTCCATGACATTGATGCAACCTGGGAGCCAAGGAGAGTGGATTGGAATCCACATGCATGAACAATGATGACCTCACTGTACTAGTAGCAGGAGCAGTAGACACCATTAAGTGAGCATGTGTACTGTGTGCTGTCACATTTAAAATGACTGAGTAAGTACAGCAATGAATCTGCATCGATTTTTGTGTTAAGCTTGAGCATTCCTCTGTGGAAACTATTCAGATGATTCAGAAAGCTTTCAGGGATGATGCAATGAGTGCAGTGCAAATAAAAATGTGGCACAAATGCTTCAATGATGGTCAAGAATCTGTTGAAAGTGATCCATATTCTAGAAGACCTGCAACAAACAGAACACTTGAGAATGTTTAACATGTACGAGCTGCTATCAACAAAGATTTGCAACTGACAGTGTAAGAACTGGAAGCTGATCTGGAGATCCCAAACGCTACCATGTCTGAGATTTTGATGCAGGATCTTGGCAAAAAACATGTTGTGACATAATTTACTCTGCAGCTTCTGATCTCAGATCAGAACGAACATTGTGCTGCAGTTGCTAATGACTTGATTAAAATTGCTACCAATGAACCAGATTTCCTCAAGACGGTCTTAACTGGAGATGAATCATGGGTCTACAGCTCTGATCCAGAAATGAAAGGCCAGTCATCCCAGTGGAAGGCATGGCAAAGTCTCAGCAAGATCAAGACCATATTAACTGTGTCTTTTGATTGGGAAGGTGCTGTGCATCATGAGTATATCCCTCCAGCCCAATCAATTAATAGAATACTACCTCAATGTTTTTTGTCAGTTAAGAGATGCAATAAGATTAAAACAGCCACAGCTATGGGCAATGGGTGATTGGCACCTTTATCATGACAATGGACTTACTTATGCATCACATCTTGCGGAGGTTTTTGGTGCCCTGTGACTTCGGGTTTTCCTCCAAACTAAAATTACCTTTGATAGGGAAGAGATTTCAGACAGTCAATGAGATTCAGGAAAATAAGAAGGGCACTTGATGGTGATTCCAACAAATGACTTTGCAGAGTGTTTTGAATAGTGGCAGAGATGTTGAGAGAACTGTGTGACGTCCCAAGTTACCTACTTTGAAGGCAACTGAGGCATCATCGTCCTATGCACAATATTTCTTGTATTTTGTATCTTCTCCAATAAATGTTTCTATTTTTCATACTACATGGGTGGATACTTTCTGGATAGGCATTTGTGTACGTATTTCATAACCTTCTGAAACGGTCACCCATTATGGCTTAGAGAACATCTTAGCATTTGCCTTTATTACTTACTTTTCACTATATATTTTTTCACTTACATTGGAATTACATTGTGATGTGTTTATAAGTTTTTGGTAGAATATACAACTGGAAATGCACAGGGAAATCTAAATCTTTATTTTTGTTGTTCTATCTGCTGTCATCACTTACCTAGGTAACAACAATAATAATAGGAAAGAAGAAAAGATGCAAATGCCGTTTTAATTTTTTCCTTTCTAACTACTTAAAAATAACTATCTCAAACCAAAGTCTCTCCTGTTAGTGCTTGACTATTGCCCTTCTCTTTCTAGCACTGAGCTTCTCTTAAAATAACTTTCCTCCCCTCCTTATAATTAGTTTGATAATATACCTATTAATTTCTCTGCCTATTGGCATGTTTTTATATTAATTTGAAATCTTTTCTGGTTTGGTAGAGTTAGTATCTCCCCCTTGATCTGTAGTACATCTTTTAGGTTTTTCCCAAAGTCACAGTGCAAATTTAGAAGCCATACACATGGAAAGTGTTATGATGATATTATAGTTATGTGATGTAAACCAAAACATTTTTTATGTGCTATAAAGATACAACTGAAATGACAAAGCTGTGGATTGGCATCTACATTTCACTGTGTCCTGATTATAGAACCATTTCTCTTTGTATTTCTTTGTAATAAATTCTATGAGGTTGTTTTTATAGCACATTTAATCATCACGTGAGCATGTTTTGGTAAGTTTTAAATGTTTTGGTAAAGTTTCCAATTTTTGAACTTCTGTCCAAATACATTTTACACTGATGCACAGACAGTATAACAGTTCTTATACAACCAAATATGTAAATACAATTTTATTATGATGTGCTTTTTTCAGGTCAGTTACAATACAGAAACTACAATAACTGCATATAGTGGCAATATGGATGCTATTCCTCTTCTATTGAAATCCTTTTTATAGTCTCCAATTTTTCCATGAAATTGTATTGTTTTAAGGCAATAAAAATCACTTAACTAAACTGTCTTTTCTCTTTTTTGAATTCTTACTAAAGATAACTTACTATAATCACTGTAACTCATAATTAGTTCCTAACACACACATACAACATACACTCTCACATTATTATGAAATTTACAAACATATTTTATCTATTCTAAGTTTTTAGTGTAAGCTTTTCTACCCTGAACTTCTCAGTATTTTTCATTAGGATGTAATTTTTAAAAATTTTATTGCATTTACTGAGGTTACATTCATTAATAAAATTAATAGATCTCAAGTACACAATTCTATAATACATCATTTGTATATTATATTATGTGCTCACCACACAAAGTCAAGTCTCTTCTGTCACCATATATTTGACCCCCTTTGTCTCATCTCTCTTCTCTAGCATCCCTTTTCCTCTGGTAACCATCATACCATTGTCTGTGTCTAAAAGTTTTATTTGTTAGTTTTTTATTTTTTTATTTTTTGCTTTCTGCTTTATATCTCACATTGAGTGAAATCACCTGATTCTTGATTTGTTCTGTCTGACTTATTTTGCTTATGATGTTCGTAAGATCTACCCATGTTGTAGCAAATGGCAGTATTTTATCTTTTCTTTGGTTAAGTATTTTTCTGTTTTATATAGGTACCACATCTTGTTTAACCAATTATCCATCAAAGGACATTTTGGTTGTTTCCAATAATGTTTCAATGAACATAGAGGATACATATATCTTTACAAAGATATGTTTTCAAAAATTTCAGGTGGATACCCAAAGGAGGGTTGCTGGGCCATCATGGTAGCTCTATTCTTAATATTTGGGAGAACTGCCACACTGATTGTCATAGTGGCTGTACAAATTTAAATTTACACCAGAAGTATATCTTTCTCCACAATATCTCCAACACTTGTTAATTATTGTCTTTTTTATTAAATTTATTGGGGTTAAATTGGTTAATAAAATGATAAAAGTTTAAGGTATACTATTCTATAATATATTATCTATACATTGTATTGTGTCTTCACCATCCCAAGTCATGCTCTTATCATAGGTAGTTAGCTAAATATTCATAAAGGAAGAAAGAAAGGCAATCAGACTTTGTCAAGCCTAATGGTATGGGGAGCATGATCCTGTTTATGTAGCTGTCAAGCTACAGCTTCACACACTCCAGGGGTCCATAGCATTGCCCCATTAAGGATTAACAGCCCTCCCTTCACCCCTCTAATGCCAGATTGTTGAGGTGAAGCAAGGGGAAGTAAACACATGTACAATAGAAGTCATTATGGCACAGGGGAGGCACTTGATCCCAAAGGTCTGTCATTCTAACCTGAGAAAAGGGTTAGTTGGCTAGGGGGTGGACACATCAGAAGCCCATGAAAACTTGGGAAGTTAATTAGTTATTTTGAAAAAAAATCCGGTTATTATCAATCCCAAAATAATATAATCCCAGAGAACAAGAGCTTGCTCTCTCTCTCCCTCTGCCCCTCTCTCTCACCCAAGGAACATGTGCTGGACCATTTGTGTGTGTGTGTGTTTTCTGCATGTGGATCTAGCAGCCATGTGGACTTCAAATGCTAGCTCCAGGCAGGAGCCTGGGTACAGCAGCACAACCAGGAAGAGTACAAAGCCACCCAAATAGGGACTGAGATCACTTAGAAGCTGCCTGTTGGCTCCAAAAACTAAGCTTTAATGTGAAACAGAAACTTTGGACACTGGTCTTTGTTTTGGCCTTGCTGAAGACATACTTGGACTTTTTCCCTAGAGGATGGATGGAGATAGGACACCGAGACAATCTTCCACCTGAATAAATCTTGTCATACAACAATCTCCTGTGCATGAGTTCATGAAATGCTCTTCACAAGATCCTGTAAAAGAGCCTACTTCCACTAGCAACAATATCTCTTTCCATTACCATTTATCCCCCATTTACCTTCTCATTCTGCCCCCATTTCCCTCTGGTAATGACCATAATGTTGTCTATGAAGTTTTTTTTTTTTTTTTTAATCCATTTACCTTTTTTCAACCAGCCTACCTAACCCCTCCCTTCTGACAGATTCGAGTGTTTCTACTTTGTTTGTTTAGTTTATTAGATCCTACATATAAGTTAAATCATATGCTATTTTTCTTTCTCTGACTGGCTTATTTCATTTAGTGTAAAACTCTCTAGGTCATTGCTATCTCAAAAGATAAGATTTATTTCTTTTTTATGACTGAGTAGTATTCCACTATGTAAATATGCCACAGCTTTTTTATTTACTAATCTACTAATGAGCATTTAGGCTGCTTCCAAATCATAGCTATTTCAAATAACACTGCAATAAACACAGGGGTGCAGATATTCCTTCAAATTACTGTTTTGGGTTTCTTCAAATAAATTCCCAGAGGTAGAATCACCGGGTCATAAGGCAATTCCTATTTGCAATATTTTGAGGACACCGCATGCTGTTTTCTACAGTGGATGCACAAATTTGCATTTCCACCAACAGTGCACAAGTCTTCCAATTCTCCACATCCTAACCAGCATTTGCTGTTTGTTGATTTATTGATAATAGCCATAATGACAAGTATGAAACGTAATCTCAGTATGGTTTTAATTTGCATTTCTTTAATAAATAGTGAGATCGAGCATCTTTTCTTTTTTTTAAGTATATTTTATTGATTATATTGTTACAATAGTTCCAATTTTTTCCCCTTTATTCTCCTATTGATAATAGTCCTTCTAACAGGTAGGAGGTGGTATCTTATTGTGGTTTTTATTTGTATTTTTCTAATAGCTAGTGAAGTTGAGCATTGTTTCAAATATCTCTTGGCCATTTGTATAGCTGCTTGGGAGAAGAGTTTGTTCAGGCCCTCTGCCTTTCTTTTAATTGAATTGTTTTGTTGTTTGTGTTGTTGTTGTTGAATGGTATGAGTTCTTTGTGTATATTGGATATTGGCTCTTTATCAAAGATATTATTTGCAAATCTCTTCTTTCATTGGTTTGTTGACTTTGTGGTTTGTTGATGGCTTATTTTATTGTGGAAAAACTTTTAATTATATATATATATATATATATATATTTATTTATTTATTTATTTTTGCTTTTACTTCTCTTGTTTTTGGGGTCAAATTCATATAATCCTAAGACCAAGGTCCATAGTGTTTTAGTACCTATGTTTTCTTCCATGTATTTTATTGTTTCAGGTCTTATATTTAATTCATTGTATTTCTATTTATTGACAATGAAATTTAGAAAAATAAATGCAAACTATTTTTATTTGCAATTGCAATAAAAATAATAAAATATCTAAGAATAAACTTAACAAAGAATGTGAAGGATCTCTACACTGAAAACTATAAGACATTACTAAAGTAAATTGAAGAAGACACAAAGAAATGGAAACATATTTTGTGTTCAAGGATTGGAAGAATAAACATAGTTAAAATGGTCATGTTATTCAAAGAAATATACAGTTTTAATGCAATCCCCATCAAAATACCAATTGCATTTTTTAAAAAGATTTTATTTACTTATTTTTAGAGAAAGGGGAAGGGAGGGAGAAAGAGAGGGAGAGAAACAGCAATATGTGGTTGCCTCTTGTGTACCCCCAAATGGACACATAGCTAGCATCCCAGGCATGTGCCCTGACTGGGAATCAAATCAGTGATGCTTTGGTTTGCAGGCTGGTCCTCAATCCACTGAGCCACACCAGTCAGGGCCCAATTTTATTTTTTAAAGAAATAGAAAAAAACATCAGAAATGTAATGAACTACAGAAGACCTCAAATTGCTAAGGCAATCCTAAGAAAAAGAAGAACAAAGACAGAGGTATTACTCTCCCTGACTTCAAATTATACTACAGAGTGTTAATAATTCAAACAGCATGGTACTGAGAGAAAAACAGACACACAGACCACTGGGATAGAATTGAGAGCCCAGAAAAAACTCCACATATATATGTGCAAATGTTTAACAATGGAGCCAAAAACATACATTTGAGAAAAAAAGCCTTTTTGGTAAATGGTACTGAGAAAATTGGAAAGCTACATACAAAAGCAAGAAACTAGACTGCTATTTGTCACTGTACACAAAAATTAACACAAAATGGATCAGAGAATGTCACTTTTTAAATTTATCAAATCACACAGCAAAAGGATTTTTAGAGGACAACTTGGGCAGGGGTGAGATTGAATGTGGTTACTATATCTAAGTAAATAAAGCAAGGACAGACATTTATCACCCAATGGATGGATTCACTTTCCTGACTTCTGAAAGTATAACTGAGAAGCAAAAAGGAACAAAATCCTGTTGCCTGACACACTATTAAATTTCCAACCACACAGCTATGAGACATGCAATCTCAATAGTTTTTTAAAGGAACATCCTGTTCAAATAATGAGTATGTACTTCAAATGCATCCTCACACAGGAGAAGGTTTATCATGACTCATTTATTTTCTTGGAAAAACATATCAACATTTCCATTTACGTTAAATGCGATAAAAATGATTATATTTGCAATACAAAAAAGCTGCAGCACAGTTTTCAATCAAGCATGTTAACTAATTTTTTTCTGGAGAAAGTATTAATGGCCTATCATATCAATTCTGCTCCTATATCTACAGCATAAATCCTTATGTTCTGAACCCATTAAAGGTGCATTTATGTGTCTGCAAGGTAGTTATGGCCCTTGAAAATGCAGGGCAACATTCATGTCTTTATTTTATCATTAATCTTAAAGTTGAACACATTTCACCCACCAAAGCAAAAAGGAATTCTGATGTTGCATTTCCCAGACTTGTCCTCTCTTTAATACTACATGTTATTCACATAATAACTAAAAAGATTTCTAAAATTTAACTTCAACTCTCCTTTTAGCTCCATTCCTCCTCAGCTAAAGTCATCCCATGTTTTTGCCATGATGTACTATATTTTATCAAACCTATATTTTTATATGTATAGAAAACAAGCACAGCATTATTTTTCTCCCTCTGCAACTTCCCAACTTCATTTTCTGCCATATGTCAGGTAAATTAATTAGCTTACAATGATAGTCTCTTGGAATCGATGTATTCCTCATCCTTATCTGACATAAGATTGAGCCTGTGGAAAGACCTGGAACATGCTGAATATAATTAGAAAGCTGATAGGAATTTATTTAATTTTCTATTACATAGGTCTAAAGTAAAATAGTATATATACACCCTGATAAATAATAAAAGACAATATACATTTCTTTAATTTCTCCTTTACTTTTCCAAAAGTTGTGGACTGAGCCATGAACAATGAGCCTTTACCATAAAAGGAATGGCATTTGAGGACATCCTGGACAAAGATAATATGTTTTCAAACTCTTCATTATTCTTGTTCAGTTGCTAAAAAGTGGAAAGAGGGTGGGAAATAGAGAGGAACAAAGGTAAGGAAGAAGCAAATCTCCCTCCCTAGCAGAAAATTGTCAGACAAGCTTTGCTTCTTCAGTCAGAGGCTGTGCTTCCTTTCACAAGTGAAAAAGGATGGGATGACAAGCCAAGTATCCCAGTGGGCTTTTGGAAGAAGATGACAAGTTCCGGAAGAATCTGGGTCTTTATTAATGCATTGTGCTTCATTTGGAATTCTTCTCTGATTTCTTGAATGGGCAAAATTTGACTGAAGTTGCCTTATTTGCATGGAAAGAGCACCATGGGCTATTGGCTTCATTAGGAAGACTTTGGGGGACTTACTCAGCTCCTATAGAAAATCAGGACTGGTTCTTATGTACTGAGAAGTCTCTGAAATGAAAATTGGGTGGTGCATTTCTAAGGACTAATCAAATGAGTCATGGAAGGAGACCAAGAAGAGGATTCCACATATGAATATAAACACAGCCACACAGTTCTGACACCATTAGAGTATAAGAAATAGGTCAGCAGACACAAAATGAAAAGGGGAAAAATGAACTACTAACAGGTCATTTTTGTAAGACTCCTAAACCACAATGGAAAGGGAGCAAGTGACGTCTCCCACCATACTTATGACTTTTGGCAATTTATTGTTTTAGCAGATCAAGTGTTATTTACTGAGTCAATGGGCAAGGACATAATCAGGAGCTTGTTAGAACACAAGATAAATCAAGAGGAGATGGAAATAACGGGGAGATGAAAGTGATAGAGCTATAGATGTGGCTTGACGGCTGTTTAACAATATCATTTGGAAAAAGCACCAAGCCAGCCAAATTTTATCAACTACAATGTGCCAGAGACTCATGTCTTACTAGCAGACTAGAATTCTAAGTTTAAATATATTCTTCTGAAGTTAGGATAAAGTTGCCACTGCATTACAGAGCCTAATCTCTGGTTTCCATATTTGTCAACTCTCAGACAATTAAGTAGCCCAAAATAACCCAGTACCCCTTCCTCTCAGACCCTACTTCTTACTTCTAAGACCCTGGGGGTAAGCTGCCCCATGTTATCCTTGCTTTGGTGACATGACTCTACAGGCTCTTTCTCAACATCTATATTCTGTCTGGTATATCTTCCTTTTGCAAATCCTGGAAATATCCAGAAGGCCTAATCTTGTGAAAGTACTTTCAGCTGATGTAATAAATATATCTATTTGAAACAGATTAATAAGAGAAAAATAACCACATTTATTTACATATGCAAGCATGAGAAACCTATCCACATACCTGAGAGAGTCAGAGACCCCACTTTCATGAGAGGTTCAGAGACAAAAAAGGGAAAATGAGGGATATAGAACATTCTGAACTAAGGATGATATAAGGTGCCTTAGGGTTTCAGAGGGGAGAAAGGTTATTATAGGACAATAAGATCAGATGTTTAGCAGTTAGTAGTTTGCCCTTCCCTGTAAGTAGGTCATAAAACATTATTTCTGTTGAGTTTTATTATAGGCAAGGCCCCTAATTTAATTCTTTAAGGGAGAAGTAAAAGTTTTCTGTGAGTCTGCAAGGTTTTGATTGCCTTCAGCTCAAAATAATTCACGTGCCAGATTGGCACATTTTGGTGAGGTCTTTTCTGAACTCCTAAACACCCAAGATTATATGAGAAAAGCCTTTTAGTAATGATAAAGATAACAGATTGCCTTTGGTGGTATAGGAGTAATGGCAAGATTATAATACAGCAAACTGCCAGTGGTATTAAGAATCTTTTTGTTCAGATGTAATTGCAAGAATATCACATCAAATGGTTGATAATTCACAGGTTCTACATTGAGTGTAGATGCCAAAAAGAAAGCAACTACACTAGCTATGGGACTTAAAAGAAGGAACACAATCAACAATTTAATCTAAGCTTACCTTCTCAAAACCTGACAATGTTTGTAACTCAAGAAAAAAAATTAATTGTGAGTCTCACGATGCCTACTACTGTGTGCTACTTTCTGCCCCTGTCAAGGGAGTTCCTTACTGAAAGTAGTCATGAATCTCTGGTAGGAGCTGGGAATTGTACCCTAGGTTTACTTCTAATATAAGGGAATAAAATTTGCAACCCCCAGATAAATCTCTTTGGCATAAAGATTATTTTAGTCTAATTATTTTTATGAAACTACAAGCATAGAAAACTCTAAAACTGAGAAGTTATCTTCTGTGAGAGGCATCTACTTATACAAGGGACATCTCCTTTTGTAAGGGTGTCTCCCTAGCTGTACAAGGAAGAGGTTAACCTTACCTCTTGAAACTCTTATCAATACTGAAGACAATAACTTAAATCTGTATAACAACCTTACCATAGTTTACTGGGATTTTCCTGATAATTTGTCATAATTGGCTTCCTACCCACAACATCTTCTTTAGTCTTTATTTAAAGGTTATATTTAAGGTGGTAGCTCCAGTCTTTTGGGGGAGTTGCTCAGTTTTCCTGACTCATTGACATATTAAACTTTTGTGTATTTTTCTCCTGTTAATTGTTTTAGGTCAATTTAATTATTAGGCCAGCCAAAAATCTAGAAAGATACAATAAGATTTTTCCTCCTTTAAACTAGTCTAGTTTTCCCTCATAGCTTGGGACTTGGGTGAGCAGGGCGGGCTCTAAGATAAGGTGTTGTATGAAGGACACAGATAAGCTGACCATATCATTTTTGTGCAAGCTGACCTTAGAGGATACCAGGATAATAGTTAAATCAGGACTTGGTTATCAGCTCCTACAGCAAATGGGAAGGAGACCAAAACTGACAAAATGGGAACACAAAGGGAGATATCTTTGAGTAACAAGGTTACCTAACAGCGTACTAATAATTCAGGTTACCAGGCATAAATCTGTCAGGCACTTTCAGAGGCTATTAATCAGTATCCATATCTCATTTTTGTATTGTAATGAGACTTTCAGTTGAACCTATATCAGTACAACTAAAGTTTGTGTTTTTTGTCTTCCCTACTAGCTGTTCACAGCTAGCTATCTTTGGCTGAATGATTAGGTGGTGACCAAAGACAAATTAGTGAAACATATATGTGTCTGGGCTCAAGGAAGGCTGCCCTAAGCTATCCCACAATGGTGTATTGATTATTTTCAGTTAAAATCACTTCAGAAACAGTAGGAGCAGGAGGAGCTCTCTGACTCTCCTGTTTCTCTAAATACAGGGCAATAAGTATATGTGATAGATGCCCTTCCTGCTCTTCAGGGCTGAGAGACAACCTCCTCCCAGGTCATAAAATCCTGAGTTGAGAAACTTGTATAAATAAACCTAGTAATGCCTTCCTTAATTTCCTACCTAAGTCAAAACCTTGTTTAGATTCCTTTCTCTGTGAGCAAAATTTGGTTGTTTAAAAAGTATAAAAGGTGTCTCATGTGATTTCTTTGGGCCACATTTTATAATCTGGGTATCACACTGTGCTTCCCTGATCTACATGTATTAAAATGGTTTTTCTCCTGTTACTCTAATCCTGTGTCAATTTTATTGTTTCGTTATTAGTTCAGCCATAAGAACTAAAGAAGGATAGAGGGTGGAATTCTCTCCTTTCTCCAACATATGTATATCTAGTTGCTGCACTTAAAACAAATGAAATACACTCTCCCTTTTCCTTTGTTCTATTCCTTCAGAATGAAATGAAGGTAAGCTGAATCTATGACCTTAAATCATGACAAAATGGTATAAGCCTGGATCCCCAACACCCCAACTATCAGCCCTGGAACACTCAAGCTCAGACTATGCAGACAGTTAATTGAGAGAGAAATAAAATTCTATCTTGTTGAAGTCCTGATACATGAACTTCATCCAGCAGCTGACCACGTATGCTGACTACAGAGTGCCTTCACTTTGCTACTTTTATTAGAAAGAGGCAGAACTCCAACCTAGCTGCTTCTGTTCTATACTTATTGGGATAAATGACAGATGTTGGGCAATTCCAACTCATTAGACAACAAAAAGCATATGTTGTTGGAGGCTGTTACCTTCTGATCACTTTCTGAATTGTACTCTAGGTTTTCCTAATCTGAAAAAATAATAACATAAAGAGTCATTTGTGGCCATTCATAATTCAAGTTCGGAGGAATCTGAGAACTGTTTCCTCAATGACTTTAAAATTTAATTTATATCCCAGGGCTGAGTTTGAAATGAGAAAATAATATAATTGTCACAACTTGAACATCGTGATCAAGAGCTGATGTCACAATATATTAAGGACCAGTGACTTCAGCACTTTTCTTGCTCTCAGGGTCCCAAACAAGGGTGAGATCCTAATGAACCAGCCCATCTGTAATTTTTCCCTTGGCAAATGATGTTGCTTTAACAAGGAAATCTTTTTAAACGTGGCCTTCTTCACCACACTAATAAATGCCTAAGGTTAAAAAATAAATAAATAAATAAGAGGCAGGATGCTGGGAGTTCCTTCAGGGAAGCCATAGAACCATGTAAAGAGCACTGGGCCAGGACTCAGATGCCATTGTTTCTGTTTTCATCACATCTTTCTCGCCATGTGACCCTGTGCCTGTGGGATGGCTTAACCCAGAGAACCCTTAAGGAGAAGCTAGTAACCGGAAGTGTTTGAAGCACTTCTGTAGATAACACATACATGCTATTTTGTGAATTAGAATGTCCAAAAATGTTACAAAGCATGGAAATTATTGAAAGACATCTTTGCTTATATGTAGAGTAAACCATCTTTCTTACAACTAAACTTTTTCAGCAATAAATTGTTCTACTTCAGAAGTTTTAAGTTTCCTGACATATGAAGTGCCCAAAACAGAGGGCTACATCAGTATCACCCTGGTATTTTTCTCAGTGTACTTATCTAAAAATATTAATAATAAATATAGAATACTCAGCTAATTTATTTAAAATGGCTTACTGGGAATACCTAGTTTTTAGTATGTATTTAAATGTTCCTTATCACTTTTAGACAATCATGCATTAACAGACAAGAAACAAGTATGCCTAAATGCAGTCAAAGATATTCACATGCCTTCCTCCTGTGAGGTTGTCCAAAGAGATAGACACGGAGAAAACAATGGCAAAGGGAAGCAAAGCTCTTGCTGGTTCTCAAATCAGACTTGCTTCTGGAGAGAAAAGCTTAACCAGGGGCAAGTGGCCCTTAACAATAGCTCTGTCTCTCTCCAGTAAAGCCTGTCTGCTCACACAGGTTGACATTATTCCTTTAACAAAGGTGTCTATCATTTTCAAGTCTTCCCACATGGTGATGTAAGCTTGGGAAAGGCAGCGGTAACAAGCATTCAACTGCCCTCTCACCTCTCAACAGGATACCTGGAGGAGGCTGTTGTGAGGAATGCCACAACTCCACAAGACAAAAAAGGTCAGGGTAAAACTTGACACAGATATTCTGCATCAGATTTTCTCTATGTACCCCCTTACTTCCCATAAGTTCTGACCCAATTTATGGGCCTCATTTCTATTGATTGTGTTTGGTCTCTCTGTCAGTTTCTTTGTTCTCTCAGTCTACCATGATGTAGATGGCCTCAGCAGTGCATTGTAGGAGATACTCTACCATTGTGGAAAGGAAACCTGAGACCCTGAGAGATGTTTCTGAAGGAATTTGACCACTGCCAAACTATATCCCCCACTAGATCCTACTTGATAAATAAAGAAGGCCAAGCCAAGAGAAGAGAGCTTAAGTATGGTTCTTTGGCTTCTCCTTATATTAACCCAGTGATTGGAGAACCTGATAATCTTTTTTCTTTTTTTAAATTATCATTTGAGGACATGCTCATTTATATTAGAGTGAAGGAAAAGGAGGGAGAAGCAGAGGGAGAGAAACATTGTTGTGAGATAGAAACATCAACTGGTTGCCTTTCATATGTGTCCCAACTGGAACTGAACCTGCAATCTAAGCATGTACTTTGACTGAGAATCTAACCTGCAACATTTTCTATTAATGGAATGATACTCCAACCAACTGAACCACACTGGCGTGGGTGAACCTGATACTATTTAAATGGAGTTGAATAGAGAAGGCCCAAGGTTTTTCCAAGACCTAAATTTCTCAAATGATACAATGGATGTGCATATATATGTGTGTGTGTATATGTAAACACACAGATACACATATATATGTAATTATATATATAATTATATACATAAAATTTAATGTAGTATGAAAGTTTTTGGCATTGGGAAGTACAAAAAAGCAGGTGGTAGAGTCAAGGTTTTCAAACTCTGAGTCAAGCCAAACTCTGCACTGAAACAGCTCAGACACAACCAAGCTAAAAGAAACAAATTGGGAGTTGAATAAAGCATCAGTCACAACACATAGAAATAGAAATTTCACTGTTGAACTCCAAAATGAAGAGAGCCCCAAATCCCAGGTGGGAGTGTGTGTGGAAGAATGCAGAACAAAGTGAGAAATATTTCCATATGCCATGTCCCTAGCTGAGGAGGGGAGCCCATCGTCTTCCTAGTGTAGACTCAGGCAGAGAGCAAGACACATTGGTTTCCTCTCAAAATATATCATAATTCATGTGTAATGCTGTCTTTTATGAGTTGGACATTGTGGAATATTGAGACCACAGAAATTACTCCACTTAGTATGATTAGTAAAGTTTGAAAATGCTTGTATGATTATTATTATTGATTATTTTCCTATTCAGATTCTAAAATGTTAGAATACTATAATACAACAAAAATAAAATCTACATTTACCCAATTGTTTGCAACAAAATCATAATGATGTGTATTTGTTTCATCATATCCATTGTTTCTGTCTAACCATATGTTATCTGCTGTGGTATTTTAAGTAGTTTCTGTTTGTGATTTTTTTTTCTTAATCTTAGGGGGATATTGAGATTTATATTGATTTTTAAGCAATTAGTTTTTAAGTAATCATAAGCGAAAAAGATCACCTGGATGTGTATAATTTGGGACTTTTTCTAAAATACTTGAGTTACATAAAAACAATAAATAGTGAAATAAGTGAATGAGCAAATGAGTAAATACTCCAAAGTTGGGTGGGGACACTAGTATAAATATGTGACTTCATATAGTAATGAGTAACTTTGAGAGAGCAAAAAAAGCAAAAAAGAGAAGATTAGCCCACAGATTAAAACAAGATCAAAAGAAATATAATTAAATTGGAAACATAAATGTGAACTTTTGGCCATTTGGGGAAAAACAAAGTTCTATCTTGGGAATGGATAATACACCCTGCTTCACTTTACTTATCCTGAATACTCATGTAAAACACTACTACATGCATCTGAACAGGCATCTCAACAACAAATCTATACAGCTCCAAGATTTCCATCTCTAACACTATTCCACAGGAAAATAACTCAGGATTCCTTGTAAGGTGGAGGACTTCCTTGTTTGGGGAGGGGAAACCAATATAACTGAGGGACATCCTT